>NC_135242.1:10315127-10630255 GCF_947623445.1 Clavelina lepadiformis | reverse complement strand
CAAGGCTTACGCGCACACGCACTCTATCACCCCCTCCACACATACCTTCCATCCCCCACACCTCTCTACACACGTATGCACGCACAAACAGGCAAACACTGCGTAGTGAAAGATTGAAACCAAAAGGGACTTTAAAACAACATTTTATTTGGACTATCCATAGAAGTCCCATGATTTAAAAAGAAATAGGCTAGTCAAGCCAAACAACAGAAAGTCGTCAAGCCTTGCAATAAAATTCAGGGTCTAGAAAAAGATTGAAACCAAAAGGGACTTTAAAACAACCAAAAGTCTTGCAATAAAAATCAAGCCACGTTTATTTCTAAATTGTGAGCAAGGGCTCGAAGGAACTGCCGCAGATCATACTGGCCTCGATTTTGCTGTACAACAGTGATTCGTGTGTTCATTGTCACGTATCTTTTCATTCGCTGAGTCAGGTCTCTGCCTTGTAGTAGCTGGGTTCGGTTTGCCCGTTGAAGGGCTTCCTCCCGTCTTAAAGCTTCGATGAATCGAAAGATGGAAGGATGATGAGTTTCCGTTGATCCCTGAAACGCATTGTGCCAACTCTCTAGCTGGTTGTTGGTTCGTGGCAGTCCCGCATCTTGTCTGGCTTTCACACTCCACATATGTACGGGAAACAATGGCTGTCGTCTGTCTCCCCGTCTGTTTCTTCGGCCCACGTAGTTGTCTTCGAAGTAATTTACGAGAGGCATTACTTCTGCTGGGTAGTCTGCCACCAATTCATCAAAGGCATCGCTCACTTCATCCACTGGTAGAAAGGCAAGAGCAAGGAGCATTTTTAGTGCCATCCGTTGCACATATAACCGTTGCAGTCCGTTTTCCTGAATCTTTCTCCAGAGCGATTGTCCCAAGTGAAAGTAACAGCCGTAGATGTGCGTTTGAGGAAATGCTTCAATGAGCGCAGCTTTGGAAGCTAGTTCAAAGTCGATCTGTACACTTCTTGGGTCCTGGTTTCAGTGATTTGATTTCAGTCCACATTTGAGAGTATGTTACTTGTTGCTTATTTGGGAGTAGAACAAAAATGCAGGGAAGCACATTGTTTCGTATCATAGCATGCACAGTGTATACTTGATAAAAAAGGGATGGTGACACTTTGAATGTACCATCACACATCCAGTGTTCGGAATCGTGTAAGGTTTGAAGAAACTGATCTGTGCTGAAAATAAGCATCCGATGAACATCTCCAGGCCCACTGTCATAGAGCAGGAAGCCACGCTGGTCTGTTGTTTGTCTCAACATATCAGGTATGAACAGTTCTCCTACATTAACAGGAGCTGGGGGGTTGTTGTCAGTTGCTTTCTTTTTCCGTCTGATGGTTTGACGCAGCTTTGTGGAAGAGCCAACAGCTGTTGCAACTTCTTCATTAACTTCGGTCAATGCATCCTGCACGATTCTTCGTGGTGGATCCCGCGTTCTTACTGCAGCTGTTTTTACACTGTTTTCAACTCTCCTGGCTGCCACTTCCGTAGGGTTTGGTGGATGCGTGTGGACGCCACTGCTCACTGGGGGTTGTTGTTGCTCACGATACTGAAGGCTTGTCGTTAGGCGACCTTTACAACCTGTTTTAGCACATCTCCAATTGATTGTATTTAACTTTGTTTTGTCTTTCCTGTACAAAAAGCCTTCATAACTTATCATGTCACTTCCTTTTCTTGAAATTATAAAATCCATTGGGGCAAATTTTTCAAACGACCTTAAAATTAATGAAATTTTTCAAACGACCTTAAAATTAATGAAATTTTTCAAACGACCTTAAAATTAATGTGACACGTCATAGTGTTGCCTTCCATTTATAAATGCCTCATTCGACTCAGTGAATTCAACTCAGTGAACACGAGTTAAGTCTAGGCTTACCATACGTCCCGTTTTAGCCGGGACAGTCCCGCTTTTAAAGGCTTTGTCCCGGCGTCCCGATCAGTCAACTAAAAGTCCCGCTTTGGCATTTACTGAGCCAGCATTGCCCCACACTACACGAATATTAGCATGATGTGATTGGTTTGTTTAGCCAATTTGCTGAAAAGCAATACCCGGTGCGTGTTCTTGTTTCGTTGTGTTAAATGTGAAAGTAATTGTTACATCATTGTAGCGGGTAATTGGTCCAGTGGTGAGTTGATTGTTAGCGCATTCGCTTGTTCACTGTTCAGTAATAGTAGGCTAGGAGGAGGAGATGATCTTTTTGCAGTTAGGTTATTGAAAGAACTTATTTCGTACGGTTCCGGTACTTATTTGCATTTTCTTATGCAAAAACCATTTGAATGTGAAAGCCCTTATCACCTGCAAAATTAAAACTGACTTTTCCTGCTGTGGTTTTTATGAGAAAATAAAGTTGAATATAGACTTCTGGAAGAAAGTATTGTCTACAGAAAAGTATGATTGGACGATTATGTAAATTTACAAATGCTTGAACATTGTTTTGTTTCCTAGTAAAATCCATTATTTTAGTTTTTCTTGGTGTCTTACTACTTCAGTTGTCCCTGACGATAGGAATCCAAAATAGTCTCATACTTCTAGTAAAATGTAAACCACAGTTATTTGATAGGGCTTGTTGTTCTGAAGCGTCCCGCTTTTCAATCAAAAAAATATGGTAAGCCTAGTTAAGTCGCTATCATAACAGTCGCTGTTTTAATGCGGTCGGCATTTATACAATCGCTGTTTGGAATGTCGCTCACTTGATTACGTCGCTATTATGAAGTCGTCATTATGACAGTCGCTGTTTTGACAGTCGCTATCCGGCCTGGATGCCGCGAAGAAATTGTTCAAGTCGGTTTGACGTGTAGTTCAAAATTATGAGCATCAACTCATAATTGTAATCAATCATCATAATTAAGATGTTTTTTGGCTATTCAAATATTCAAACTTTGTAATCAATTTCGTTGCATTCATAAACTACTTTCAAGTTAGGTTATATGATGTTGTTAAGAATGATGAAAGTCATTGCAACTACACCATTTAACATCAATTTCTTTATATGAAAAGTATAACATGAATGTTATGGTTTACCATTGATGGTTTGAAATATCTCAATTGGTTGATTTGTCGACCATGTTTCAAAATGATCACTTTATTATAAACAATGCATCAGCAGGGATGAGGTTAAATTTTTCACCAGCCATAGTATCTTAGCTGTTTGTGTTGGTAACTGCATTGTCATTTCGCTTAGGACTTTTAAGAAAAAAAGTGAATGCAGTGCCAAGCATAGCGGTTATAAAAGACTGTGACATGTACATATCTATCAGATTAAAGCAATAACACTGTGTAAGATAAAAACTTACAAATGTGTTAAATTACAACGTCTTTAAAAGCGAAGTAAGACGAACGAAACAGACGAAATAAGACCAGTTGCACAATTTTATTCATTTGCAAATTTAGCCCACTGCCTAAAAATGATTGGCAGGTATTGTATTCACATGCAAAAGCTCAATTGCCTCTATCGATTGCAAAAATTGTGCTATAGTATCAGCATGAATAAACACCTGTCGTTTTCACTTCGTCTTCATTACCCATTAGCAAAGAAAAAAGATGAGGAATATAGAGATGTTTTGCACCTTATTTTTGTCGAACGCTAGCATTTACTATCGCATGGTACCTTTTTGCAGCGGTAACAAATAAGAGCATCAATTTGCACAATTTTGATAACATTTTCTCTATGATGCATAACGTATACTCCGTGTTAAACTTAATGAAGTCAAATAACCTATTCAACTTTGAGCTCATGTTTAAAGATTTACTTTATTTTTAAGTTATTGAAGGGCTTTGGTTGAAGGTAGTTATTTTAAGGGAAAACCGTTTACAAATAGACACACGTTTGTGATATCAATGGCATTTAATCATTATGGATGGGATGATGAACAATTACTGTTGGTGAAGTTTCATGATGTAATGATAGCTTTGATTTCAAATTATTTATTAGTTTCTGCAATAAAATACTTATTACTTGATGGTTGTGGTGTTTTATGTTTAACAGAGTCATCTCATTGACTTAATGCTATGTCACTTTGATATTACAACTTTTTGAAAAATACTTTGAAAACAGAAGTTTTTGTTTAGAAAATATAAAGCTACTACCACATCTTCACCATTACTACTATGTTTTTAACTTTATTTGAACTTGGCATAACTGTACTCTCGCAATGGTATGGTATGATAAACATTATCCTCAGACTGATGAAAGTTTTTGCAAAACTTAAACTCGACAATGATTACTCATCGCAGGAGCCCGAGTTACCAAGCTAGCATTTGCGCAAATTCAAATAATCATACATTTTCTTTTTTTTTTTTAAATTAGTGTTGTTAATGTATTCCCCAAGGTGCATATACAATGGTATAGTGTCACTGGGTATTGGGCTCAGAACACAAGCCGCATTTATTGCTAGGTCAATACTTGAACTTATCGGCTACCAAGCCAACTTGGCCTACAAAACAATCAAGTAAGTACAAAACATAACTGGAAAAATGACAAGAAGTGTTTTACAATCATGAGATGCCATAGATTGTTTCCATCATTTATATATAAAAATCTTAGTAGCCTACAAGGCTCACAACATTCATAAAATCTGTAGTTTTTTATCAATATTTCATGAGCAGATATGACAACACGTCGGTGATGACAACCTTCCATCTCAACAACAAACAGGCTAAACCTGAGCTCCAAATAAGGAATAGTGGAATAACCTTGTCTTTCTATGCAAAACCGAAATTTCTCCAAATTGTTACAAATAAAAAGCTCACTTTTTGACACCATTTGGAGTCACTGTACAAAAAACTGACATTTTGCATCGGTCTGATGCTCCGCCTGATGGAAACAAGCTTGAAAGTCTGGTGTTGCAATGCTCACAAGCACCAGGTTAACAAATTCATCAATGACAACATGTGTATAGCCTATTGTGACGGGATGCCTAATGCCAACACCTATGCTGAACAACTTCCAGTCTCATTGTGCATCCAACCCTCTGATCTCCGCTGGAAATCTGCTATTTTTTTAAGTCTTTGGCACTTCAGCCCCAGGTAGACTTAAAACCAATACTCCATAAATATATCAGTATACTGGTAACCATACAGCGACTCCGAGTGCCCATTTGTGACAGCACCATATATATTACTGGCCCATGCCACCAATGCAAAAAACTAGATCCAGAACATGTGGTATACGTAGTGATGCAGCAACACCTTATACCTCAACTGCATTATAACTAATGTCAATACCCAACCGACAATATGCTGATATGAAGTTAAAAGTGAAAAAACACATGGCAAATGAGAAATACTATTATACGAGAACAGTACTTCCTCGATTATCCGGTCAAGTTGGGTCAATATTTTAAAAAATCTGACCGGATAAGCAAAAAAAAACGGATAATTGAATTTGTATTTTTACATCATAGAAATAGAAACAGAGAGAACAAATACAGTAATGTACAGAAAAATGTCATAACTCAGCACTTTTATGGTAAAAAACTGATCGAAATGTAGCAGTTTACAAAAAATTTACGCTTAATTTTCATTTGCAACAGCAAATCTACTAAAAAATGAATCAATCTTGGATTGTTTGCGGGAAGATTCACGTTTTTCGGCAGCTAACTCACGAAGTTGTACTAACGTGGAAGTGTTTGAAACTGTTGCTTCTGGCTGAAAACGTAGCCACGTCAGACACTGATCAAACATTCGCATTGCTTCTGTATGAGAAACAGGGCATTGTGCTCTTTTTGTTGCGTTTTCTGTAGTTTCATCTGCATCTTCTTCATCACATATATCCTCTTCTTCTTCTGCTGAAACAAGATCAACTATTCCCTGCTCATCCATATGTTTGTAACCTGGACCGTCAGTTTGAAACCATCTGTCAACGTCAGAGGGTTCTAATTCAATGTTTAGTGTGGCAAATTGTTCCACGAAATCAGCATTTAGTATGCTATCGGAACAAACGGCGATTTCGTCCAGAGAAGATTCGTCGAGTGGAATAAGTTTTTGCTAAGATTTCATTAATGTCTCTGGACTTATCTGTTCCAAAGCATTTGCTATCTTTTCTACAACTCTCAGCATATCAATTTTCTTCAGAAAAGTTAACATATCATCGTCTGTCTGAGAAACCAGCTCTTTTAAAACAGACCGCCGATAAATTCTCTTCAGGCACTCCAAAACACCTTGATCCATGGGTTGTATGAGAGAAGTGACATTGGGCGGTAAAAACTTGGCAACAATCTTACCATCATTGGACACTAGTTCATCCTCGCTTGGGTGAGCTGAACAGTTGTCCAATATCAAGAATGCTTTTGGTTCCTGTCCTAATTCAATTAGATTTTTTTTACATCAGGCACGAAGCAGTTTTGAAACCAATCGTTGAATATAACTGTATTAACCCAAGCATTTTTCTGGTGTCGATACACAACGGGCAATGTCGATTTGTCAATTCCACGAAAGCATCGGGGATTTTTTGCTTTGCCGATGAACAATAATGGCAGTTTAATGGAGCCACTTGCATTAGAACATGCATTTATAGTTATACGCTCTTTAGCTTTTTTGGTGCCAGATGGATCATTGTGGATCGTAGTCAAAGTTCGTCCAGGAAGCATTTTATAATAGAGACCAGTCTCATCGCAATTAAAAACTTGATCCAAAGAATATCCATCAGCAAGCTCATCGAAAGAACGAACAAAATTGTCAGCGGAGATAACATCAGCACTTACTTTCTCTCCCGCAATTGCAAGACTTTTGATCCCAAAACGATTGCAAAAGCGCCATTGGAAACCATAACTTGCATTAAAAGGCTTAGGGTTTTCTTCATAAAGAAGGTCGTGAAATTCCGTGGCCTTTTCTAAGAGAATTGGCCCAGTCACTGGAATTCCTTTTTCACGACCTTCTTTTAGTATGTTCACGACCTTCTTTCAGTAAGCTCTTAGTCTTACTGCTGCAACATACAATCCATACGTTGCACAAAAACTGCCATGTGCATTTCACAGTTAGTCTTCACTGCAATACAAAACAAATTTGTATTGTGCAAACGTACACGAACAAAGTACATCTATGACGTCTTAAAATCTCCGTAAAAGTTGTATCTAAATGATATAAACAATCAATTGAAAAATAAAAACCAGAGTAATCTCACGCATATGATAGTTGCAAGTGCAATCATGCGAAGTAAAACGACCTCCCAAAGTCATTGATCACTCGGCCGGATAATCGAATGCGGGTTAAACGAGGGACGGATAATCGAGGAAGTACTGTACTCACATTCCTAGCTGGATTGCTGGAGACCCTATGGCTTTTTTTTGTAAAATCTATATACTTTTTATAGAAATAAACATTCATTCAACATCGTACTGCTTTCAAAATGAAATAGATCATATAATAAGAGAATAATAAATGTTTCAAGAATAGCAAATAGACCTACAAACAAAAAAATATCCAAAAAAAAGTCTTGGGTCGCTGAAGACACATATAGGCGCTTACGGATTAAATGTTTAGCTTTGATAGAAATAGTGGCATATCAAGTTTGTGTAGGCCTGTGCATGTAACTTAACCGTGAAACCAATAACTAGGGCCCGCAAAAGTCAATAAAGTCAAAAAGTTTCAAGGACCTCGTCTGACCACGAATCAAAGAATAAAGTTGTTTTCAGCACTTAGGGGATTGTTTCTAAGAAGTTTATAGGTCAAAATAAAGTCAAAATTTACAATAAAGTCAAAATTTTTGAATAAAGTCAAAATTTGTCAAATTATGGCTTTTGACAAAGTTTTTGTGTTTCTTGAGAGTATTTTTTGTAAAAATCCTCGTGGAAGCATTGTAAATCAGGAACTGCGACACAATTAAACCATATTAACCCATAAAAGCAGGAAATAAGTCACAATGCCCATTTGGATCAGCAGTAACTTTTATCTGAAAAAGCTATTGAGAAAAGACAGAAATTTTAAGCCTGAAAATGTTAAAAATTACATGATGGTGTATTACAATAAATAAGTTGAAACATTTTTCTGTAGTGATTTCTTTAAAGCCGCCTGAAGGGGGTTACATTACTTCTTCCCTGTTTAATTTGCTGTTTATTAGAATTTACCATGCGGAGAAAATCGAGGCAACGTGCCCTTTTCACAAGGACAAAATAACACAAGCTACCTAAATCTATCGCCAAAAAACACGACGCACTTTTTATAATCCATAAAACATCTTAACTTTTCGATAAAATATTACGTTTGGGTCTGAAATCGACAAAATATTATGTTTGGGTAACTGGAGGAAGAACTATGGCCTCTACAAATAAGCAATTTCGTTAGGTCAAAATAAAGTCAAAATTTGATAAAAATAAAGTCAAAAAAAAATTTTTTTAGGTCAAAATAAAAATGGCTCTACCAATAACACATGTAACTTAACTGTGCTTTAAAAGTTAAACTGCATATTTGATATGATATATAAATAAATATTTCTTAACAGTATTAATGCAATAAATTAATATTTGTTAAAGCAATTTTACATCAGAAGGACAAGAGCATACGACCAAACAAGCCGATGTTGTAATTAACTGCTAGTGCCTGTCAACATATTTAATGGTGGCCAAAACCAGGAATCATCACACATCAATTACATCAGTTGGTGTAAGTTGATTGATGTAAATGTCAACCAAACTGTTTTTGAAACCAATTCTACGGCTAATGGCAAGATATGAAGGAATGATTAAGTCATAACGTTAGTAAACACTGACCTCTGCAAAAGGTTAGCTATGTAATTAGCATGAAAAAGAAAAATTTAACAATTCTATGACATGAGTAATAGAACATTTATGTGTGTTTATGTGTGTGTGATTTCTATGGGTACAAGATTCACCTCTATATATAAACGACGCACGTGTTTGAAGGGCAGAGAGCCTTTGAGCATTAATAAAGCTAGTTGTGTGCAATACTTGAGTGCGACGTGACAAATGTTACATGGTGTCAGAAGTAGAACTCGGCCACTCAGAAATAAATGTCTTTTCACATGAATGCTTCAATTTGAATTTTCAATGCGTCAAACGAATGAAACAAGTAGATTCGTTGATTGGAAAGGTATGGGCAAGCAACAAAACATTGTGATGAGTCAGAAGAGAAACAGGTTAACCTTTTGCTATATCTTTCTGGAAGAAAGGGTGACAAAATTTTGTCTTTGTTTCATCTATTTTACGAGGACCTGGGTACATACATAGCCTTAAAAGAGCACTTAGATCAATATTTCAATCTGCGTAGTAACAGTATTTATAAATATTTTTATCAGACAAATGCAATGGTCCCACGAACCATTGGAAGAATACATTACTTCTTTGCACACACTTTCAGAAAGTTGTAATTATGGAGCCCTTCATGACGAGATGTTTCGGGATAGAATTGTAGTAGCCATTTTAGACTCAAGTCTATCAGAACGCTTGCAAATACACTCAAATCTGACATTGGAAAATGCAATTAAGATTGTTCGCAACTTCTCTCTGTAAGCCGGAAAGAAACTTGGAGGTCGATAATATTTGTGAAACACCCAGACGATCAACACAACAAGCCATGCATTCCACAAAAAGAAACCAATCGTCGAGAGGCAACGCCTCCAATTGCCTGTGGTGTGGTAATAAAGTAAAACATCAATGAATTCCCAGTGAGAAGCACAATATGTTTTACCTGTGGAAAAGAAGGACACTTCTGTCAAGTATGCATGGCAAAGAAATGTAGTATCAATATGGTAAAGCTCATGAATAGACACCACAAACCCTTGTTTCTTGGGAGAATGCATGTTGATGCTGTCATAGAGGATGCCCTGAAGTCAGAGGTTTCTATTAACAATGTTTCTTTTCAGTTCCATATTGACACAAGTTCCGATAACACAGTGATCCGGGAAAACGAATTTGATTCCATTGTTGATGTGGTCGTGAATCCGGTTGATCAGATGCTGGCAGGTCCAAGCAACATCAAGCTCATGATTAAAAGGAAGTTCCATGCAAAGCTATGGTTAAAAGATGCTTTCAAAGCGCAAGACATCTTTGTCATCAAAATTCTCAAACAACCACTCTTGGGATAGCCTGCCGTCAAAACCTTGTATGCAATCGACCACGTTAACTATGCCCATCAGTCACATAAAAAATTATACCAAGCATTTTACATTGCCTTTCTCAGATTTTGGACGATTACCGAATACAGTTTAAACCTCAAGCAAAACCATTCTGCCTGTGTCAACATCGGCGTGCACCGATCCCCATACAACAAGCGATGAAGGAGGAACTCCAAAAGATGGAACGCCTGAGAGATATGAAGAAAGTGACTCAACAAAATGGTGTTCAGTTGTTTACCAATGGTAGTTCTACAAAACAGAATAATATCAGAATATGTATTGACTTTACTCACTTGAACAAAAGCATCTGCCACAAGCGACACTGCCTACCTACTGTCAACAAAATTTTGAGGAAACTCACTGGAGCGAAAGTCTTCACTAAGCTTGGTGCGAATTTAAGGTTTTGGCAGATACCACTTGTGAAAGACTCTAAATTTATCATGACCTATGCACTATTTTGTTTTAACAGACATCCTTTCGGAATATCTTCTTCTCCGGAGCCAACGGCAAAATATCAACAGTTCTGGATGGACTTGTTCGTCGACTTCTGGGCATGGCCAACCAGTTGCAAAAGTTCATTCCAAACCTCTGAGAAATGACTTCTCCAATTCTGAAAATCCTATGCAAAGATCAGTCATGGCAATAGACTAGTGAAAATGACCAGTGATCATGCTTTAGGGTTAATAAAAGGATTACTTTACTTATCCTCCTGTCTTAGTTCATTATGACTAGGGGTTGTTCTCTATCAGATGATGGGGGATGATCTTTTACCACCAGTATATACTTCTCAAGCAATGTTAGACACTGAGAAACGTTATGCTCAGACGAAGAATGAGGCCCTAGCGTCCACATCGGTCTGTGAAAGATTTCGCAACTACTTTATTGGTATGTTCTTCTCCGTAACAACGGATCACAAGCCACTCCTTAGTCCAGGGATGTCCAACCTTTTATTATAGTGGGCCGCATTGTCACTTGAAATAATTCAATGGGCCGCAGAAACTATTAATTTTCAAGAAAAATTGATGAAATTAACTACTTTAACAATATCAGTCATCAAAGTATTCGGAGTGAAAATGACTAGCGGGCCGCACAAAAATCTCAGGCGGGCCGCAGGTTGGACATCCCTGCCTTAGTCTTCTGGGAAGCAGAAACCTGGAAGAGCTGCTTCCAAGGATTCAAAGGTTTTGTTTGTAAGTATGGCAGAAGACCACCGATTTTCACAAGAAATTGACTTGCATGTCAATGCCGCGAACAAGTTCTTACCATCGTCAATTAAACGACTGGGAGAAATTCAGAAGGCACTTTCAGCCAATGCTCAGCAGGCAGTGAAGTTTTGAAAAACTGAAAGGCTGTTGAAGGTTTGTTATAAAGTGGTTTCGTTAAAATGGATTTAGACTGAGCTGTCAATTGGAAAAGGGCTGATATTACGAGGCAAGCACCTTTACATTCCTCCGGTTTTACACAACGAGATAATGTCCAAAATTCACGAAGGTTGCCAAGATATTCTTAAAAGTCAGGCACTTGCAAGATCCAATGTATGGTTGCCTGGACTAAATAAAGAAGGCAAGGCTTTCGTGACGATCTTCCCTGTTTGCACAAAACACCATCGTACCCATACAAAACCGATGATCAGTTCAAACCTTCCTAACTATCCTAGGCAAAAAGTTGCAACTGATATACTTCAATTTGATAACCATTTATACAGTCTGCTAGTAATTGATTAGTTTTCCAGATACATCAAATGAGCTTTCCTGGGACACAACACCATCACCAAAAACGTGATCAATTATTTGATGTCCATTTTCACCCATCACAGGAAACTAGAAGAGCTGTTCTCCGACAACGTCCACAGTATAGGTTGTTTAAATTTTGTGAGTTTGCAAAATCGTATGAGTTTCGTCATTCTAACAGCAGCCCTCACAAGAGCAATTGATAGGCTGAATGCAGCAGCGTTCATACTATTAAAAGCCTTCTAATGAAATCGAAGTAAAATTAAAAACAGGATATAGTGTGGCACTCTAAAGTTAACTTTATATTTTCCGACACAAGCTTTCGCAAACATAAGCTTGCTTCTTCAGGTGTACTGTGAAATGGAAAAAAATATTTCAAAATTGCTAGGTAAAGGTATGCTTGGAAACAACAATCGCAATTTTGAAGAAATATCTACATGCTTTCAAGCAATCACAAAATACTTAATGACGTAACAAAATAAAATGGTAAATGAAAGGAAAAGGGGAATAAAGCTGTATTAAAGTCAAATAATGAATATTTATTTATAAGCAGTAATTGTACCTTGGCAATAGAGTATGGATATATCCAAATATGTTTTATGTAGTATGCTACAACAGTGAATTTTATAAATGATATTATATATATATATATATAGTATTTTAAGTCTGGCACTGTGGTAGAAAGTTTTTTTTGCAACCAAAGTGCTAATTACTGGTGTCAAGAAAATTCGGCTCTGTATAAAAGCTCACAAATGTTGACAACTATAAAAGCATAAAATAATCATTTATTTTACTCTACTTGATATACCAAGCTGTTGAAAGAAACACAGTGTTTCCTAATTGGTTACAAAAAAATAAAAATTATACTCATAGAAATTAACATAATGTTTGAGTTTCAGATTGATCACAAGAAGTTAAAGCTAAAATAGAATGTATGATATCTACGTAAAACATTCAAAATCAGAAAAAGTTTATCAAGATGCTCTCGCTAAAATCCGAGCCTTGGAACATTTAGCATTAAATCAATCATTTTCAAGGAGAAGCACTGTTGTTATAATATTAAATTAAATATAGAGAGCATAAACAAGAACTAAAAACTACTATTTTTAGCTTTTTACTGAAGAAGCTGTGGATGCTTAAAGCAAAAAAAAATTAAAAATGAGCTCCCTCTGGAGGCAAAAAATTCAAAATTTGACATGTCTATATCTAAAAAGGTAATTGAGCTAGAATGCTGAAGTTTTTTTGTTTTGTTTCTATTCTGAAACTCTTAATCATACATTAAAAAAAGAAAATCTGAAATCAGGTGTTCATTTTTTTCGGTTGATTTGGTATGGAATGACCCAATTGTTATTTGCTTTGTTTCAGTATATACTGGTACACTCTATAAAAATGTAATTAGTGCTCTTGCTTCCAGTGATAATTTATTTTTGTTTAAGAATTGCAGCAGCATACCTGAAAAATGCAACTTGAAGTAGCATAACCTTAAGTTACAATGTATGCACAAGGTTTTACAGTAAAACCTCATATTAAGAGCAATGATCACCACCAAGCAAATATTTACTTTAACAGTCCAAGTTAACTGAGGACTGAAATGAAAAATACTTGAAGCCAGAAAAATCAGCTACAAAAAACTTCTCAACAAACTTCACAGACTTGTGTTTACTTGCAAATGTTACAAGCTACAAAGTTTAAGCAAACCACAAATAATAAAAAAAAAAAAAAATATTGCAATAATCACGATAACAGATCTTACATCATCAAAGTTGCCCTCCATTCATAAGCAGTATCATCGACATCATCAAGTGCTTTTACAATTTCTTGCAAACTTCTGTGCAAAATATGTCTATGTCCAGGTCGCAAAAATGGCCTTGCCATTTGATAATATAAAACAGAAGCATTGTATACCAAAAAATGGTATCTTGTTTTGTCCTTAGCAAAATTGACAGCCTTTAGCAAATACAAAACCGCTGTCGAAAATTTCTCCTATAAATTAAACATGTGTTAACAATCCTCATACAAAAGATAAACAAATCAATAGATATACGTTATAACAAAAGCATGAAGTGTTAACTGAAAGTTAAAAAGAAAAAAATTGCTACCTCTTCTTCGACTGATGAAGGTGCAAGTAATTGAGCTTGACAAAGATATGCTCTACATAAAAACTGATTATTCAAAGGGACTCCATTAAAATACATACGGAGACAGTCCTGGCTGATACTTTGTTTCATTATCTGATAAGAAGAATGAAGAATAAATTAAAAGAACAAATATCTTTCACATCTATACACCTATTTTTGATACAACTCAAGACCAAGTGTTTGTTATATTTGATTGGAAATTGTTTTCATTCATTAGATTAATTTAATTATTTTAAGCCACATAACTTCAATTTTCAAAAAGTATAACAAATGAAAAGTAAATTTATGTGATTTTTTAATAAATTTCTTCTTTTTCTAGTGACGTGCCCGATTTGAGCTTTGATAAACTTTTATAAAAGTAAACGTTGTATAGCTTTCGTATGTGCTAATTTTCATAATTAGCCCTTATTCTCATGAAATATTTGTGCAGATCTGATGGTATTAAAATACTATTAGTAAAATAAAAAACAAAATTTAGATTAGAAATCTGAAGGTTAACTTTATTTTTGATTCTTCTACACGACATTTTGCAAACATAAGCTTGCTAATTTTTGTGAAAGCTCGTGCAGAAAAATCAAAATCAAAGTTAATCTTCACAGTGCCAATCTACATTTTATTTTTTATTTTAAAATAAACTTGAGTTAGCACGGTTTAGCCACCATCAACTTTGTAGACAATGACTAATGACTAATGTCATTAGTGTTCTATTATGTGCGTTTTTGTGTATGTAACGTAAGCTGCAGTAGTAGTAATTACTACTCAACGGTCCACACTGTTTAATTAAGTGATAGCAATGACTACAGCTCAGAGTAGTTTAGATTCTGAAGGAGGTGACGATGATATCCCAAGGTTTGTAATTGAATTGACAAATGGATCACTGAAATTGGTCTCAGTAGACCTACTGGAACTTTAAGCTTGCCGTAGTTTCACAAACCAACCAGGAGTTTAACGAAGGAACAGTAAGACAGGAAGTGTCACATACGCTGCCAACATGTCAACATGATTTCCAAAAAACTGTGTATTAATCCTACCAAGTTTTCCCGTTCATTGAAGAACATATCTGCCTCTACAACGAACCGCCAGGCAAGGATACTATGCTTCAGTTTTTAAATGACGCAGGAAAAATCTGACAAGTAGAACTTCTTTCAACCTCCATCACACCTTACATGTGGAAAAATTGCTCAAGCTTTTTGTCAGACTGCGTTGACAAACTTTTACAGTGTGATGCAACTTGTAATCAAAGTGCAACAACCTCTCCACCGACTCTACTAAGCACAGTCACGGAGAAATTGATCACTCTTCTGTTGACGGACGTTGACGCTTGCAGAATTTACTCAAAAACTAAACTCAATGTGCACTTACTTGAGTTGTGTTTGTGATTGGCTCACGCTTTTAGCGCATCTTCACACAATAGAATTCCTCTTGCTTGATTAGTCATGAAGACAACAAGAAAGTATACATTCGAAACAGAGATAAACACATTGTAGTATCGTGCATTGCACATAGGCCGAGTTGTCGAAAAAAAAGTAATGATTTTAAATAATAGACAAATTCACTGAATTTTGTAATAAATATGGATGTTTTAAAGCACATTGGTGTGTAGTTTGGAAGGGAGAGAGCAAAACTTTCGTCGGTTACACTTACGGTAAAACACGTTTAGCGACCAAAGGAAAAATATCCCACGTTTGGAATTTGGTATTTTGTGCTATGCTTTTATTTGACATACAGTAAGCATGTAATATCAATCCTTAATATCACTTCAGGCTTTGTATAAAAACCTATCTATCGTGCATGTCCACATGATGGATCTAAGTAGTCTGGCTAGAAATAGAATCAGCCAGGAAGCATAAATTTTGTCTGAAACAAGCTAAGTCGCTTATTTAAAACACCAATCTTTCATTTTCAACACATTTCAAGTTATATATAGGCTTAAGAAAACTTTTACTTGACATAACTATTGAAACTCAGTACTCAAGTCACCAAAATATTTGCCTCAGTAATTTGCGTCAATTCTGAGTGGAAATAATAATCAAAATTGTTGAGTTGAGTTTTTCATGTAGATTTGAGTAACGACTTGCAGTTTAAGTTTCGGTTAGCACTTAAGTTAGGTTTTTGATCTCCACCCTAAAACCTTCTCCATTAGTAAATAACATAAAAACTTTTTTGAATTTACCAGCAAAAAAAGGAAAGTTCCACACCAAAGTTGAGACAGCCAATGCGAAACATGTGTTCGGTCTACAACCAAAATCCTGACAAAATACATCAGGTAAGAAGGTCATACCACATGTAGTGAGCTTATCTTTAGCGTCTGGTTTCTTCGTTCCTGTCAGCAAAATGTTAACCAGACAATTTTACATTGATTTAACATCTGTGTAGAACAGTGTGATATAACTTGCAATAAAGCATTGAGTCCTTTATATCTTTCTCATTTATTTCAAACCTTTCCGGCACAAACTGTGTATGAGTCGCTTTAGGAAACAGGGGATGACCTTTAGGACAAAGACAAAGTGCGGCATAGAAACTTGCAACCATACCAAATTTTTGTGTCAATAAAAGTAAAGCAAGACAGATGAAATAAAACTGGATGTGGAAAGTCAACCATTATGACCCAGAAGTGAAACAATCGTTATATAGTAATAAACTGGAATCCGTATCATTGGTAGTTCATCAACTACTTAGCATTGATCTACTATGTGAAACTTTGCTGTTGGAAAATAGGCTGGCGCCTGGAGATATTGGAATTGGTTTTTCGACTGGTATTGGGAACGCCTATTCTATGGTAGTATAACTTTAAACAATTCTTGTACACCCTGTGGTGTACAATACTCCTAGTTGAGAAATAATGTTTAAAACAATAAACAAAATAACCAAAGTTTAGCACAGTTGAATTGAAAGCTAACTTTCTTACGTTAAAAGCAACTTCAGCACATTGAACATACAAGTCCACTCCACAAGAATGGTACGGCTCATGTTTGGAATTGTTGTATGCTGCTTTCAATGCATTGTATGCTTGCACAATCAACCGAAGTCCTTTATCTATAAAAGTGACAATTGGCATAAAATATCCAACAAAGAAATGAATATTGTTGGTTCTAGGCAAGTTAGGGTGGGGATGACTTGCAACACATTATAGTAAAATTTTCGACTTCCTTAAAACGTCTTTTGTACTAAAATATTATTATTTTATACATGCAATGAGATTAAAAGTTAACACATATTTTAGTTAAACATGAAAAAGTGTTTAAAAAAACGGACACACGGTCGTCCTCTAACTATTTTTATTGTATACTTGCCAAAATTGTTGATGAAAATCATTACAATATGAATTATCAAAAATTAACACTGTTAAAAGAAGACACCAATTTGTCATTTTCTTGTTGTGTAATATTGTAAAGAAGGCACAGTACATGGCAAGAAAATAAAAAGAGATGCGCAGTTTGCGTGCTTCTAGTCACTGAGTAAATAAATTATTGCTATATAAGTATACAAACACACATTACCTTCATCATTTGTAGTTGCCAAATGTATTAACTGCCTAATGTATGCATCCATTATTCATATTACCTACAAAAAAACTATATTAATATTAAATATTCATAATTATGACCTACTTTAAAATATTATGGCAATCACAATGTAGCTTTAGAGTAAGATCCTGATTGAGTTTCCAACTTGAATTTAAGCAGTTTGTGTGAAATTATGTGGTAGATTATGCTTTTGAAATTACTGTACCTATACAATAGGTTTATTTTAATGAAATGTATATACTGTATCAGCAAAATCACAGGCGCTTTTCAGTGACTATTGAAGACTGATGCCTTGCCCGAAGTTAGCCTTAACTGAAATTAACTTTTTACTATGTACGACACACGCAATTCGTAAATAATAATCTCAAATATGCATAACCTAAAGATTCATAATATTTTTAGTGAGTCGTGAACTTTAGTAAAGCAACTTGTTTAACTTTTTTTGATAACAATTTAAGATGTTTTTTATAACATACTTGATTTACTGTAAGTACCAATAAACTTCCAAAAAAGTTGAATCTCAATTGTGAGATAGGCCTAATATGTTTTTTCATACACTGGCTATCCGACCCTAATACACTCTAATTCTAATAAACCAAAATTCGTAATTTTGCACTTAATGACCTGGACAGAACTTCTGCCTATGCAATTTATAATTGATTTAGAGATTGAATTAGTCAAACTGCGTACATATAGGGCTACTGTGTAATTGTGCAATACTCATGATGCGTCCCAGCGTTTTGAGGACCCGCACTTATCATTTTTCTTTGATGGGCACACACAAGATTTTGCTCAAAACGGTCATACTCTGCAATCCGGCAGTCTAAGTCCAGAGGTACCGGTACGGTACGAAAATCCCCAAATAACTTTTAAATCTAGAAGATCGCAACATCCTACTTTTGCTTACTTTTAATAAACCACAGATGTATTGGAATGAGTTGGTAGCACCAAAAAGAGTTCTCTGAGATAAAAAGCTTAAAAACCACTGTTTCAGCTAAGTAGGCTAAGCCTAAACTTTCCGGATCAAATTCTTATCTTTTAGCGATTTCAGCCTGTTGTCCTATTTAAATATTTCGTTGCTATAACGATCCAAAACCATTTTTATAGAAATCTAACGTTGGGTTTTTTTTGTGGTAGCAAATAAAACTTTGATGGAAACTTTAACAAATTGAAATTTCCGAAAAGGAAAAAAATGAAACCAATTATACGAGAAAATAGTACACTAAAAGTATCGATTAAATTTGAAATAAACAAACTGCATTACTTAATACAGGTATTAGCTAATGGTAAAATTCAAAAGAATATGGGGATGGTGAGGTTAATTGTTTTGGGATGCTTTAGTCGTTCTTTTAAAATTTCTTGTTTATTTTATTTTTGACTCCGTTGTTTATGATATCTATGATTGTTTGTTTAAGTCAGCACAACTTTCATAAAGTCCAAATACTTATATTCCAAAATATAGTCCTAATTACATCAAAAGCAATTTCATACCCATTTTAAAACCTGAATAGAGTTAATGACTTGAATCGCATGATAAATTACATACAGTAGAAGGAGCTTTCACAAAGCCTCAGTTTTTATATCGCTATATTCAGCCAATCAGAGAGAGACACTGTTATTTGCGTCATAAACATGTCCAAAGGTATTTCATAGTAACGACTAAAAATCTAACATATTCTACGTTACCGACATTCTTTACCACAAGTACCATCCAACTTCGTATACTCTGAGTATATGACGCCACCTAAAAACACTTTTATGCTGGGTCAAGTATGTCGGTTTAGGAATTAAATGTTTGAATGACATGGTTAACCAAGGACAATAGGCCTACAGCTTGCTTAATAATGCATTTTATCTAGCTGGAGAACACACAATAAATCACACGAACTGATATATGCAATAGAAAAAAATAACGGTAAAAACTCTTTGCTAATACTATGTTGTGTAGTGAAGGGTTTTTAAATATTTTGAAATTTTTTATGGCTTTTACTAGTAGGCCTACCATAACCAAAGTAAAATAAAAACAAAAAATCGCTTATACCATACATTTTTTATTCATAGAAAAAGAAGAAAACAAAACAATATACCCATACTTTATACCTAACACATAAAAGAAAAAAGAAAAACACACAATCACAGAATGTGAGTTAGATTATTTTGTTAAAGAAGTATAGAAATGAAAGGTGATACGAGCGCGCTTTTCATATTTTGTAATCTTAACAAGACAACTTCTTGAAAAATGCGTAATGTTGACGTAAATTAGGGTATAACGATTCATTGGGATTATCATCGGTATGCCGGTCCGCTTGTGTTACCACTAAGTCATCTCTGTTTACTGGAGCATCGCCTAGAGGTACATTTTCTTCCACTGCTGACTGACGGATTTGATGGACACGAGCGATGATAGGTGATAGGTCTTGCAAAGTCGGCTAAGTCTAAGTCGACTTACATGGCCACTGTAAAACTTAATTACCCAAATGGTTAAGACAAAGGCCCAAAACATTGCCATGAATAGTAGAAAAAGCAATGTACCGCCTAAAACAGGATTTGTAATAGAAGATAAAACACTCAAAAACATATTGGAGAAGGTATTTTTTATTGTGTGTCTAACGCTAAAGAAGTCATAATCTCTAGTTTGATCTCCCTTATACACCACAATTCGTAATACGGTTGCCGATACTGGGTGACATTGAATTTCAACAATAAGATCGCCTATGGTGACCGCTGCTTTTTTCTGTCCGCTAATTGCGGTTAAAGTTTCCCCGGGATATTGACGCGCAACAAGTAAGTAAAGAGATGATACGAGTGTTTCAACCTGATATTCTAAGTAATGTATATCTTCAAGTAGAGTAGATAAACTTACATCTTCAGCCGTATTATCATTGCTTTCCATCATAAATCATGCAAGGGCACCGGCTTCCGAACTTGAAGAACGACTTTTTACTTGTTAGATTGTTTTATGCCGTCGAAGGTTTGTAAAACCCTCAAATCTGCGAGCTCCGAATAATTTTGCGGAACTAAGATCAATCCTGTAGGCGTGCAAATAGCCTTTGGACTGTAATATTGAAATGTCGTTTCTGCACACTTTGCGCGATGATGAATACTGATCCCAAGAACTTTGATTTGCACTCTGCATAGATGTTCGTTGTGATAATGTAATAACAAATTATGGACTCCCTGCGGAATAATTTGAGGACATTGGAACATTTGTTTAAATTTCCATATAAGTTTTCCAAATCCTACAATACAGGAACCCGTAGACACCCGTCACTTCGATAAGGTATCTATATTTGACATAAATTTTTGCGTTACCGGACCATACTCCAAAATGGATTTGTTTAGGATTCTATTAATTGATTGTTTGAGTAATGGTGGTAGAAGGTCAGCTGTAGATGCTTTTAACTTCATTCCTAGTTTCCCAAGTGAACTCGTTCTGCTGCTTCAACTCGCCGACATTGGGTGCTTGAAGGGTGACTAGGCTAGTATCGATCGATCGGATCGACAATATCGATAAGGCGATGACTAGGATTATAAACTGTTGCTTTGCCGTGGTGAAATGCCGCATGCTTCTTATGCAAACATGGTTCCGGCGGAGGTCTAAAATATTTTCCCTTTTTGTAATGTGGTTGACACAGGTTAAAGGTTTGTAAGCAACTGTTGGTGGGGAGACCACAACTATGCAAATCAAGTACAAGACAAGTGGCACGTACATGCTTAGTCTTGAAAACGCTTGAGCAAATGAACGTGACGTCCGCTTTTGAAGGTTCTTATAGGTGGAATGTCGTTCAGAGCGCCCCATTCTATTGTGGGGATGGCGATGTGGATTGCAGAAACCATTTCATCACCATTTCACATCCAAATAGAGCATAGGTGTCAAACTCCCGGCCCGCGGGCCACATCCGGCCCGCTTTACAATAAAACTTGGCCCGCAATGCTATTTTATACATTGAACTATTTCCGGCCCGCGAGATCATTGTGCAGTATAACTTACTTTTTTCAAGCAAAAACAAGATTATAACAAATCGCACTATACAGCAGCACAACAGTTGCCTCATCATACGATAGAATAAATCGATTTATTCCCAGCCAAAACCGTCAAAAAAAACAAAACTTTGGTGCTCTTTTGTTGACTGTTCCAATTCATATACTCGTGTCACGAAACGTTCAATCAAGTTTTATCCTTACGGCCCGCGGCGTTAAATAAGTTTTGAGTTTTGGAACCTGGTGCGATTGAGTTTGACACCCCTGAAATAGAGCGTTCACTTCAATTGAATAATGAGTAAGCCAGAAGGGCAAAACAGACCAAAAACTGCAACGAAGAGAATGAAGAAAACTAGCCATACGATTTTTACCAAGCCTAAGTTTTTATATCGAAACATACCAGCCAATCAGCGAAATACACGCTATTTCATTACTACGTATAGATATGTCATTTTACGTCACCGAGCTTTTCACCCAAGTACCATCAAACTTTATACACTGTGAAACGCAATGCTACTTGAAACACTCCAACTATAGGTCAACAGTATGTCGGTTTAGCGATACAATGTTTGAATAACATGATTAACCAAGAATAATACACCTGTTTAAATATTCAATTACATCTAACTGGAGAACACACAATCGTTTATTAAAATGCCAATTATATAATTTATTACAATTTACTACCACGACCGCCCCACTATTTTCTCTTCTTCAATTGCCTCAGCAATTTCAATGGGAGTTACGGGATGCCCACTCCAATCAGCGTCATGCACCACTTCATCAACTAAATCTGCCTCTTTCATTGGCGGATTAGCTACGTGAACAGACTCAAAAATTAGCAAATGAGCTACTTTTAAACGGTCTACGGAGACATTAGGAAGTTTTCCTAAGGTTGCTAATGTAAAATACTTGTCATATTTGGCCAAGACCTTATAAGATCCTGCATGTGGAGGAGATAAGCTAGATCTAGAGGCATCAAAGCGAACGATCACATGCGTACAGTCTGCAAGATTTTTATCTATGTACACCGGCGGGGTTGCATGGTGTACAGGAGGCGTACACCGCAAGGTGGCCATAAACGCCGTTAAGCTGTTTACATATTGGGAAGATGAAGGCGTATCTTCATCCAGTGCTTCGAAAAACTGACCAGGGACTTGTAAGGTAGATCCATATACACGTTCATCTGGGAACAGTTAACGTGCTCTTCGAGCGATTTCCGTAAACCTAAAAGAACAATTCCTAAGTTACCTGTCCAGGTTTTCGGAAATTCACAAGTTCTCAGTGCACCTTTCAACCTTTCAAGGGTGCGGTCCAAAAATCCAAGACATGAAGGCCGAAAAGGCAAGGAATGAACCAGGTTAATTCCGAGTGTCTTGCATAAGTCTGAAAAAAGATTACTCATAAACACTTGACCTCGATAGGTATGAAGTTTTTCAGACACTCCATAGCGTCCAACAATGTGCAGCAGAAAATGTCTGGCAATGGTAGTTGCAGTGGCATCTGGTATAGGAATAGCTTCAACCAATTTCGTAAACTTGTCAGCAAATGTTAAAATGTAACGAAAATTGTCACTTTAAAACAGCAACCCAACAATATCTTCCAAAATAAACCGAAATCGTTCCGTAGGTTCACTGTGAGGCTGCAAGGGTGTTTTGTTGTGACTGCTAACCTTGCTATGTTGACATGGCAGGCACGTACGACACAGCTTTTTGATTTAGGTGTAGGGAGACCGGGGTTAGTTGGAAAAAATTTTAGGAAAATTTAAACCACCAAAATTCAGAATGATCTTCGAAACCTTTATCAGGTCTGGCATAATGACTTCGATCATCTACAACTTATTACAAAAGACTGACCAGAAATTGTTACAGGTTTACGCACAAACTTTAATTTTTCAGACCTCAGTCACGTGTTTCAACTAACCCCGAAGCCGGGGCTTGTTGGAAAACCACACGGGGTTAGTTGAACATACATCGATTTGTTATATACAGTATTTAAAAGTGTCTGTTCTTTGAATGTCAATCAATCTATTGTGGATTTTAGCCCGACTAGTCAACAGGGAAGACAAATTTCTGCTGACAGCGTTTCGTTGATCCGCGTAGATCCACGTTGAGTTTTGCGTTTATACTCGCGCATACTTTCAATTATAAAGTGTAGCTATTTATCGATCTGTATCAAATAACAAGTTCCAACTTAACTGTACGAGGCTGTATAAGTAAAAAATATGAATTCCATCAAGCATTAATAAAAGAAATTTTTACTCAAATGATTTTACATATTCCAACTAACCCCATTCAAATTTCTCCAACTAACCCCGTATACACATGGGAGAGAAAACTTACTTTTTATGTAGCCACTAAACCAGGTAATTTAATTGCCTCTGCCTTTTCTGGTACCATGGCATCTACGGTCAATATAGACTAATGAACTTTCACTTATCTCTCTAGAGCACTATGTTACACTATATTAACCAACAAACTCGAATTTTAGTTCAAAGTGTAAAAAACAGAAAAACGTGTACCACTCTTATGCTTCTGCTCTGAGACCAATAAAATTAATATGGCGAATAGTTAACATAGTTGTCAATCACTAAGGGGCAGTAAAGATTTACAAAGATGTTCGGGGAGTACTAAAACAGCGATGTTTCAACTAACCCCGCTTTCCAACTAGCCCCGGTCTCCCCTACCTACCACTCCATACAAAGCGTTCGTCAATCTGCTTGAGAGTGTTCTTATATCCACTGTGTGATAGCGAGTGGATATTGTGAAAGTTGACGTCAGGATAAGTGGTCGGCACAATCGGTCTAAACCTTTTTTGTGATGCACCACCAAGAATGGTTAGGGCCGAATCTGGAAATGTACGACGTTCCAATCGCAGGCCAGTATGGTCTGTGAGCAGCAAAGTTGCCGATGAATCAGCCATTTGATCTTGTGCAAGTTGTTTATAGTCAAGAGTGTAATCCTGCAACTGAAAAGCATTTATTTCTAAACGGGACAAGCTGCCCGCAATAATACTACTGAGTCCATTTTGGTATATAGCTTGTCTATAAACTGTAATAAGGAACTGAACTGACGTGGTGTCTTGGGTACATGGATATGTCAGCCTTTTGGATGGCATGGGTTAATGGACGATGGTCGGTCACCAAGGTAAGCATCCGACCAATCAAAATATCCGCAAAGTGCCGTCTGACCAAAAATAAGGCATTGAGTTCTCTATGATAGCCTATTAAACACAGGCGATAACGCAGGTTTGTTTTTAGAATAATGAAAATTATATTTAGTACCGAAAATCGGTGGAAAAGATGCCATAAACGAACAATATATGAATATAAAGAACACCAATTATTTATCTAAATTATTACAATTCACTATTACAATCGCCATAAATGTGCATTTGCATACAATTATAAATAAATATTATTTCATAAAATCTATGCTAGAGATATTTATTGATTTTGGTTGACCTTCAAGTCGTCAATGGTAATAAAATTCAATGCACCAATGATATTATACACACAAGATTGGACACTGCTGATTTTTTCCTTTTGTTTCTCTCTCCTTTGTCATGCAACACAGTATAATGAGTATATTGTCTGCTGAATGTCGAGTTGTTTCCTGGTCACACTTGACTTAGATTTCAAAAGAAAATAGCTTTATTTTAATTTGGTTTGGCCCTCAAATGCAAGGATAACTAATAATCATATTTCGTAATGCTGCAGAAAATGTCTGGATAGAAAATGACCAATACGACGATATTGATCAACTCATGTTAGAAATAGATTTACCTAAGGCACTTAATAAAACCAGTAATTTCTTATGCGAATATTGTGCCAAATTTTACAAACCTCAAAAGGACTCGTGCTACATATCTCATTTTTGTATTTAAGCAAGTAAAAATAAGAAATAAATCACGTATTTGTTAATAAAGGGACAATTAAAGTGAAAACATGCGTTTTCTTTCGTTGCAGAGATTCAAAATCAGAAAACAAAAGCCATTAAAAATAATTTATACAATGAATGAACTTTGTAGGCTTGAATGTAAAAATGCAAAAGAAAATTTCTGAACACAGAATATAAGCAAGAAATTCAAATTTCATCAACAAGTAAGCGAAAAATGAAAAACAACTCTGGCCAACTGGCCTCTGATCGGTCCAACAGACTTTTTCAAAGCATTATGTAAAAGTCCAACAAAATCATGTTAGTAAACGTCACCAAATTCGAAAGAAAATATTAATAACAACAACAAATAAATGATTAAATATCATCAATTTCAACACTACTTTCGAACTTGTGCTTAAGTCCACGGTTAAAATTTAACGCATGCATTCTTTGACTGAAATCTGCTATGTTAGGGTTTATACTGCAGCCACCACTTTCACGAATATTACCAAAAGATACTTCTATTACATTTTTAGAAGCGCTTTAGCTTATGCGGCAAAACACTATTTATTACACTGTAGATGTACTGAAGTCACTGCAAATTTACGTATGCCGTACTGTTTGTTTTCTATACACCAATATATCACATGACAAAATGGATTATTCATTCGACATACGATTAGCCTTACAACGATTATTATTTTAAAACTATGGAACTATTAACGTTATCTCATCATTAAGGGACTGTAGGCCCATCCGAAGGCCTATCTTAAACAATGCAAAGTAACATTTTTCAATTTGAATTTGCTATTAAACATGCCCGGTCACCAAGCTGAGTTTTTGTATCAACCAAGATGTAGGATAAAAGGACTTAATGTAGTATTTTGAGCAAATCTGGAATTCTCGCACGAAATGCTTAAACTTTTAAAAACTTTTTTCGCTACTTTTTTTCCTAAAAAGCAGCCAAAAATCCTTAATTTTGAAGACCTTTTGCAGAGAAAATGTTAACGTTTGCCTGGACCTACACTCAGTAAACGCCATAACAACAACAAACCATCATAAATTAAAGTCACATGCGCACTGGACCGCAACCATTTATACTTTTTTATAGTTACGTCTTGCACGCCAACTTCGTCACAATTGCCGTGCTGCCTTTTCAAAACTGCTTAAAATAGTATTAAATGCCCTTAACGAATGGGATGTACAGATTTGCTAACTTGTTGGGGTTGTGAACTGTTGTTGATTATTGCTTGATCGATTGTTCGCTATTCTGACTACATTGATAGCGCATTCATTAACCCCCTTATAGCCAGTTAAGCATCACAGTACCAGAACCAAAAAAATTTCTTGAATAATTATTTATTATATCACTGGTCAACACGATTTTTTGCGCCAAGGATTTGACAACGATTTTAGGCTAATTTGGGGTCGCTGATTTCGAAAATGACAATCATTTTTCTCAATTGGCTCTAGTTTTTGAGATATTTAGATTTTTCACTTTTGGAAATTCCACTCATGTCACACATAACGCAATACTAGGTTTCAGGTCTCAGCCAACTGTAATACACTTGGACAATAGTCAGTAATATAGTCAAATGCTTAAATATCACAATACTAAATCAATCAGTGCGTAATAAGTCTGTTTTTATATATAATTGATGGTGAATCGCTTTTTGTATGACCTTATTTTATGGCGGACGTCAGTACAATCGTGCTGAAAACACCAACATTAGTCTGCCAGCAAGTTTTTCTCCCATCTGCCCTGGTATCATTCTTCCATCACCTTTATGTCCTGATGAAATCTCTCCCCTTGTTCTTCAGTAAAATTACCCAATTTGTCAGGAAATTTTTCCAAATGGCTGTGGAGATAGTGCACTTAAATGCTCATATTTGCCCCTACCTGTTGGTAGGTCTCGAGCATATTTTCTACCAGCTCTGCATAGTTTTCTGCCTTGTGGTTTCCAAAAAAGTTCTTCACCACAGACACAAAACAAGACCAAGCTTGGAATTCCACATTGTTCATGCTTGTTCCAAATTTGAGTCATTGATTAATTTGCGAATTTGAGGCCCATCAAAAAGGCCTGCTTTCAAATTTTCGGTTGTCAGTTTTGGAAAACATCTACAAAAACATTTAAAACAATCACCATCTTTATATAAAGCCTTTACAAATTGTTTCATGAGCCCCAGCCTGACATAGAGAGGTGGTAAAATGATCTTCTTTCTTTGAAACAAAGGTTCTTTAATCACATTTGCTTTGCCTACTTCCACATTATCTCTTGTGAACCATACCTTTTTTACCCTGTGCTGGGTCTTTGCCCTGCTGTCCCACAAGCACATAAAGCAGGGATACTTAGTGTATCCACTTTGCTGTCCAAGCAAAAAGTTCACCATCTTTAAGTCAACACAAATTGACCACTGGTGCTCGGCATAGCAGATCTTCCGTAAAACTAATTTCACATTTTCATACTCTTCTTTCAGTTTTGTTGAATGAGCAATTGGCAGAGATGAATAGCAGTTGCCATTATGCAACAGAATGCATTTTAAACTTCTGGTAGAGCTGTCTATAAACAATCGCCAGTGTTCTTGTTTGTAGTCTAGGACTTTCATTTTGAGGAGAAATCCAGTTATATCATTTCAATATTCAAGGTCTGCATCTTGACTGAAGAAGGAAAGAGTTCCTCTTCTCCAGTCCGGTAAGCTGTTATCTTTGCATCCGCCTTTAGACAGTTCTTCTCCTTCAGTCTGGAAGCTAAAACCTCAGATGCTTCTTTTGATAAGTTAAAGTCTCTGATAAGATCATTAAGCTCCTTTTGTGTGAACTGTTCGGGAGTGAAAGAGCTTTCTTCGTAAATGTTTCATTTCATGCTTTTCCTCAATATCTGTTTCTTGCAAATCTGGTACTGATGTAAACGCAGGTAAGGGAATGCTTTTGCAGTGCTCAACCGGTCGCCTTACTAACTAGTTTTAAGAAGAGTAACGTTTTATTCACCTGCAACTCGAAAGAAGCAAACTTGATCAAGGTCAGCGATTCTTTCCTTCAGTGCATTAAATATTTCAAGAAATCATGAGAAATTAACGCATTTTTATCGACAAATAAGGCAGGTCTATTTAATGAGAATAACAATTGAGTCTATTCTGAGGTTTCAACCTAAACACAAACGATGACGTGATAGCTAAAACACTGTCACTAATGCCAGAAATAGTGAAAAATGCTGAAATAAAGAAAATAACTATATCTCGAAAACTAGAACCAATTCAGCAAAACCAATGCCAAATTCGGAATCAGCGACCTCAAATTACCCTAAATCCGTTGAAACATCGCTGGCACCTAAAAAAAAATTTTTTTTGTTGCGCAGTGATTGATTCTCAACGAAACGGTTATTAATTTCATAGCACGGAATAAAGCTCCATTCGAAAGACTGAAAATAACAGACTGTCCATATCAGAACTAACGCGTTAAGCGCTGTAGTACGAATGACGTAATTCGGAAGAAATCAAAACCGGGTCTTGTATACCAAACAGGACCAAAATATAGTACAGCGCTTGTTGTTAAATACAGGAAATAGAACACAAATAACGTTATAAATAATTTAATCAGATCTGCTCGAGAATTCCATAGGAATACGGGATAATTATGACAATTTGCATACAGACACGATTAACATGTCCATAAAATAACCGCACGCAACTGCTAAATTAATTTTTCGTTCTTTGCCAACGAAGTGTTGGTATAGCTAGCGTGCCGGACGTTCTACCGCAGACTAGTAATGGTAGAAACTACAATTAATTATTCACGAGCGGGAAGTTGAGCACTGAAAAAAGATTTTGGAAAGGCCGACAATCCTCAGTGTCAAAGAAGCAAAACATTTATTGAAAAACGAAGATTTATATTAAATATTGCAGAATGTAGAGTTCCCTATAGCCTAGTGGCCTAGCTGGTCGGGATCGCAAAAATGAAAGCTAGCAAGTTTGACATCACCTACAAAACACGATCTGATGTCGTCGAACTGTCAACAGAATCGGAAAAAGTTACCGCACTAACTAATGTGGCTATGTGAAACTATATATGAATCTGATACAATAGGTATAGTAATCGCATGGATTCTAGTGCCGTTTCTCAGTGAAGAAATTGTCGCGGTGTCGGAAAAAAACTGAGGTGAATTGTTAGATAACTTGATAAGTTTAAATTTGGCACCGGCATGCGTATTGTTAAAATGAATAAATCTGACCTTGAAGAAAAACCAATACCAACTTACATGTAAATATTTATGTTACCTTCCAGGGTCAACAAATAACGTGAAAATTCTGTGGAGAGATTGGTCACAAGCAAGCTGCTTTTCCCAAGAAAAAAAATTTCCTGTCGTTTCCGCTGTCTAGCCCAGAAAATGTAAGCCAACAACCCAAAAAGAAAATCACGAGTTTCCGCAAAAAGAAATTTAATGTTACTTGTCCCAAGTGCCATGCTGAGAGCTGGACTTATTGTTTGAAGGGAGTCATTCATTTCGTTGTTGGACGAGAAAGATTGAGTAATTGGTCATAATTCCTAGTTGTGAATAAGTTAGTTGCATGATAAGTTAGTTGCCAGTAAACTTCTTTTGATGTTTATGTCTGTTAACCACGTAATTGAGACGTAGTTTTAGTAATACACTAGTATTGCCGTTTATTATTTCTATTGTGTGCGGGCTCACAGAGTCACAGGGTAGTGATCATTTCCTTACATTGGCTTTGTTTGTACTTTCAGATTATTATAAGTAATAGTACCCTGGGTTCTGTACTAATACAAACCACACACATCCACGCTCACATATCTGTAGCTGTTCTGTCTGTTTGAGTTATAACTTCTTTCTCGCCGTTCAATATAAAGAGTTTCAAGAACTTCATGGGCATTTCTTATATCCAGGGTAGGGTGGAATTCAAGCCTTGTTGGCCTGAAGGGCACCCCTTAGGTGGTCACTGTATGTATAAATTTGCGGGTCTTTGTCCTTTTGGAATTGAAATAGAATATGAATTTGATATTGACGTTGGAGTTAAAAATTAATAGGAGTGTTTTAATCACTATATGCTGGCTTTCTTGAAAATTGCCTCATTAATGTTTGCGGACTGCAACGTCCAATCAAAAGAAAATCTATTTTTCAATTTTTGAAAAGCAAAAAGTACAAAGTTATATTATTGCAAAAAACACATAGCTCAGTCGATGATAAAAAGCTCTGGAAATTTAGAATGGATCAGCGATTTTTTGGCGCATCGCATGGCTGCAATAACTCTAGAAAAGTGTGTATAATTAAAGTTTTCCAAAGATCTTTCATGTTCGTGCGTAGAAATTGTATCAGATAACCTCAGAAGATAACAAATTTTAAAAGTAGATATTAACGATATCTTAATAACGTTTGTTAATGTGTACTGTACAAGTAACGATGTACCTGAGTTTTATGAGGAATCGTTCACACAATTAAATGATATATGTCTAACCAACTGCGTAATAGGCGGTGATTTTAATCTAGTTTGAAACGATACATTAGACCAGGGTAAGTTAGTTAGTTTTATGAGGTATCATTCACACAATTAAATGATATATGTCTAACCAACTGCGTAATAGGCGGTGATTTTAATCTAGTTTTAAACGATACATTAGACCAGGGTTGCCCAAGCTTTTTTCATTGAGGACCATGTGCTAAAACGTTAACCAGTGTCCGGGTCACTCATAATGTGAGAAAATCGCTGTTTTGCCTACAACGCAATAAATATCGTAAAGATCACGAACAAAGGCATTGGCGTCAAACTTCATTTTCATTTTCATTTCATTTCATTTTTACAAGACCGTGAAATTAAGGAAAAAAGAGCTAGTTAACCTTGAAGAAGTCAATGCCACAGATGGAATCGATTTACATACTTTGTCCGATACTTTAAAATTCTTAATTCGTGGTGTTACAATTCAATACAGTGTTTGCAAAAAGAAACGTCTGACACAAGCTTAAACGCGCCTGCAAACAGAATTAAAGATTCTCGATGAAGACTTACTCAAACCAAACTGTATTGATGCTAAGAAAGTTCGAAGTAAACTCAAAGGGTCTAAATTCGGGAAAAATAAGAAATACTTTTCAAATCTGAAAAAGCGTCATGCAGACAAAAATAGGATAACACTGTTGGAAGCATTTTAACCGACCAAAGTCTTTTATTACATAGCTTAAGGAAATTTTACGCGTTGTTATACAGTTGCCCTGCCAACATTGCAAAACATAATCAGATAAATTCGGTCTTATCCAAACTTCATATTCCCAAGGTTGATGGAAATAGCGCATACGAAGCAAATACCAACATATCAGAACCTGAATGTATAGCTGTAATTAGAAGTATAGCTAACAACAAATCCACAGGTCTCGATGGCATTGGCATTTAGAGTTGTACAAAGCATTTTGGCTAGATATAAATTCGCTTTTTATGGCGTCAACCGTCACTAGATCAACCTAATGCCAGTGGGGTAATGTCTAACTCACATCGAGAAGGTATAATAATTAATAACTCTTATGTTTCTAGGTTGATTCGACCCATGAACGATTGAACTCCGGGCGGTTCAACCTAGGTTAACGGAAACGTCTATGCAGTTCTGTATCAGTCGCGGATGCCGCTTTTACTAATTCACCAATACCACGTCTTGTGTTGAAATGAAAACAAGTTTATGAATCGTGTTGTAATGAGTAGGCCTGCGTAACGAAAAATAGTATAAGTCGCCTGTCTTCAGTCAATTTATTATTTTGAAAATAAACGAATAAACTTTCCCATAGCAGAGAGAAGGATTCTGGGTGCAATAATTCTGCTTATTTCGTTGTGGCTAGTCTGCACAAGCTAAGTTATGCTTTACTATGATGAACTATGTCCACAAAACTTTTTAAAGAAAGTGGTTTGAAGTTGGAATAAATTGCCAGAAAATACCTATAAAAACTAGCAATTGATATCTGTAGCAGTAAATGCGAAACAAGAGCTGTTTATAACTTAATGATCACAAAAACATTGCAAGCATACGACTGTTATTGCAATTACGATTGCTAAGGTTGCCTAATCCTATTTTTACTATATACCATATCAGGTTTGTGATTGTGTTTTTACGACATAATTAAGCGTCACAATATCAAGTCAATATGATCTGCAATCGCTTTTTTACGAAACATCTATATTCAAAACAACAATCACTACAAAAATAAACATTTAAAACTAAATTGATACGAGCACAACAGAAAAGATCAGGAAGTCCACTAAATAATCGTAAACATTGTTTACGATTAAGACATTGTTCTTAAAGGGAAATTTTCCGTATGGGGGCCGGCCCTTAACAGAAAAGTTGCCTAAAGACCTCAGCCGTAATATAGCAATATAATACACACATACCACTGGCTACAAGTCACAAAAATACTCTGTTCGTCAGTCAGTTCACGGGTTGAATCGTCCGTGGGTTAAAATGTCCATGGGTTGAATCCTCCAGGTTGAATCGTCCGTGGGTTGAATCATCCGACCGCAATTTAACTGAAAACCTTGCGATTTGTGGTGCCGTGCGACAAGAAAACCCGTTATTGTTCATATTTTGCATCGAAGGGTCTTCGACTAATTTTTCAACTGTTAACATGATGTTGCAAAAATTTGCCGAAATCTATGGCTGTAAGGTTTTACTTTGGGTCTTCGAGAAATACTGCAAGTAAACCATTCGCCCAACAAAGTATTGGCCCACTGATTCTAATACCTATTTGGAAATTACTGTTCCAATAGTTAGAGCAAACAATCACAAACTGTTTACTAGGAATTTTTAGGACAGTTTAAACAAATGTCTAGCGTACTAAAGCGTTCTTTTGTAGGGGCTTCAGACTGATATGTAAAATTACTATTGTTAAATCACTGGTAATTCAAACTTTAACTTACAAAGCAAGTGTACTTCCAATTAAGCTTCAGGCGGCCTTTACCGGTGTATCTGGGGCTTCAAAGGTGAGTGCATCAAACGCGAAACTTAGTGCACTAGTTACGTTGAAGGCAATCCTTTTTCAAAGAATCGTAGCTTTCATATCTCCTACTATCCACAGTTAACATGGAAACAAAGTTGCCAAAAACTTTTTTGCCACTACTCTCTTTGAGGCCTCGTGAAGGTATTAAAAAATACTATCAGCTAATCGACACAAATGATGATTAATAAATTATAATTATATAATTATTTAAGTTCTGACAAGCCTATGATTGACTATAGCATTATACCGAACTATTTCTTGAATACCAAAAACTGATAAAAATAATATTAAAACTGTACTACATACGTTTATTCAATGTTCATTAACGACATTGTGCTGGGAAAATATTTTAAACAATTAATGGTTCTGAAGTGATTGCACTCACGAACGGGCGTATTATAATGGAGTAGGATTAACGAACAATCGATCAAGCAATAAGTAGTTACAACCAAAAGAGCCTTGTAAGAACACTGCTTACTTGGAACATGAGAATGTGTGTTTATAAATAAAGTTGTTGTTTTATTCGAACACTAAATAGACTTTTTCCACCAACCACTGAGGTTTAACGACAATATCTTAAAGCAGGAGTGTGCAACCTTTTGTACAAGAGCGCCAGATGCCAACAACTGGTTGAAACCGCGGGCCACACCTTTAATTAACATACACGTAGTTAAAAGCACAAAATCAATAACAGTTTCTTTCGTTATTGGTCTTGTGACTTTATTAGGGGTTATCTCCTTGCAGAAATATAAGTTAAGACGCAGGAATTTCTAAAGAAAACTGCAATTTACTTATTTATTTAACAGCGTCTGCATTTTCCTTGAAATGCTAACTGCTCAGCAATTGACATCTTTGTGAATTGCGTTCTTGCTTTGCACAAGCTAGCCGTTAGGCCCTAATCGTCTGTCTGTGACGCAACAATACCCTAACGGTTAGGGTATTGTTGCGTCACACACATTCAGCCAAGGTTTGATTCAGCACTGCAAGGGGATTGGAATTGATTGCACATAGCAGACTAAACTAAATTAAAACTCGTTTCGCGGGCCGCACACCGTGCAAAATTGTCACTTCTCCGCGGGCCGCATATTTTTCCTTTGCGGGCCGCATTTGGCCCGCGGGCCGCGGGTTGCACACCCCTGTCTTAAAGCATTAAGATGTTATTATAAAAGCCTAAGAGTGCCTATTCTTCAAAGTTTTGGCCAATTTCCGGTCAAAGTGGTCATGTGATTAATCTGAAAGAGATTGATTAAATTATTGAATTATTTACGCTCAGTGCAAACATCCTACGCGTTAATATTAAACGTGATTTGATTAAGAACGGAGAGTAGCCTAGACTGAAGTTGTAATGTTTTGTGAATGTGTACTGCGCTACTAGACAAATAACAGTTCCACCCATCAATGTTACATGCCGGCTTCTGTCATTCCAGAAGCTGAGTGACATAGATGGTGAAGTTGATGCTATTTCTCGATACTGACAAATCTCATCTTAAGATGTAAATACTTGCTGGTTACTAGTTATCCCAGGAATGACTTGCATACATTCAGATAAACACAAGTTAATTTCCGGTTGTTTTATTAGTTCGATCGTTTGAGCTAAATAGTTCGACATGTTAAAATGGTCAAAACGAACACTACATCCTGTGCTAACTTATTCAAAACTAGGTGTGTCTGAGACGGAGATAAGATACTTCTTTAATATCTCAGAGAAGAAAACGTTTAGCAAGAGACTTGTATAACACAATCTGCTTGAGGGTAATTACTAATTAGTTATGTAAGCAATAACTGTGACCACTGGCCAATGTTTGGATAGCGAGTAGACTTACGAATAGAGTTACGTATACGCTCTGTGTTTAGGCCAATATATACCAAAATCGTCAAGGTAGCCCCAACGTTTTCACTCACAGCTCCGTAGTGCGGTTATAAACAAAGTTGTCGGTTTAGCTAAATACTGAAGAGAAATTTTTCCATCTACCAATGAAATTTGAAGACAATATGTCAAAGTGGACGGCAATTACGAAAAGAAATTGATCTTAAAAGGTCCTTGCGCTAAACTGTGCCGAAAAGTTTGGTAGTGTAAACCAACCTTAACGCGCTACTTATAAGATCTCCCCTTGTAATTGCACAGGCAAACTTGTTCAAAGATGTAACGAAAAGTGGCTATAACGTAGGTCTAAGTATACCATTGGATGCGGCGCATGTAATAGATGCGACTATAAAACGTTAAACTATTTATCAACTAGTAAATAAGAAATAAAATATGAGTCATATGATGAATTCAACGTCCATTTAGTGACAGTGGCAATAGTGTTGTCATACCTATGCTCCATAAGCTAACAATGCCATGAGCATACACGCATTTTGCATGTTTCCTGAAACAGTACCTCGTGCATGGTTTTAATAAAGTTGAAACACCACTTAAATCAGTTTGTATTCGCTAAACCGCTCATCTTTTGCTTCAAACGGTTCAGGTGTGGTTTTGTGCAATTGCTATTTTGTAACAAGCACAAAAGCCATATTGACGTCACAATACAGTATATTTTGTTAAATCAGTGGAATCATCACTAAGCAGAATACAAGCCCCAAAACGATAAAAGTTTGCGGTTACCTCCATCAATAACAATGAATGATAGTAAAAGTTCGAAAAAAAAATAATGTTAAATAATAATTGGGATGTTGGATATATCAAATACGTGGAATACAATACAGTGGATTACACTACTTATTGTTCCTTGATAAAGTCATCAATTGCAAAAGAGAGCTTTCAAAGCAACCAAGACACTTATTAACAGGTATTTGCGTTAAACATTTGCATAGATTTTGGAAATTAGGCATTTCTTAGGTTTAAAATAGAGAATAGCATTTCACCATCAGTCAAGCCATCCTTTCTTGAGAATGGGCGGTTAGTCTACTCTAGACTCTAGAAGAAGAATAGGCCAACCTAAAAGGTCGATGGTATAGGTCAAGGTTTGTTATGCTGTGTTAAAAGCAGACTTGCGAACTTTAAAAAACTCGATAATTTTAGTTGTGTTAGTTGTATTAGTTAAGAGAAGACTATTTCACGGTGAGTTGGTCACACAGCCCGTTGTTAACAATAGGCGGTTAAGTTAGGAGAATGGGTATGCGAAAAGTTAATTTGGGCTGTTTAAGGTTTTGTTGAAGTTGATTCAGATTAGAAGGTAGGTTTAGGTTGCAATGTTATAACTTATAACTAGGGCGATTATTTTTTGACCTAAAAATTGAAACTTTGACAACTTTTGATATTAAAAAACTTTTTTGGACAAATTTTGACGTATGAAGAACTCAAGTAGTTAAATTACGCATTATTGTACAAAAAGTTAAAATTTATTGTAGTAAAGAAGGGTAAAAATCTGAACACAGACCTAGCCTATTCTGAAAAGGGAAATGAGTTAATTACAAATCACTGCCAAAAAACTGCAGCTAAGACACAACAAATACTGTTCAATACATTTGTCTAAATAAAAGATACAAGAAGTATCTGAAGCAAAACCGAAGCAAGAGCGGCACCTAACCTACAGCTGCCGCAAAATGACTTGGACCAAAAATTTTACACGTTTTGAGGTGTGTTGAGCGTCACACCATATCAACCTAATTACTTCACTTAATGGTTTATGATTCACCATAAGTAGACAATGGGCCATTTACAACAGTATAAAGTAGGCTATATGGTGTAAAATGTAAAATGAAAAGTTCACTGACAGTGCAACCTCTACGACACCACGACAATGCAGTTTGTAAACAATTTTTGACGCTATAAATTTGACCAATTTTTGACTTTTATGACAAGTCAAAAAATAATCGCCCTACTTATAACATATACATTAGGTTAACAAGAAACTGTGCTTTGAACGCACGATTTTTTTCTGGTGAAATAGCGGCAACCATTAATTTATATTTCGCTATTGGCTGTGGGGAGCAAAAAGAATGGTGTTAATACTGCTAACCATGTTACAGCATGCTAAAACAAGAACGATACGCTCACTAACAAAAGCGAGCCAGAAAAGGCGGCAAAGCAAGATATTAGCTGATATGGAGCTATAACACGTGTCGGCAACCTTTAGCTTTGAAAGAGCCATTTGGTCTCGTTTCCATCTAACTAAAACCTACTCTGACCCCGAACACCTCATTGACTACTTTAAAAAAAAACTAACGCTACATATATAATTTAAACTAATGCTTTACAGTTACACGTAAAAGTTTAAGTGCATTTCTTTCAATATATCTATAGAGAATGTAGAACTGACTTTTTTTTCCATTTTAATAGCAGTCAACGGTCAACCTGAATGGAAAACGAAACTCATCGGTACATGGTTGGATATAAACATACACACTCGATAAACCCATTACATTTTCAAAATAGTAGTCTTTTAACGATTAACTTCACGTGATTCGTGATTTCTGCTCCTGGGCGTACAGCGGTCCACTGTACAGCGTATCCTCGTCAGGTACAAGACATACGACCAAGAACAAAAACAAAATTAGGATCACGTGAGTGGCGAGTAGTTATGAGTATTATGCCTGCGAAAATCACTGGGTAGTAATTACATAAGACTTTCCACGTTGGAATAAACCATTCTGAATAATAATCTGACAAACGCATTAAGTTATTACATTGTGACACTAATAAACACCATCATTTATTCACATTGGGTTTACCTAAATGTGCTCGCTAGCTCTGAGTCACGGGATCCAGAGCACAAAGATGAAAGAGCCGCGGGTTGCGGACCTATGAGCTATGCTATAACGATAGCGGAACAAATCAAAGTCAACTTTTGAAGCCATTCTTTGACCGTAATACTTTTCTAAGTTGCACTTACGGGAGGTTTTTAGCACTCTGTGGTTATGTACTTTCGCGTAAAGAAAGTGAAATTACAACGCAAATGTGCCAGTGTGTGAGAATAAGTCATTTCAAATAAGTTCACACCTGGCCCGACTTGCAACTCTGGGATGGCATGCATCCATCGATCCATGGTGTGGTAGACTCATAATAATTCATAATTCCGTCAAAACTGCTCGAACTTAAACTCAGGCTTGCAAAACCTTTGTGAAGTCGTTAAACAGTTTTTAAGTAGCAACCTTGTTTTCGAGTACTGTACCTCTTTATTGTTTCAGCATTTGTAACATTATATTGCTTGACAATCGATCGATCCCGGATATTGTTATCTCTGTACTGTATACAATATAATGTGAATGGTCGAGTTATACACATTAATTCACTAAAAGATGCATAAACTTTGCGTGTGTGGTGCCTTCTTAAAGTGACAGCGGCAAGCGAGACACTACAAAATAATATAGATTATGAAGACCATTAACAATAGTGTTACGTTTTGCTGTCCTCAGTCTTAGATACACAGTAGGCACATCTTTTATTAAAAGCAGCTCAGTTAAGTTGTCATACACAGCAGCTCATTTCAGGAGCTTAAATCAGGACTGACCGGGCGACTCCCTGTTGGACACGTACGAGTCGAAAGAAATACACGTGTGCTCAATCAAGCACGGAAAAGCGCACTCGGCCTCAAGGGAGAACGCAACAAAACACAGCGCAAAAACAAATGCAACACTCTCCTCCGTCCCACAAAATTGCAAACACTCAACAAATGCTTGCCCAGAAATACAACGCATGTCCTAAAAAAACAAAACGAAGTGAAAACCAGTAAGTGAACAATACAAAAATGAAGTGCAAAAAAACGATCACCCAAATAGACACCCAAACAACAAGCACATGAATCGCCAGTGACACACTTAAAATGTAAAATCGTAGTATAAGCAAAAGAATATAACAATATAAAAATATACAATCTCAATATAAAACACGTATAAAAGCACGAAAACAAAACACAACAATTTACTATTAATAACTCTATATAAACGTGCGTGAGTGATGTGAAAAAGATGCGTCGATTATCGTATTCTACCTTCGACATCTGGGTAAAAACAAGGTCTACGTTTAATGCATTGTGGACGGTTTGGAGAATGTAAAACATCATTGCTTACTAAACTGTTATTCTGAACTGCGTTCTGAATATTTTCCGGCACTATGTACACCCCTGGTCGCAGCTGATTATAATTCGTAGACGTTATTTCCGGTTCCGGACTGCAGCATGCACGAAAGTGATGGCGGTTGTTTGTCGGATATGTTGAGCGAGAATTTTTCCCTTCATTCTCGCTCACACCTTCTGAAATAGGATTGTTTATCAATCTGTCAAAATTGCCAAAACTTCTTTTCAGTCGATTAAAATGTACCGTACAGGTTTTACCTTCGTGATTTTCTATCATATAGTTTACAGGAGGAATAACTTTTTTAATAATGTAGGGGCTTTTATAAGGCAAGTGAAACTTTCTTGTTTCATCTTTTTGAAGAGCTTCGTCACGCAACAGGACTGCATCACCTTCTTTATATTGATCGTCAGACGCCTTTTTGTCGTAACGCTTCTTCATTTGCAACCTACGTTGTCCCAACCTTGATTGAACTGTTTGGTGAACCAATTTCATTCTGTCTTGCAGATGAAGGATGTCTTCACATTTTGGGGTAAAAATTGGTGCTTTACTAATAAGATCTGCAGGCAACCTCAGATTCCTTCCGGTGAGCAAGTAATGAGGAAAAACTCCAGTTTCCTCGTGAACACTTGCATTGTAAGTAGCGCTAACCGATGAGAGCGCATCATCCCAAGAAGTTGGGTCAACCTGAACGTAATTTTTTTAAATCGCAATTATGGTCTGATTGTTTCTTTCCACACCACCGTTTCCCATTGCGTGATACGGGCTGGTTCTTGTCTTTTTGCAGCCCATTAAGCGTGAGAGCTCTTGAAAAAGAATACTTTCGAAATTCCGGCCCTGGTCGGAGTGAATTGTTTCTGGGACGCCATGTATCGTCACCCAACGGTGGTAAAGCAAATAAGCAGTATCTTTGGCATTTTGAAATTTCATTGGCCAACACTGCATGTATTTTGTGTAGGTGTCACAAACGACAAGAATATAACGGTTGCCGTTTCGTGTTTCGGGTAGACCGCTTAATACGTCGATTTCAACTTTCTGCATAGGTGTATTCTCCTCTGATGGAACTAATGGGGCACGAACAATTCGCCTTGGTACTTTTCTTAAATCGCACAAGCAACACTCTTTGCAGTATGTTTCGACATCTTTGTGGCAAAATGGCCAGAAAAAACGCTCCTTTAACCTGGCAAACGTCCTTTTGACGCCCATGTGTCCACCTCCGTGAATCAAATCGTGAACAGACTTCAACACATCATTCTTCATTGTTGAGGGCACCAGCAACTGAGCATAAACTTCTTCCACAGAATTCTCGATTCTACGATATAGCATACCATTATGTAGAAAAATCTCACCAAATATATTCCAATAGTGACGCACGGCTTTGCTGTCATTTTTCACTTTTTTGCATGATAGTTGGCTTTCCTGGCTCATCCACAGAAACAGTCTTTTCAACACTGGATCTTTTTGCTGCGCCATAATAGTGTTTTCGGTTGACCATCCAGATGCTTCTGAAAAATCCATCAAACACACTTGGTATTCTTTGGCGGAAGTTGAACTTTCATGGCTGCTGTCAGTTTGAAACGGAAACAAAGGGTCTAATTGCTCTGCCCTTATAGTATCATCTGAACAAGGTCGACGGCTAAGCGAGCCGGCATTCGTGTGTTTGCTTCCTGCGCGGTGAATTAATTTAAAGTTAAAATTGCACAAGAAATCGAACCAGCGAGCGCATTGTCCATATGTGTCTCGTGATTCCCACAGCCAACGAAGAGATGCGTGATCTGTTCTAAGCAGGAACTCTTCGGTTAAATAGCATCGAAAAACCTTTAACGCGTGAATGACCGCTAGCAGCTCTTTCCTGGTTGTTGAGTAATTTCGCTCGGTTTTGGTGAGCGATCTACTACTGTACGAGACGGGATGTTCTTCGCCATCCACTAGTTGCGAAAGAACGCAACCAACAGCTGTGTTACATGCGTCTGTGTCAACAATAAAAGGTTTGGATAGGTCGGGGTATCGGAGAACTGGAGATTTTGTCAGCAATTCTTTAAGCAGCCCGAACGCCTTTTTACATTCTTCTGTCCACAAAAATCCCTGTTTATTCGAGTGCGCTAAATTGTTCAGTGGTGATGCAATCTGAGAATAACGTGGAATAAACTTCCGATAATAGGATGATAAACCCAAAAATTGGCAAACTTCTTTGAATGTTTTCGGCGTTGGCCAATTGGAAACGTCTTCTATTTTTTGTGGGTCGCACGATATCCCTTCGTGTGATACAACGTGGCCAAGAAATTTTACTTTTTCTTTAAGTAAATTACATTTGGAAGGTCCGAGCTTTAGGCCAGCTTGCCGAAGTCTGGAGAAAACGTTTTCCAAACGTTCCATATGTTCGTTAAATGTGCGACCGTACACGATAATATCGTCTAGATAAGCAATCGCACCGTTCCACTCAACGTCATTAAGCACCACTCTCATTAAGTGCTGGAAGGTTGACGGTGCATTACAGAGTCCAAATGGCATAACATTAAATTCATAGAGTCCTTTATAACACGTAAAGGCAGTTTTTGGTTTATCGGAGGGCTTCATTTTAATTTGCCAGTAGCCCGAACGAAGGTCTAAAGTTGAAAAGTAACGGCAACCAGACAATTGGTCTAAGCTCTCATCAATTCGAGGTAATGGATAACTAGATTTTTTTGTACAGTCATTCAGCTTACGGTAATCGATGCAAAAACGCATATCACCGTCTTTTTTGCGAATTAATACAATTGGACTAGCCCAGGGTGATTGAGAAGGTTGAATAATTTCTTTGTCACACATATCCTCAACTAGTTCATTTACCTTTTGCTTTTGGGGTTCAGACAAGCGTCTTGGGTGCTGTCGTACAGGGAGCGAGTCTCCAGTTTCGATTGAGTGTTCGACCAGTTCTGTTTATCCAATATCGTACGGGTGCAACGAAAATACATCACGATAGGAAGAGATTACGGAAAACAGCTTTTGGCGTTCAACTTCGGCAGTTCCAATTTGTCCAAACATAACTCATCGTGCAGTGCCTACAACTCACTGTTGGAAAACTTGTTCTCTGTAATAGGAAGAATTGAGTAAGCGTTTGTATATTGAATTTTGCCTTCACCTGCAATTGGAACAACTCTTGCAACGGAAGACCCGCTTGGAATTACAACTTCGACGTTTGATGGATTTGACAAGCGTAACTGAAGTAAATAGGCTTGTGTAGAGGTAACATACTCCGCGACTGCAACATTCCACTTCTCTTGAACGTTTTTAAGGCGTTCGATCAAAACTTCCACATCTGGCATGTTTGGTTAGCCGTCAAATGTTCCAGGGAGTAGCAGTTCGGTAAAGGGAGGAATACGTGCAAAATCTAACAACTTAACGACATGACTGTTTGCTAGGCCTGGGAATTTCAGTAGGGGAATGGTGCCACCTCCCGCTTTTAAAAAATTTTTTTCATAATCCACGATACACCGGTTATGTTGCAAATAATCAATTCCCAAGATGCAATGATCAGCGATAGAGTCGCAGACATAAACGTCGCAAGTTTCTATACAACCGGCGACTGAGATTTTAACCTTACTTCTGCCCAACATATTTATAGGCTTACCTCCAGCACCCACAAAACCTATTCCGGTTGGGCATTTTGTTAATGTTGTTTGTAGCGTATCATACAAACTTTTACTTATAACTGTAACGGTAGCCCCAGTGTCAATCAAAGCAAACACTGAACTCTCATTAATGTTTATATTGGCATACCTATGCAAGTCCGGATCCATAGTTTGAACCTGGTAGATTTCCCGTGGTGGATTGCTGTGAGTTCCGTGTATGTCAGAAGCACGTCGAAAGTTTCTTGCACGTTGCCTGTGACAGCGTCGAGCAATGTGATCATATTCCCCACAGTTAAAACACTGAAGTCTTCTTCTCTCTTCTCGAGGTTCTCTTGCTGTCTTCATTTCTTTTCGCAGCTTAGAAAAGTTCGTCCTGAAGTTTTTCGACAGTTCTTTTTAATTGGGATACGTCCTGGTGATCTCCTGTAACCGCTGCTACTTCTGACGTCATTATACGTGGTTCATGATGCGTCCGTTCTGCGTTTTCAATAATGTTCTTTGCTGTGGCGTAAAAATCCGGTTGTGCATTTTTAGAGTTATCGCGTAAGATTTGAGAGGCTTGTTGACGATCTCTCAGTCCTCGAACAAGTAGGTTGTACAGCACACTGCTGCGCATTTCATGCTGTTCGTCGTTTGGATAAGCCATTTTTCCCAATTGGGCTATAGCTTCAAGAAAGTGTCTTACGGATTCGTCAAAACCTTGAGTGCGCTGAAAGAGTTGTTGCATGGCATGCTTTTGTGAAGATAGTCCTGAAGCCGTATCTTTTGCTTGTTGAATGAGTTCGAAACTAAGCTCATAGAGTTCTTTACGACCATCGGTCATGGAGAATCTCATGTCTTCCGGCAAGCTTTGTACAAATGCATGTTTATTTGCCGCATCCGATGCTTTAACGCTGTCGCAGAAGGATTCGAATTCTTTCAGAAAAGATGAAAAACCATTGCCACGCTGGTAACGGGGCGGAGAGTAAAAAAAATTCATACTTCAGTAAAACTTGATAAAATCTTCTGTGTATCTAAGAGGTCCTGCCGTGCTCGCCAGTGTTACGTTTTGCTGTCCTCAGTCTTAGATACACAGTAGGCACATCTTTTATTAAAAGCAGCTCAGTTAAGTTGTCATATACAGCAGCTCATTTCAGGAGCTTAAATCAGGACTGACCGGGCGACTCCCTGTTGGACACGTACGAGTCGAAAGAAATACACGTGTGCTCAATCAAGCACGGAAAAGCGCGCTCGGCCGCAAGGGAGAACGCAACAAAACACAGCGCAAAAACAAATGCAACAATAGCATAGGCGGTAAAATTCAATTTCTAACTAAAAATGCTAAATAGTTGCTAAAAAACATTACCTTAAGCCTTTAAAAAAATCACACAACTGTAGCTACTCGTTTGCCCTTACACCTATAAAAGATTTCAGAAACGTCTCAGCGCTATATATAAGACAAAGAGTTAGTTGAATTGTTTTAATGATGGAATGGAAACCATAGGAAAATGCAGTTCGGTCTCTAGTTCTTGTGATGGATAATCATCAACCACTGGTCAACAAAAAATTGATGAAAGTTTATAAATTTTTTTTGACAAACACTTTAACTGTCGTTTGATATTTGGAAACTTCTTCTGAATAACTTCGTGTGAACACTCCTTTTAGTACGTTCCCAGGTTGATTTCCGGCATCTGTGCTGATAAGAAGTCGCTTATGGAAATGCCCGCTTCTTAACTTTTACACTAATTATGGTTAACAAAACAATTATTGCAAATTTACCAAAACTTATTCATAGGTAATTTTGGGGTGTTAAATCCGAATCTGATCTTAGTTTTCTTCTGCAAGCTGTAGATTTTTGCAAATCAAGATTTTTTTTAAAAAATCCGAATTTTTCGCAAAGGGGCATAACTTGTCAAATGAATTTATTGCTGACAGTCTAAAAGCAGCCTTAAGGCAACAAAATGTTCTAAAACATTTTTGTTTTTTTACGAAAAGTTGTAAGGTACCTGTACCGAATAAGGCCCGGTCCCTAATAAGGCCCATTGCTCATATTTCGCAAACCTGTGCAAATAAATGAAAGATTTTGTCCCTACATAAAAACTAATATAAATTCATGATGGTTTACCAGATTTCATCCTTGTCACGTGATCAACCGATTCGCTAGAGCACAACAAAAATTTGATATTTGCAGTTAAGGTGGTTTTGTTAATTTAGAAAAAAAGTAAGTGAGAATTTGGCCGGTTAAATGAACTGTTGTCAGCCGGCTGAAGTTTTCATGTAACAACCAACTTAGTATTGAAAAGGATAATGCACTTTTTTTTGCTAAAATTTTTCTGATGATAAAAATGTGACATTTTTTTCGTGGATGCCACATGCGCCTAATAAGGCCCATACAAGATGCTTGGCTAATTGATGTCCAGACTTCAAGTGTGGTTCCAGTCATCAGTTGGCAAATTGTTGCAGTTACTTTGATGCGCCTAGTGGAATCTTTTTAAATGTTTGTACAACTTAAAATGTGAAATTTCTAATAATGTTATATGTTGTCTATTACTATGTTTTGAATCAAAATACTCACAAAATTGGTGGGCCTTATTAGGAGCCTATGCTCCTAATAAGGCCCATTTTTTGGAATTTTTAATTTCTTTATAAAAATTTTTTGGGGGGTTGTCAGGTATTGTGGTTTTAATATGTTGTAGTCATATACCCTCACTAATAGATTACGATTTTTCAGTCTATTCTCATTTATGGTTCTTGAGTTATTTTCAAAAAAGTGTTAGGTGGGCCTTATTCGGTACAGGTACCTTATTTACAAACACATATGCACCGAAATTGGGGGAAAATGTCAAGAAAGGTATGTATGGGTTGAATCGTCTGTGGGTTGAATGGTCCTGGGTTGAAACGCCGCGGTTGAATCGTCCTTGGGTTAAATCGTCTGTGTGTTTAAAAGTCCGTAGGTTGAATCGTCCGTGGGTTTAAGGTGGCGTCAAACACCAAAAAATGCCATAAAATCCTTGTTTGTTTTATTATACAGTAAATTCACTAAAAGACTGATTACTCGAAATATCCTCTGTGGGGCACTCTGAAATTTTGCATGTCAATTTAGTATGCTTTGATCTACCATTCCGTAAAATGTCATCAAAAAAACATGGTTCAAACTTTTTTTACAGAGGTGCAAAATAAACACTAAAATTTTTGGTCTAAAAAAACAATTTTAGCTACTTTCATGCTAATTTTTAGCCTAATTCTGCACGCGACCTGGGACATTGAATCACGCCAACTGCTAGGGTAATTCCCAGTCTAGAAAACAACATCAACCATGCTGCATTCTGATTGGTTTAAATAGGTTTTTTAAAGCCCTACGTAGGATGTCCAACAAATTCATAAAGATCTTAATTTTAGGTGTTTGACGCCTCCTTAAAGGTCCGTTGGTTGAATCGTCCGTGGTTTGAAAGGTCCGTGGGTTGGAAGGTCCGTGGGTTGAATCGACCTAGAACCAAAGAAAACTGTATTGATAATTACAGCTCCACAAGCGTGTTACTGAAAAGCAATTTTACCGGTTAAACAAGGAGAGGTTTAGCATTCTGCAGTTCAGCGCGACCGATCCTAACCAACAACGTTAGTGTTCAGTCCATTTTATAGTAGTCTATGGTGAGATAATGTACTGTATATTTCAAACAAAGCAAGAATAGTTGAAAAATTTTGTTGATATTGGCCTTGATGAAATGCAAGAAGGTTTACTTATATAAGCCTTGATCACTCGCATATTCTTGAGTGTATCCATGCAAATAGAACTGTTATGCTAATCGATTTTCTCTTGTTTCCTGGTGTCCAAATAGAATCACCTTACGACGAAAACGTTTCTTGCGTTTTTCTCCATAAAAGTTTGCCGCAGCCATACACATGCAACATGTGCTCTTAACTCATAGTCCATGCTGGGCTTGCCACGAAGTCTGTGCTGCGCAGCTACTTGTTGTCCTACTTGTGACATCATTAAATTCCAAAAATTTGAAGAAGAGCTCTTGTATTGTTGCAACCTGAACACTTCAAAAGGCTCAAGGCTTCATCCTATGTATTCAAAAACCTTGAATGCTTGATCTATTTAAATATCGATGTGTTCGGAATAAAAAAAAATCTGTGAAAAATAAACTAAAAAATTTTTAAAGCTCCAATCCAGTAGCTTCATACTTTAAATATGATTGTATTTTAATATGTCACATGGTAGTGTAAATAGCACAATTTAGCAATTTTTTACAGTTGTGTTTTAGTCATGTAACATGTTATTTACTCCTCATTATTGGCCTGTATAGAAAGCTTGCATTTTAACACAGGAATATTTACGCCAAAAAATTTAAGGTCTTTGTTTACGCCATGCCAAACTCTAAACATTTTCCGCTGCAACTAGGCATAATTCTTAGTTTAACGAATAGATCTGATTGGAAACCCGTTGGCTTATATACATGTAATATTTGTAGGCTTGTTTCGTGTGACACGATTTTGTAATGCCACATCAGAAAGGCTGAAGCTGATATTTACGCCAGTGGTGTAGCGATCGCCAGATATCTCCGGCTTATCATACAAACTTTCCATACAGGATCATTAGTTTTATACAATATTCTCTTTCAAACCTCAAAGGGTGGTCATCATAATATTGTGCAGTAAAAAGTGTAGTTGAGAGACTAAATTATCCATTACTGCATAATGTTGTACTAAACTAACTAAAGCATACTGCAAGAAATCAGCAATTTTTTATGCATTTAAGTGAATGTAGAACTTCTTTCAATTTTCGATTGCCCAATATGAAGTTCTATGACAATGTGTGCACATGTAAACTCATTTCAAACGAAGATATATCTATATCAACAGTTACAATAAAAGAAAGTTCGTCTTATTCCACATCCATAAGTAAGTATATTTTTTTAGATCTGTAGTTATCTTAATAAGACTTATGGCAGCAGAAAATGACAGTATTGAGAACCCAGTAAATGGATAACGTCTTACACAAACTATGTACAACCCAGACGCTTTACTGGACCAAAAATAGAATAATTTTTTTTAATCAGGGCCGCACATTGTATGCGGTAACATATTGCATTTGATTAGGTTTAAAGTGAGGAGCAAGTCCAAAAATAAGTTTATTTTATATGAAAAAAACGCTAATAACTGAACATACTGGTAAAATATTTTGAAAAATAAATTGTAGTTAAGTAGTTCTCGGAAAAAGAAAATTGCAAAGAGTTTCACTTTGTGGTCTTCATCATGACGTAGATCAAGGCTCTTGTCATGTCATTGATTAGTCAAGTTGCTTGATAACATGTTGCTGGTTTTCTTGTTGGAGTTTAGCTTATGTCCAATTAGGCATTATGTGAAGAAATTACCAACGTGAAGCATTGTAACTGAATACATTACGATGGTTTTAAACTTAAACTATCCGGTAGCCCAATCAATTACGTCCGTGAATTTACTGTATCCTTTGGAACGCATGGGCTACTCTTCAAACCGGTACCGTACTGGTTTACATGGTTGCCCGTTGTAGGCTGTCACCAACCACGCTATTGGCAGTTAGAGCAATCTACACAGCTGTAACAGATACATACGTGATATATAGTAAGTACTGCTAAATATATGATTTTGCGAATGTTGTGTGTGATAAATTATGACATCACACGAGCCTTCATCTACAATTCTACATCATAATTAAGGCCAACTTGCGGATTCTTTTTGCTGATAATTCCTTAACGAAGAGTTATTTTTTAAAACTATTTTACCAGAATATTCAATGAGTAGTGTTTTTTCATATAAGATTAACTTGGTTTTGGACTTGCCTCCACTTCAACGAAAAGCCTGTAGGTGAAGAAAACATCATTTTAATTAGGACAATTTTGTATTTTGCAATATTTGACCACATTGTTGTAGCGACCTGTCAAGATTTGTTTGTTTGCCACACCTCCTTCGGTGTTGTTGTATTAGCAAGGGGCTGATGAACGTGAACCTAACTGCTATGTTATTCTTAGTGAAAATGGTTTGTTTCGGTCAATTTTCACTTCATTCTCAACTGGTAGGCCTATGTTGTGGCAATGGCTGGGGCTATATTAATGTTTTTGGATGACATAAAGCCCAAAGCTTTAATTGTTCTTTTAGAACTCTTTTTGTGTATTTTATTTTTGACTCCGTTGCTTATGCTATCTCTTATTGTTTCTTTAAGTGATTCCCTCAAGTCCAAATTCTTATATTCCAAAATATAGTCGTAATTACATTGAAAGAAACTATCATGTCATTTCCACAAAGACACTTTTTATCAGCTCGAGATTTTCCAGAAGAGAGATATTATAATAATCACAATTAAACCAAGATCAAATCTCTTTATCGCCAATCAGCTAAAGCCACAAGTTCTGCATAGCGATGTATCACAGAATAGTTCCTTTTTTCCACTAACAATTTGGCAACACCTTTTACCTCACAGAACTATGTCAACAAGAACACTTCAAAATTCGTAAAACTTGAAATGTACTACAGGCACTTGTAAATCATTTCCCGAAACCATATATTCATTGAAATCCGACAACTATTTACGTTTTTAAGAATTAAATGTCTGAATGAGATGACTAACCAAAGACAGTACAACTTTCTTAATACTATGCACAACTTGTAATTTGGTATGTCACTACAAAGACCGCAATGTAAAGCTTTGAAAACGTTAAGCAGAGGGGGTGGTAGATAAAATATTTAGTAAAAATATGTTAATGCACTATTAATACACTACTAATATCGAGAACAATCGTTTGCGTAGTGGTTTATTAATACTTATCCAAAATTAATACACGTGTTAAAAAACAAAAAATTGATTCAGTTTTGGTTATGTTACGTATAGCATTCGAACAAAAAGAGTATAGAGTATAGCTTTCCTTAACGCACGTATTTTACTCCATAAGTTGTTACCCCTACGCCAGATGACCACTTTCAAACTTTGGCTTTGTGCGACTCGGTAACCTTGGTGATAAACTACATGGTCTGTTGAAGGACGGCAACATGCCATAAACTAGGCTCCGCAGAAGTGTTCGAACAGGTTTTGCAGTTGTGCTAATTAATTACGCCAGTAGAAAACGATCACCACGATTCGAAGTTACAATGGTAACACCAATTAATTATTGGAGTAATACTTGAACGAGTAACGCAAGAGGTCTAATACTGGATTGAGTCCCAGTACCCGACTCGAACCATTCCTAGTATTTAACGATTGCTTTGCTTCTGTGTGGCGTGTTAATTCTCGTTGCCAATTCTATCTCCATTCGAAATACTGTAAGCCCATTTGTCGCATGTGTGAGTGTCTCTTATTTTTAGGCAATTCTGCATTTTCTATCACCGTTATATTGTTCAAGATAAATTCAGAAGAGATTTACTTTGAAAATTCTTTAGTGCATTAAAGTAAAAGTATTTATATTTGACAACGATTTTTAAAAAACTTTTATTACAGTGCTTCTTGTCGCAATCTTGTGTGCAAGCTGATGGTATTGGGCCGAAAAAGGCAGATGTCGTTTTAGCTGCAGCGCACGTTGGAATATAAATCGAATAATACCGGTAGTAAATGAAAAATTAAATGAAAACTCATTTTTAACGGCAATGTTTGCTAAATGTATAGGCCAATTCAAAACAAAGTTTGCTGTTAGGCTGCACAATAACTGAATATCAAAACCAGGGGGCGAACCTACTATATTCTTCCACCTATAACACTGGCCAACAGCCAACTTTAAACAGAGATGGGATTAGGTGATTCTTGAAGGGTTTTTGACGCTGATTTCGAAAATGCCATTTTTTTGTTTCTAGCACATCTGGTTTTCAAGATATTTGCATTTTAAATCTTTAGTTGTTATGCTATAATAGCCTATTATAGGGAGAATCTTTTGCCAACCTTTTGCAAAATAAGTGGTATATTGAGCAATTTATTCCACATGTAGATAGTGCTTATGGCACTGCAGCAGAAAATGTGAAATAAACTGTTTGGTTTTCACAATGTTTGTTAATGGCAGACTTCAATCAATATTTTAGTAGTGTATACTGTTCAATAGATTTATTTGTGCCATGTATTGATCGACTGCTATTCTGCCTTTGTTATGTGAAGAAAGTGCAAGAACAATCCCGATCTATTTTGTTATATTTGGTGCAGTTTTACAATCAAAGGCAAGCAACGAAGTATCACTTCAGATATCAAAAAGATTTACAAGTTGTACTTTGGCTGCCCATGACGACACCAAGACAAAAAGTGGGCATTACATTAAATACGTACAGGTTGTTCAACTGGTTTACACAATTGGCTACACAAACGATTGTCATCGATGCCTTTTGCTATTCCCATGATATGGCGAGAACCAAAAGACCACATTCAAGACTGCTATTTTTGCCTTGTAAGTGTAAAAGGGTTTTGTTCAAAAACTAAAATTGCATATCCCAACTTAGATTCAGCGAGGAGACCTGTACCCCATGATGCTTCACTTCCTGTTCCACTTCCTAATGGAGGCCTTGAATCTGTTCCTGATGAAGAAACCTGGACCTGGCTGCAACATTCACAGTAGACGGACCTCTTTAATACTGCCACGACATTAATTACTTGTTTCAAACAATTTGGTGAAGCACACATTGTTGATGAGTGGCGAATTTTGATTGACTCTTCGAAGAGATATTTGACAACTGTGTTGTTGCTCAATGGAAATATGAAATCGTCTAATCCTATAGCACATTATGTTCATCTGAAAGAATGTTATGAAAGCATCATAGTCCTTCTGGAAGCTATTCAGTACAATGCTTACAAATGGAGTGTTTGCGGAGACCTCAAAGTCTTCTTTCCAGAAAACCTTGGTGCAGCTAGTGACGAGTAAGTTGAATGATTTAACCTGGACATTCACACTATAGAAGCTCGTTACCAAGGTTTTTGAAATGAGGGAATGATGGGGGACTACTCCTGGATTTTATATTGTGATGACCCCAGTCATGTGTACCAACAAGTCATGTGCTAAACATTTTTAAGCGCCATGTATCATAGCTGTGTATTGTTTTTAATGCTTTTTTCTGAAAACACGGATTCGATGATATGTTGAAAATGGGATGAGCTAAGGAAAAACTAAAGGTAGATTCGGAATCAGAGCAAAAAATACATCTCAAATTATGTACTTGCGTTCTTGTTTAAAAAAAGGTGAAGTTTAGTTGACCTGTGATAAGCTACAGCTCATACAACGATGAAGCTGACCAATAAAGATGATGATGCTTTTTATCCAAGGAATGTCTTCAGAGTTGCCTTCTACTACCGCAGTTACGAATTTCTTCTTTACACCGTAAAACCATAAACAAAATCCATTAGATTACAACTTTTCAATTACGATTTAGATTAGTCGTACAACTAATTATGGCGATTGCAATAGTGAACTGTAATATTTTATATAATTGGCATTTTAATAAGCAATTGTGTGTTCTCTGGCTATAGAAAAATATAACATTTAAAAACGTGCGTGTTGGGTTCGATGGCTATACATTGCTATCCCGTTAAACTATGACACGTATCCGTGTAGTAGAGTAAACTGCTTTTCAAGTGCTTGTAGTACGTAGAGTGTTACGAATTTAGTAGTGTTCTATTTTGTTACGTTAGTAGTGTTGTCAAGTTGTTACTGGTCAGAAAGGAGTTATTCTGTGATACGATCGATATCTAGAACGTGTGGACTCAGCTGATTGGCCATAGCAAAAAAGATAAATAGAATTGATCTGGGTTTAATCGCTCTCTCCTGATAAGATCTCCTTATAAAAATTCTGGTCTTATGAAAGGTATCTAAAAAGTGAATTTATAGAAATGACATGATACTTTCTTTTGATGTAATTGCGACTACCTTTTGGAATATAAGAATTTGGACTTTATGACAACCGAACCATAACCATGTGACTCTATGCTACGTCATAAGCCTATGTTTGGAAAACATCTGCATCGGAAACGATCATGTGAAGACCTCGTGATCAAAAACATGATTGAACTGGTACAACAATTTGAAAACACATACGTCAGAATTGAGAGGTGAAAATTAACCAAGATGGTTCAACTTTTCGAATTTAACAAATGAATCACAAGATCCCAAAATATTTAAGGAAATAACCAATTGAGCTAGGTCTCCAAATGGCAGATATTCTTTCACAAAATCTCTACACTTACCTTGCTTTTCTCTTGTTGGTGTGCAATAAACTGAACACTGTGTGTATGGTACAGGTTTTTTCTTTCGTAACTTCACAGTTTTCATCCATTTCCCTAGTACTTAATTGTCTTTAGGAAAATGGAAAAATGGTATACGTTCTGTTCCCCTTTGCCTCAGCTTCAGTAAACTGCAAGTACAATAGACATTATTTATATTTTTAATGTGGGTCGCCTAGGTGCAGTAATTAATATCTGTACAATAAAAGAATAGCAAAAATGTTTAAGCAATTAAAAATTTTATAGAATTAAAATAGACTTTTTGAGATTGAAATGATCTACATCTGCAAATAGAAAATCAAATCTTTCTAGGAAATTTTTCGCTGTGTAAAGTAATATTAGTTTATTAATCTTTATAGATTGGAATAAGTCTTTAATAGAAAATGCCTAGCAAAAGGGAGGTCTAGTGTAGAAGTGCATAATCTCAACCTTTGATGCACTTCTATACTAAATCTTTGCTACTCAAATTGTGAACTTATGCACTAGACTAGGCAATAGACTTCAAGAGAGATGTCTGTAAACTGTTAAACTAGGTTACTTATCTTATTAGTTTCTCTCCCGAAGTGGATCTACTTAATAATTTCATAAAAAAAATTCAATTTCCTAATTAATTTCTTAATATTACAGCAATAGCCTAGTTAGGTCTAAGTGTATGCGCACAAATGGCACTAACAACTGCTTTCGCATTGGACTAGCCTAGGTCTGGTATATAAATAACTTGAATGACCTCCCGGTACTTAACCAGCCTCAAAAACAAGCTTTCTCAGTCTACAAATAATAAAAGGTTATCAAACATTTCTGAGATTCAGCACCAAATACGAACAAATACAATTCTAAACTTATCAAGAATCACCAACCTGGAAATTAATTATAAAAGAAAACCTTTCGCTACGGCAAATTTGGTACTCACGGCGTCATAGCCTTGGACTGAAGCAGATATTCTCGCCATGCGTGAAATTAGGTTGCTGCAGCATGTCCAAATTTTGAATGTTTATACTCGCCGTAAAACCTTAACCGATTATTATAATTTTGGCATTATTGTTTTCAGTACAAATAGTACTTTAAAAATAAAAACTCTAATTTCGGGACAATTTAAAAATCAAAAAAATATTTTGAGATGATTTTTAATAACGCAACAACATGCGAATTTCTTTTAAAACATGGCACCTGTACCTTGCCAATACTATTTCTAAACGTGCGAAACACAAACACTATCAAACTATAAAAAGGCCTTCTTACAGCTAAAACAAGCTATCAAGAAAAAATAACTTATAATTAGTTACATCATGTAAGATGTAAAATCTATCTTTTTACTTTTTAGACAGTACCAGGAAAGGCACGAAGGCATCTGTGATAAAGGAAGATAATGAAAAACACATTTCTCAGAAAAGGTAAACAAGGCTTTCTTTTAGAACTCCTTGACTGTTTTATCTTTTACTCCGTTGCATATGCTATCTCTGATTGTTTCTTTAAGTCAGCACAACATTCATAAAGTCTAAATCAGGGCTACTCAACTATTTTTAGCAAAGGTCCAGTTACAAAAGTTTAAAATTTGCTTAGGTCCGTTATAGCTCTCATGAAATAATTTACAGTCATACAAATGTAATACGGTATAACTATATACAAAATCCGGTAAAGCGGAATTACCAAAAGCAGTAAGCGAAATGTATTTATTGTTTTGTTGGTCACAGTTAGTGGGAGAATTGGCATTTTTTATTTCTTGCTAGTTCTCTTGGTTCTAAAGTGGTGAGAGCGAGTCGAAGACAGTGGTGAAGGTTTTCATTGGTCATACAGATGCGAAATCTATTCTTTATAAAGTTCATGTTTGAAAATGCTGATTCACAGCTGTAAGTAGACCCAAACACAGTGAGAATTTGCACTGCTAATTTGCGAAGAGCAGGATAATTATTTGGGAATCCTTCCTTTGACCAAAACTTCTGTGGTGTATTATCACAGAATGATTTTTTCACTGCTATGTTCTTCTGGTATTCAATAAGCTCCAGTTGAATTTTTGCTGCATCTACCCATTTACATATGTCCTTCGCTTCAACTGAGAATTCTTTAATGTCTGTTACTAGAAAGGGGTTTTTAATGAACAGCAGCAATTGTTTGCCAAGAGAAAAGTCTTTAAATCGCATTGCAAAGTTTCATTGTGCAATTGCAATCGCATTGTGACGTCAACGAGGCTTTTTTGAAATTGTGCTATTGTATGCTATTGTCTGCTGTTTTTTTGTTTTTGCAAATTAACGATAATGGATTTGGTTTTGTTAAGAAACTAAGTAAATACTGAGATAGATAAGGTCTGGATTCAACACTGAAAGGGTCCGCATTCGGACCGCGGTCCGACAGTTGAGTAGCCCTGGTCTAAATTGTTATATTTTCCAAAATATAGTTGTAGTCACATCAGAAAAACAATTTCGTATCCATTTCTCATCCGAATAGAGCTATCAATTAAATATGATGATGAATAAGCGACAACGGAAAAAGAGAGCGGTTTGAACCAAGCCTAAGTTTTTATATCGCTTAGGAGCCAATCAGCGAAAGACATGTTACTTGCATCGTGTTACGTATAGATCGCATTTTTACAATAATAACTAAAATGTAACATATTCTACGTCACCGAAGCTTTTCACCACAAGCACCATCCAACTTCATACACTCTAAAATGCGACGCTACTTGAAAACACTCATAACTGGGTAAAACATGTCGGTTTAGGAATTCAATGTTTGAATAACATGATTAACCAAGGATCATGCAGCTGTCTAAATATTACATTTCATCTAACTGGAGAACACACAATCGCTTCTTAAAATGCCAATTATATAACTTATTACAATTCACTATTACAATCGCCATAGCTCTTTGAGAGCATACGGCTGAGTCGTGTCAAGGCACTTAAAGACTCGAATCGAGCTCGAGCCTTAAATCTTCCGCACCAAGCTAACTCTTCCTACATGAGCAAGCTTAAAACCTGCTTATGATAAAAAAAGTGTTTTTCAGGTAAACGCTTCTGCACAATCACGAACAGACAGCAAGTTAAAGACAAAATATGCTTTACAAGATGTACCACAAAAGTAATACGATTTTCAATTATTCTACTAAGTAGGAATATCTAGTAGGTCTTACGGACTGTTTGTTCTGGCCTTTTGAATTACATTTACAACTGAAAAATACGTTCCTAATTTGATACTCCAATGATAAAATGCTCATGGAGGCTGAAGCATTGTAATAAAAAAATAGTTTCTTTTTGTTTTATTTCACAAACTGAATTGCTCAACCAAAACCCTCACAAAACTTTTTCCAATACATATTGGTTTATTTTACGATATTAAGTCCAATGGTTAATCTTGATTAATTATACTTCTCATGTTAAACATGTGAAAAAGCAAAAGTTTAGTAGACTCGAATCCTTGCAAACATAACTATACGCACAAACGTGCTCAGCTCAATTGTACACAATATGTCGCTTTCATGGTCCACTCAAAACCAACGAACGTTATACAATGCAGCTTGATTGTATTCGCATGAGAGATTAAAAAATCTTGTCCGTTTGGGGCTTAAAGTTACCAACAGACATGTAAAATAAGTTAATAAAATGTAATAAAAACTTCAACAGGAGACCCGAGAGACCAAAAAAGACAGGTCCTCGCTCTGAATAATTAATTAATCGAATATAGAATCCATCCAAAGGCCACTTTTTTGTCAGGTAGGCAACTACTCATGCCTGAAGCAAATGCGAGACACCAATCAGAAAAGGCCACACAATGATTATGCTTTCCATCCCATCGAAACACTGAGGCGCCAAAAAACAAAATCAAACAAGAAAATGGTCAAAAGATATCAGAGTGATACAACACTAACAAAATAGATAAAGCGTGGAAAAACACATGTAAAACAAATAAACAACGGTGTGAAATATTATTTTGCCATACAATGAAGACCGAAAATCGACCGAAACTTTTTGTGATTTTCTTTTGCCGGTAACTAACTCATGAATTATTTTTAAAAATGTTTTACCAGAATATTCAGTTAATAGTGTTCTTTCATATAAGATCAACTCGTTGTTGGACTTGCCCCTCACTTTATGTAATAAAAATAACGGTATCGTGACGCAAATTACCACAGTTAGTAAAATGTCTAATGATCTTTATAGCGAATAAAATCAGACTCAAAAGAAGTAAAAATATTTAAGATTTTTTTCTTTCGTGCAGTTCCAGCTTTGTTTGTGCAAAAAACAAAGAATATTGAATATTCTTGCTCTTAGAAAAAACACTTTAGATTTGAAAGCACGAGTACTGTCCTAACATTTCTGTAAATAAAATAAATGAATAACAAAGTAAACAACACAAACGTCAGCCTATACCATTTGTGCAAAATTTGCTATTCAGGCATTGGCAAATAGCTAATAGGCTAGAACACTGTTAGAATCAGCAACTTGGTTTAAACACGAAGTTTTGCACAACTTATAAGTTTTACGCTTAAAGGACTGTAGGACTATGTTAAACGATGCAAAGTAAAATTTTTCTTATTTTGTAATCTTTTAGAGGCATAAAATTTAACGCGCTTACTTTTCCTTTCAAATCAAGTTCAAAGAGGATTCTCCGTTGTTACATTTTTTTAAACCTTAATATGTTTGTGTTTTTTAATGCAATTATCTTGAAACTTCATTGGTTTCTGGTATGTTTGGGAAAATCAGAAAAAAAATTTTTCGATTCAAAATTTTTCATCAGAAGTTAATTTTTTCGACAAAAATTACTGCCATTCTGTTAAGGTAATATTTAACTTTTTTTTTCCCTTAAATTCATTTGTCTAAGTGTAATTAACATATTCAATTATTTTCAGATCAATCACATAACTATTTCAATGGAAAAATTGCCAAAAACCTTTGAAAATAACGACTTTTCAGCATTTAGTAACTCCTTATGTTTTATGTTTTTGTAAGAAATTTAAGCAAGGTGGTGGCAACAATCAAAGCCAGTATTCGTGTAAAAAAAATATTCATTGAAAGATGCGCTAAGAAGCTATTATTGGAAATGTGAAGGGTTCTTTGACATTTTTCGGCATTTCAGCCCGAAGAGTGTAATATAGCGCTATACTCACTTATATTTCAACATATCATTAACCTTTGCTACTAAACAAGCCCGGTCACCTAGTTGAGTTTTAGTATCCACCAAGATGTAGTATAAAAGTACTTAATACAGAATTTTGAGCAAATTCTCGTACCTGGAATTCTTACACCAAATGCTTAAACTTTTTTCCTTACATTTTTTCCAAAAAAGCATCCAAAAAAGTCTAACTTTGAATCAATAAAGTAGACACAATATGTCTACTTTAGCCTAGCCTTAGACCTACACTCAGCAAACGCCATAACAAATTAACATAACATACGCACCGTAACTACTGCTACTTTTTTATAGTGACGTCTTGCACGCGAACTTCGTCACAATCGCCCTGTCGCCATTTCAAAATTCATTAAATTTTTTAAACAGTTTTTTAAGCTTTAAATGATGGTTGTTTTAACATTTCTGTGAAATTCGCTGACTACAACAGCCGAATGGCTTGCCTGGCGACCATTTCCGACTGCTACATCTTACTGTGTATTGAAGCGGGACCTGGCCAGAATAATTTATCACCTCTAGAACATTTGCGTTACTATTTCGATCCGTGAAAGAGTTGGCCAGCCAACTACCAATTGTTTTTCCTATTGTGATGTAATAAGGGCTGCTATCTTTGTCATAATTATGCCACGTTTTTACAACTTATTTATGGCATGTTTACTGCTTAACCTCTACATATTAGTAGTAGATAATAACATCACTAATATCAGTAACAATAAGGAGTGTAACGTTACCCATAAAGTCTCTTCATACTTTAAATACAAGGTGTTCACAAAGTCTTAAGACTAGATATTTATATATAATATATACTTATATATAATACTTCTATAATAAAATATTTTTAATTTTATAAATTTCAAAAAACAATTGTAAAGAATACTATTTATGAAAAACCTGTGATTTAAACAGTGAAATAGCTGTTCACAGCATTAATTTTAATGTATTTACCTATAGATTTTCAAATAAAACTTGCAGAGGTCTGTCCACAAAGGTAGCTAAATGTGCAAAATTAGCTTATCAAAAGATGCCTTCTATTTGTGCAATGCTTGGTGAAATGGACGAAACACAGAAAAAAAGAGGACTACCCAGTAATATTAAAAAGAGTGTTCATTGTAGAAGTGATCAATTAATGCCTAATGAAAAGGTGACGCTCGTTTGTTAGACTTAATTGTATTTGGTTATTTTTATGCCAATAGTTTTGACATCTTATCCTTAGCCCAAGTGAAGTTTGGACATTAGGCGTACGTAAGTTAGGCCTAGATTTCTTACCACAAAAGCTCTGATTACTGAAGTCATCTATTTATAGTGAATTCGATCATGCATTTAAAAAATACATATCAAATATATGATATACATTGGTTTTTACTGTGTAGTAGACTAGTAGTGTAGTAGGACTGTGAAGTGAAGTTGGCTGCAAGCACAACTTCTGTACCTGTCAAATGACAACTCAAATGATAACTGACGAATGACATATGCCGCACTGTTAATGATGAAGCTGTAAAAATAGTAAACTGCCATGACGATTACACAAAATATTACCCTTTGTTAGATTTCACAAGAATGGTAGACGTCAGAGTTATTCTCAGGGCTCCTTTCACGTATAAAAACGTTTGCTCCATATTTGATCTCTAAAGATGTTTCGTGGCTTTCTTGAATTTTAACTTGCCAAATGATTACTTCGATTTATTATAATAACCGCTAGAGCCCCGAAAGGTAATACAAATGCTTATTCCCTGTCATTTAATGTTCTCTAAACAATCAAAGCTTCATATTTGTATTGAAGTGCGACCTGGCAATATCTTCTTGGTTATAGTTAGCGACCGGCAAGTCGCGACAATGCTATATTATTTTCAGCATATTAGGTAAGCACAATATACATTTTCGAATAATGTCATGCCAATAACAAAGAAAAATTAACTTAATCATAGAAATGTATGCACTCAAGAAATTATAAAATATAGATTCCATAACGATTTGAAATAATTAATTACAACAGGTCAACTAAATTTCACTTTTTTTAAACGAGAACGCAAGTATATTATTTTTGCTCTGATTCCGAATCTGCCTTTAGTTTTTCTTTAGCTCATGACATTTTCAAGATATCGTTGAATCGGTGTTTTCTGAAAAAAGCATTAAAAACAATACAAAGCTATGATACTTGGCACCTAAAAATGCTTAGGATATGATTTTCTTTTGTAAAGATGACTGGGGTGTTCACGGTATAACATTCCATTGTATTGAATACCTTCCAGAAGGACTTCGATACTTTCATAATATTCTTTCAGATGATCAGAATGTACTATAAGAATAGATGGTTTTATATTTTTTATACTTCGAAGAGTCAATCAAAAGTCGCCACTCATCAACAATGTGTGCTTCATCCTATATTTGAAACGAGTCATTAATGTTGTGGCAGTAGCAAAGAGGTCCGTCTACTATGAATGCTGCGGCCAGGTCCAAGATTCGCTTTTTGTAATGACTTATTACTACATCTTTCTAAAGGGATATGCAATTTTACTTTTAGTTTTTGAAGAAAACCCTTTCAGCAATCAGAAATCAGCGTCAAAACCTTTCGATTGTAGTAAACAAAAAGTCTCCTCTAGCGCAATCATTTTCGTCTGTAAAGATATAGTATCCTTTCGACCGCATAGGCTACCTGACAAACAAACCGGTACAAACCGGTACAAAGTACTGGTTACCGTGGTTGGGCGGTAAGCTGTCACTTGTCAAACTGTTGGCAGTTAGAGCAATCTATACAACTGTAGTAGATACATGCAAATCATACGTGATATACGGTAAGTATTGCTCAATTTAGGAATTTGCGAATGTTGTCTGTGATTACCTATGACATCGCAAGAGTCTTGAGATACGTTACAATTAAGGCCAATTTTGCGACTTTTCAGCATGTAATAACTCCTTTATGCGTTGGCTTTTGTTATGAAATTTTAACAATTGGTGGTAACAGTCAATACCAGTATTCGTGTAAAAGAACAATTTCATTAAAAGATGCGCTAAAAAGTTAGGACTCTAAGTGAGAATGGTACTTTAGCGATTTTCGGCATATCGGCTCAAAATGGCGTAATATAACTCTACTCACTATTTTTCAACGAATTATTCAAACTTTAGGTCATTTTTTCAAATGTTAAACCATAAGATGGTTATACTGAGAAAAATAATATAATCATCTCTTTCACATTAATAACGTGACTATTTTGATAGTAAGTCGCCAAAAACTTTTCTTTGCATTAAGATATTGAGTTGACATTTCATTGGTAAATGGAAAAAATCCTCTTCAGTATTTAGAGAAACTGACAACTTCATTTAAACCCACACTACAGAGTTGTGAGCAGAAACGTTAGGGTTACTTTCACGACTTTCGGCATAGACGCTAAAACGCAAATGGTACGTTACTGTATACTCACTACAGTATAATAGTAAATTTACTTTAACGCCTTACCTTAAAAGACAAGACAAAAAGTAAAAATTTCTTAATTATGATATTATTTTTTTAAGGATGAATAACGAAACATTGTATTTTCCAACCTTTTTTTAGCTGTTTTTAAAATTTTGTTATGGAAATCTAATGAAACAATGTTAACACATCTTTGGATGCTTCCATTTGTTAAAAAATCTTTTTAATTCCTACCCTTTTCCTTTATAACTCACATCCAAGTGGATTTTCCAAAAGTGCTGTGACGTAGGGCTACAACTTTCTTTATTTCGAGGAATCCTCATTGAAATTTACTTCCAACACGATTACCTATTAAGCTCTTTTTATATCTCGCAACATACCGTGTTTCTCCGAAAATAAGACCCTATCCTAAAAATAAAACCTAGCCTGAATTTCGAGAATGATGTAAATATAAGCCCTGCCTTCAAAATAAGACCTAGTCAATAGCGCGAAAGTGCAATGACCTGAAGTTACTTCAAGTTACGAAAGAGTAAGTGCAAACATTCGGCCGGAAATACAGTAAAATGAAAACTTTGTTGGAACTTTGGAATCTAGTTGTCACGAGATTATTTTTATGCACCCGTTTTAGAGTCATCACATTATACACTGTCTTTTTCGCACCACTCTCACAGGTTGATTTAGTATTTTAGTAAAATGTGTGGGCCAACTTCTGTTTTTATTCACATTGTGTCATTTTTATGCATGTTCGTCAGGTTTTATGTTTGCTCACGTGCGGCCGTATTTTACTTGTTTATATGTACGCAGGTTTTTTAGTCGATCTCTTGTGACCTCTTACATCGCTCCCACTAGGACCTCATTACTACTTAGCCACCCGCGTATTCACTCAATGCGTGGAATTTGTTTTGGTTATGGTGCTGCACTCGGCTGGGAAGTGCTGGTTGAGTGTTGATTCAGTTACTTTTGGGTTTTATAGAAGTAGGATGGATGTTTTTATCGAAGAAAATGCAATTAAATGTTAGTGAGAAAAAAGAGCTAATTGACTAGCTGTCAAGCGGGATGTTACCTGGTTAAGAAAAAGTTTGGTTACATAGTAACATCCAAGACATTACAGAGGACAACGATAGGCCTATAATCATTTTTGAAGAAACATAATTCTCTACTTTGTTTTTAATAAATGAAAATAAAAGACATCGCCTAAATTAAGCCCTAGTTTCATATTTTTAAGCGAAAAATAATAATATAAGCCCTGTCTTATGTTCGGAGACACACGGTACATAGAACATACAATTTTAATGACATTTACGTCCGGTCACATGATAAAGATATAATACAATTTATGAAGAGTATTTGGGATACTTCGGAAATATCGCATTTTCATGCAAAATTGTTTGATACGTTAAGATAATATTTTCAAATTTTATGGAAGTAATTACAGTCAATGCAAAGTCTATGCAGCTTATCAATAATCAATACTCGAATTTTCTTAACATCAATTAAGTTGGTTACAACTCTTTACGTGTATGAGGTGATTGGGCGGCTGCTTGAGAGGCTGCAGAAAGTGTATTAAACAGTAAGCTACAGCATTAATCGTTCTTTTTGTAGTGTAATACGCTAAGCCTTAAACCTTAGTTAGGATTACGTTGGGAAAGGACTCCTGAGAGTTTGTGATTTTACGCCCCAAAAGCTGCTTATAAACCTATTGAAATAAAATTTCATATTTTAATATAGGTTATACGGTAACTTTCACAAAGTTACTTTTCTATGCTAGATCGCAATTTACGCGATGGAATACAACAGTATGTTTGTCTGTTAGAACTTACATATCTGTTTTAGCTGAAAGTTACAACACGAAAAAGAAACAAAGCAAGCAGAAGAACACCAGATTTCTTTAAAAAAAAATGCAATCTTTGTGTAAACAATTTACACAAAAATGATTCTTCAGATTCAAGTTCATTATCATCTCATAATCTTGTTTCTATTTACAACAAAAGAAAAAGAAAGAAAGCAAGAAAAAGAAAGAAAGCAAGAAAAAGAAAGAAAGCAAGAAAAAGGAAGAAAGCAAAGTGCATTTTTTCTGATATAAAACGTTCTAGAAAAAAGAAAACGAGAAAAAAAGTCCGTTGCATTGCAAAAAAAATTTGTCAAAAGGATAAAAGGTTTTACTGTCTCTGGTGAATAAACGTACAAAAAACAAAGGATTTCGTGAAATTTAAAAAATACGAACACCTCATTATCTTCAGATTATGTTCTTCCTTTTATAGATTTTCGAACGCTACTTCTTTCACAATTCCTCTTGCCAAATATCGATTCGAATTTTTGAAAATCTTTTATTCTTACTCTATTCTACATTATTCTATTTCGTACAAAACGGTTACCATTATTATTATGAACTATGAATACAGATGGAAGATAAACTATAGGGTCAGCTATCCTCTGGGTGGCAAACCTCCTCTTCCCCTGCTAAAACATTTTATCCTTTTCCTGGAATAGCATTATTAGATTCGTGTAGCCTGTAACTATAACGAAATTCCATATAATGATATTCATTTTCGTTGACCTGACCGTTCAGAATTACTCCACATAATCCACTCCAAACTGGTAACCCTGACGTGGTCAAAAGATTGCATGTTCAAATCACGTCGGGGTCACCAGTGTTACATAAGTCCAAACTTATTTGAGTTCATACTATGTTTGCCACCAGGCATAATTAGGCATTAATTAATTCAATAAAAAGGTGCTCAGCTGGTGAATTAATTCTTTTATGAACCAATGCTTCGCAAACCCATGCTGGTGAGCTTCGTCAGGACAGCTTGCAATAAGACAATAAAAAATGTTTTTTGAAAACTATCAACATATAAAATTACCTGAATAAGAGCAATAGTAGCATGCAATATGGGAGTGTCAGCACAGTTTAGGATTTTTCTTTCTGCTGTATAGTACTCAAATGCACACCGAGCATTTCCTTTGTTTCTATTTTACAATAGTTGGTTTATATTAGGTCACTTGACTTTTTGCAATGTAAAGGTGTCCGCACAGTTTAGGATTCTAAGTTTTTGAACCGGCGCAGTTTAGGATTTTAAGGTCAAAAGAATCTATATGGTTAAATGAGTTCCAAAACAATTTATAATTTTGAGGTCACGTGACTTTATAAATTTATTTGAGTTCAATTAGACCACATGACTTTTAAAAAATGATAGAATCTCATCTTAAAGTAATTTTTACCTTAAGAACTCTACTGAATAATTAATTCTATTTTGAAATCTTCTATTGATTTTATTTTTATCACAATTCCATTTTCATCAAGTATTTTCACTTTGATACTTCTGCAACGGCCTGGGTGGTCTTTTTAATACCATTACGTCATTTCTTGCGAAATCGTTTTCTAGTTATTGATTAAAGTTTATGACTTTTTTTTCGCAAACACTTTATCGTTTGATATTTGGAAACTTGCTCTGAATAACTTTGTGCGAACACTCCTATTGGTACGTACCAAGGTTGCTTCCCAGCATCTGTGCTGATAAGAAATCGTTTTTGGAAATGCCCGCTTCTTAACGTTAGCACTGATCATTTATCTATCTTTCAATATGTCAGCTTTAGCTATATATATCTCACATTTGCAAAACATTGTTTCACTCGCTGCACTTTCTACGACTTGCTGTGTTTTTCATGACGAATATTTAAACTCCCATCGCTTTCATGTTTTACAAGCTCGCATTTCTACCAGCGAGCAAGCAAATAAAGAGAGACAGAGAATTAGCTGAGTGAATCACCGAATTCCACAAATGAGTTGTCTAAGTTAGTCATGGTGATTGCAACTCATTCAATAGTATTACATATGTTCTTGGTTATTCTTATTCGTAATATTGAGAAAGTGTACAGCACCTATAATAAAAACCTTTTCTCGTGAGGTATTTCTGTGGTAATATTAAAACCTTTCGTCTGACAAAAGGTTAGAGATTTCTAACCAAATGCAACAATAGAGTCAAATAAATTTAACTGGTAAAATTAAGTTAAGATACCCTCATAAGTCAAAGGGCTCTTCAGGATTAATTGATATAAATCGGTTATCACTTCATCGACCTATAACAGCTAATCTTGAACTATTTCTTGGATTCTTATCAAAATGTAAAAATTGATATAAAAAACTTCCCAAAAAGTCTTTGTTTGCACCATCAGTTCCGTCCTTAGGGTTAGCTACATTTTTAAGAATACAACCATTCAAATCAAGGTTTCGATGCATAATATATCCAGATTTTTTCACTTTATTTTGAGTAGAAATATTTTTAGAAATAATTCTAAATTTTGAAATACGCATTTTTTATCTGTCTTTATAATAAGTGAATATAATTAATTTAGACCAATACTTAAGCAATGATGAAAAACCAATTAAGCATCACTAACTTTTGTCAGAGTGTCATTATAGTGATGATAGTTAGTACAGCAGGTTCAGGAAAGACTTGTCTGTTAGCAAATATGATTTTGATGTGTTTCAGTTTTGATAAATGTTCTATTTATACTATTAATACATAACAAATAAACATAAATTTTTGAGAGAACATATAACAATAAAGTTAGATTTATTAAACCCTGAAGAACTTATACCAGTAGAAGAACTTAATGACAAACAAAAGATAATAGTTTTTGATGAAATAAAACTTAATAGCAAAAACATGAATAATTTAAAAGAATATTTCTCATTTTCCAGGAATAGAAATTGCAGTTTTATTTATCTCAAACATTCATATTTTGATACCCCGAAATATATCAGAAGAAATACTAATTGCTGTATACTCTTTGGAAATTTAGATAATAAAGATATCAGACATATAACTGATCATGATGCTAAAGATATAATAAGAAATGAATTAAAATAGATTTATCATAAATCAACTGAAAAAAAAGATGATTTTATGGTGTTAGATAAAACAGCTAAGCAGGAATCTCTTCGTTATAGAAAATGTTTTGACAATTTTTACACATAGCGCCTTCGGTATACTCGGGTATTGAAATGCTTATGGCTTTTATCCGCAATACTATAAGATATGTCTTTTGTAAATGAAGAGGAATTAAAAATGAAAAACAATGTTATAAAAGAATATCTTAACAGCAGAAAAATTTTAAAAGAAAGATTACAGAATCAAATTCAAATCAAGCAACAATTAAAGAACCGGCTTCACTAATCTTTAGTCCTATTACTACTGTAAATCGATAAAAGATGCTCAAAAGAAAACAGAGGGAAAGCAAGACAATGTCATTGAAAAATGACACGCGCAGTTTGCTGAAGGCTCTACGGGTGTTAGTTTACCAGCTATTACCCCCGATAACCCAAAATCAACTAATATTATAAACTTTGAGAAACTTTTCAGTAATGATGAAAAACAATCATAATGGGAAAACGATTTCGAATTAGATTTATCTTAACTTATAGAAGGTGGCCGAAATGACATAACTGAACTAAAAGATAAAGCTGCAGGACCCAATCAAAGTTTAGGCAGTATGAGAAAAAGGCGTGAGATTTATGTACACATAATTGACAAACAAATAAATACTTTAAAAAATTACAGATAAAAATTAAATAATTTGTTAGAAGGTATGGAGATAACTTTTAAGATAGTTGGTAGGGAAAAACCAGATAAACTTTGTGAAAGACTTAACTTATGACTAGCATTCAAACAATCTGGCGATAATAACAAGGTTTTATACAGAGAAATAAAGAGGATATTAAAAAAATTAAATCACACAATCGTATTTCGCACTGTGAGTTTCAAAAATTATCTAACAATATAACAAAATGACATCAACACCATTATTCTTCGATATTAGAAAAGGACAAAGAAAATCAGAAAACTTTGTAACTAGTTTCAATCCGCCATTACAATTAGATATTGAAAAGAACTATGAAATAACATTAATAACTTCTGAATTATGGTACTTTTGACACAATATTACAAGTAGTGGTAATAACTTGGTTTCTGGTTCTATACGAACTTCTGCGCGAGAAGTGCGCAGACGGAACGTTTTAGACAGTTGTACGACCGTACTACGGTAGTCATGATGATTGTAATTCAATAGACATCTTATTAGCAGTGGTAATACTATGTTGTTGGTTATGCGTAATATTGAGAAAGTGTACAGCACCTACAATAAAAGCCTTTTCTGGTAAACTGTATCTGTTATAATATAATAAGAACTTTCGGCTGACAAGAGGTAAGAGAATTCTAACCGCACGCAACAATAGAGTCAGATAAGTAATGCAGCAGGTTAATTAAGTAAAAATAACATAAGGTAAGACCGATAAACTCTGCATCTGCCGCATCAACCTCTGCATTTTAATGACCTCAACCTCTGCACACTCACTACGTAGAATTCACCTACCGTCCCCGGCTTCGTTCATATTCATCAACCATTTAGCACTTGCTGTTAGGTGTTATCTGCACTTCACCTGAGTTGGACGACGTTGAGAGACTTATCTGGGGATGTTGAGTGAAAATTGCTGAGGTGGGGAAGTGTAACGAAAATATTTCACTTGTTATGTATAGTATCTTATGTTTTACCGTTTTATAATCCATTAATTCTCTACTTGATGTGTGATGATTATTTTACGGTGTTTTGGTTTCAGCTGATTACCTGCGATTGTCCTTGGTTAGCTCATGTTTGTGCATTCTTATTTTATCAATCTGTTGTTAAGTGATTAAAGCGTCAAATCTGATCAAATAAAGCACAAGCATCTAGAGTCTAGACATAGGGTTGAAATTAATTCAGTAAAACACAGTAGTAAAGACAAGGAGGTTTATGAAGTGCTTTGCTTGATTTAGGAAAAATCTTGTTGCCCTTTCTAGCTAAAAAGTGTTATTAGCTACTTTAGGATTAGCAGCAGCTTCCGCGACTACTCAAGATACAACAAGTACGCAGTACAGTAAGCAATACCTAAATATATTATAAAATGAAACCATTATCTAAGCTAGACATTGACAATATTATGAGTGAATTACACATTACCGTGAAACCTTTAGTAAGGATATGTTACCTACAAGTGTTAATGTTACATAAAAAGTGAATCAACTCTTGTGAACTTACAAGACTATTTCAGTGGTGCTGGAACTCATTGGGTTTGTGTTTATAAAGACCCAAGCTTATCAAATGTAGAATATTTTGACAGCTTTGGACTTGTACCACCAAACAAAATTTGAAATTATATGAATACTTCAAATAAAAATATTATTTACAATTATACACAAATTCAAAACAATAAATCAATTTTGCGTGGTTATCATTGCATTTATTATATCTTCCAACGAAACAACAATTGAAAAGAAAAGGTAATATTGAAAGCATTAAAAGTGAAATTAATCGGGTTCTCAGTATTGGATACTATAATTAATCTATTCAACTGAGGTTTAGGAATTTCTAGACAGAATTCGCAGCCTTCTTATTGTCCTTAAGAGTCAGATTGTAATAAAATAAAATAATTGTAGTATACGCTAATCAGGGAGAGTGTAGCCCACCGACGAAAGTCTGCAATACGAACAGTTCAAACAGTATTTGCAAAACATGTTGCTCTCGTAGTCTCCCTCCATCATGTAATTGTATTATCATCCGTAATTTTTCATTCATTTGTCCATTACTTCATTACATGATTGTTGTTTGTTCATGCTCACATTTATTACTATATATCAGTATGTTACATTTAAATTTTAAACTTTTTCCTTCCATAGTGGGGGAGGAATGTAGCGGTCTGGGTGGTATTTTTTAATACCATTACGTTGTAATGAAATGATTGTTTGTCGTTCCTTAGCCTGTAAGGGCGACCACTTCAATTACAAAGTTTGTCTGTTGAATAGTTTAATGTCCTCGAAGTGAATGAGTCTCAAGGTCGTTGTCTGCTTTTCTTAATCTTAGAATTAATTATACACCTCGACAACTATATATTCTGGTTATATTGAAGCTTCACTGAACGAGTACATCAAGATAGAACATTGTGACAGCAACAGCATAAAGACATGTTGCGGCATTGAACATACGACTGATAAGTGAAGACTCGTAATGCACGCACAGTAACAGGGAAGCAATCGATTACGTCACGCGGTGTTATGCTTCACTGATTCAATAGATGAGAATTCTATGTCGTACACAATTTTATATTACATTAATTGATATATTTATCACAACGTCATTTCTTGCAAAAGTGTTTTCTAGTTATTGATGAAAGTTTATGAATTTTTTTTGACAAACACTCAACTGTCGTTTGATATTTGGAAACTTGCTCTAAATAACTTCGTGCGAACACTCCTTTTAATAGGTTCCTTGGTTGTTTTCCAGCATCTGTGCTGATAAGAAATCGTTTTTGGAAATGCTCGCTTCTTCAATTTAACACTGATTATGGTTAACAAAAAAATTATTGCAAATCTACTAAAACTTATTCATAGGTAATTTTGAGGTGCTAAATCCGAATCTGACCTTAGTTTTCTTCTGCAAGCTGTAGATTTTTTGCAAATCAAGATTTTTCATTTTTTGGAAAAATCCGAATTTTTCGCAAAGGGACATAACTTGTTAAATGAATTTATTGCTGACAGTCTAAAAACCAGCCTCAAGACAACAACATTTGCCACTATATTTTTGTTTGGAAGATTTCATCACGTTTTCGGAAAAAGGAAACCTTTCCGGAGGTATCCAGTACACATTTTTCATCGAGCCTAAAGGCTAAGAGCTCAGCTGCTTGTTTGGGCAGATTTAAATCAGGTACCAAGTCATTCAGCTCTGACTGATTAAATTTCTCAGAAGTTAATTTGGTTTCAGTGGAAGAGTCTTCAGATTCTGTATCTATTCCCTTATACTCGCATTTCATGACATCTTCCCTCTCAGATTCAGTTTCTTCATCTTCAAAAGATACAAAACCATGAAAGGCTGGAGGTGGGAATCTACCAGACGGTGGAACAGGTCGGATAGCTCATGGAATACTGTGATAAGAAATGTTTTGTCTTCTATTCCGGCCAACACCTTTTTTGTTGACCAAAAATAGCAGTCAGTTGAATGGTCCTTGGGTTTACGCCACACCATGGGAACTCCAAAGGGCTCGAAGCATTTCTTCGCAGTTATGGTACACAATATGTGGAGCCCATTTCTTCTCTTTATCCCCAAGACGGACTTAAAATTAAGCTCTGTAGGCACGCCTTACAAACGATGTTATCCTTCGCTTTTGATGAAGAAATGTGTAGATACAACAGATATAACCAAAAGAATCAGGTTCACTTTGGCATTTATGTCTACTAGAGGTAGCCATGGCCAAATCAATTATAACAATGGTTCAGAAACACGTATACAATAGGAAAATGGACGGAATAGTTAAAAAACGTTGCGTGCCGATGGAGAAGATTTTTGTGTAAAGTAGGCCTAAGTACTACAAACTTAAAAATGTGAAATTGTCGATAGCTTGAAACCTAAAGCATTAAGCAAAAAACTGATAGCAGATTTGAAATCAGCATCCAAAAATTGTACGGAATCACTGAAAACAACTCTTGCAAGAGAAAATGAAAAAAGAATGTTGACCTGTGTTATTTATCTATGTCTCAATGTGTCAGCTTTACTATATGAATTTTACATTATTTTCCTCGTTGCTCCAGTTACGAAATGATGCGCTTTTCTTGTGGAACGTTTTAACTCTCATCGATTTCACGTTTGTAAGCTACTAAGCTCGCACTTCTACCAGCGAGCAGAGACCGAGATTTTGTCGAGTGAATCATCAAGACAGAAAGCGTTAACTGAATGAATCATCGAAATCAACAGACAAGCTGTCCGAGTTAGTCATGGTGATTGAAACTCATATATTAGACATCTTATAAGCAGTAGTATTACTTATGTTCTTGTTTATTTGTAATATTGAGGAAGTGTACAGCATCTACAATAAAACCCTTTTTTTGTAAACTATTTTTGTTGTAATATTAAAACCTTTCGGCTGACAAAAGCTTGGAGTATTCTAATCGCACGCAACAGTAGAGTCAGATAATTCAATGGGTAAATTAAGTTAAGATACTCATAAGCCAAAGGGTTCCACAAAACAATAAATAATATTTAATTAATAACAACGGACATTTTGCCTACATACAGAATGTGATTGCGGCGAGGAAAACTAATAGGTGCTGACGATCGGAGTCAAATAAAACTGTAGGCCATGGGTTTTTAGTTTAACCAATAATATAAATAATTAATTAATAAATAGCGCCATACACTCATGGCATAGTTCGAAGCTACTGTAATTCTTACACTTTCTAGTTATTTGATAACGTCACTTCAATGTTATAACATACAGTAGTAACGTAAATATAAACCTTTTAATCTAAATGAATGATAACTTTAATTAGGCTATGTAAACTTGATTTCATAACCTGTATTCAACAAAGTGCTGCGCGACTTACTTTTACGGTGAAATAGTAACTTTCTTTGGTTTGTGGGTTACGGTACAAAGTACTTACGAGGATCCCTTCCACAAAATACTTCAGTCACGACATTTGTTGAATTAGGTTAGTCTAGTTCGGTGTTGTGCATGAGAAAAATTATAACATGTTGGTACAGGTATGTCATGAGTCTGTGGTAATGGCGATGTTGATTGTTTTAAGGTTGGCCTAAAGCCAAAGGCTTTTAGTCTTTCTTTTAGAACTCCAAGACAATTGTGTCTTTGACTCCGTTGCGCCTGCTTTCTCTAATTGTTTCTTTAAATCAGCACAACATTCATGAAGTCTAAATTGTTATATTGTCCGAAATATAGTCGTAGTCACATCAGAAACAACTTCATCACCATTTCACATTCAAATAGAGCTATCACTTGAATTCAATAATGAATAATCCAGATGGTAAACTGATAAGATGAGAAGAGAGTTATTTTAACCAAACCTAAATTTTTATACCGCTGTATCCCACCAATCAGCGAAAGACCTGTTGCTTGCCAAGCTACGTGTAACATGTCACATGTATTATTATACGTCATCTACTTTTCACCAAAGTACCATCCAAACTTTGCGCCGTAAAGTACACAATTGCTACTTGACACACTTCAACTATGGGTGGTAGGCCTATGTTGGTTTGGCGCTACAATATTTGAATAACCGATTAAGCAAGGAAAATACACCTGTTTAAATATTCAATTGCATCTAACTGGAGAACACACAATCGCTTTTAAAATGCCGATTATAGAACTTATTTAAATTGATTATCACGACCGCCACAAATCTGTGGTCATAAGTCCTACTTGTTAGTTTACTACAAATCGCGCATCTTTCCAGAACCATGTTAAAATTACATTTAACCATTCACTACCAAGCAAGTAGACTACCACCACATATTTTGCACTGTCTCTGGCCTATCAATCTCTGACCCGTGGGTCGAGGATTTTTTTCTTCATATGGTAGGTACGTCCCGTTTTAGCCGGAACAGTTTCGGTTTTTACGGTTTTGTCCCGGTCAGTCAACCAAAAAGCCCCGCTTTGGCATTTAGTCAGCCTGCATTGCCCTACACTATACGAATATTAACATAGGCCTACTGTGATTGGTTTGTTAAGCTAATTTGCTGAAGAGAGATGCCTGATGTGTGTTCTTGTTTCGTTGTGTTAAATGTGAAAGTAGAACGTCACTGTAGCGGGTTATAATTGGTCGAGTACTGCAGTGATTCTCAAACTTTTTTCGTTGCGACGCCTTTGGAAAAGTTTGCTGGACTTGTGACGCATCAGAGGTAAGAATCTAATAAAGACGTTTATTAATTATGAAACTGGTAGCCTATCTATTGATACAACAACAAAAAATATGAACGTCTAAAAAAGAAATATGAATAAAAAGGAATGTCATTTAATGTGTTGTTTGGGTTTGCTTGCTTTCGCAAAGTTTGTCGAATCTAGAGAGAATTCGAATTCATGTGCCAGGAGATAGTAAACTATTGTGCGACGAAATTATACATTATTATGAGCTGATATAAGGGTAGCTACGAAACAGAATTATTGTGTGACGCCTTTGGAAAACTAAAACGACGCACAGTTTGAGAACAACTGCAGTAGTGGGTTGATTGTTAGCGCATTCGCTAGTTCAATATAATAGTTGGCTAGTAGGAAAGTAGAAAAATATGAACCACATTTATCTAAGGCTCGTTGTTCTGAAGCGTCCCGGTTTTCAATCACAAAAATATGGCATGCCTGTTCATATGGGTAGTTTATTGATTGAGAAGTTTTCTGCTTACCCTGTCAAAATTTAAACTTTGTCTAACTTAGGCTGTACCCTTTGTTTAAGAAGTGCTAAATTTTCCCCTTTCTCTTACCAGAACGAAAAAAATAAAAATAAACAAACAGGAATGTTCAGTTTTTGAACTTGGCCAATCTGTTTTATGCGTCTCATGTTAAGCGAATAGGATCGATGTAATCATTTCAAGAAAAATGACTTTGCAAATTAAAAATACAGGAAAAGATTTTTTTCAAACATGATATAGCTTGAGTCTTGAGGATCCTTTTTCAACATAGGCCTACACTTTATCAATTTTGGAAAGTACAGTTTATTATGTCGGTTCTTTCTTAGAAATGAAATGAGTGCAATGGTTTTTTACATAATGCTTGATTATTACTAAGTTATTAGTTTGTCATTAAATATCTACCTCTACTATGGTAAGTCTAGCTCATTTCCATTAAGCGCAAAGAAATTATGCTAAGAGTAAATACGAAAGCGTTTCCCCAAATTTCAACAAATGAAGTAGCGCTTCTTTCTAGTAAAGTTGTTGCTGAATCGATCCATTTCGTGAGTTTATGTTTTCCCTGAATTTCTGCTTCTATCAACAGCTTTCGGCGTATCGTGCTATGATATTCGTTCAAATACTCTATCTACAAAAATGTTCAAAGCTAAATTATGTAGCATATCGTCAAAAGGGTTCTGGGCAGAAATCAAAAAGAGTTTCGTAACGTGTAGCCCTACTTACACTTACCTGGCCATCGGTCAGCAATGAAGTTGTGATCATTTTTTGTTGAAAAGGTACGAGTGTAACAGGTTCAAAAGCGTGAAACTCAAAGCTTTCGAAATGATACTGAAATCAATAAACAATAAAAAGTAAGCTGGTTACCTTCTTAAGATAATGATTATACGGTACTTAAAAATACTAAGGTTTCTACCAGGTATTTTAGCATCAAACACAAGGCACAACTGGTGAAATACAGAAATTTATTTCTGTCAACGTTTCGCTAACCGGTTAACCCATTCGGGATATCCTCATCAGGGCAATGGGAATTATATTTAAAGTTTTGCGAAAAGTTTTTACAGAATAGACCTTTTGCAAAGTAAAAACGCTTGAATGACGCAGGTCACGTGACAGATTTGATGACAATCATCTGTTCCGCCTATCTTTTACAACGCAAACTTTTTTGGGTTCTTTTCTATGTGAGAAATAATAAACTTTTGAAGTTTTTATAGTTTGAACAGATGCCATTCATATAATTTCTCCACAAACATTCGAACTAAAAGAAACAGTCGCATGGCCTATTTAAGCTGCTACTAGTAGTCTGGGATCTACGGTACCATGTACCATTTTAAGTCTAAAATAGGCCAATCGGAATTTAAGTTCCTTTCTGAAAGGATTATTATTGGAGTTGTCTATGACTAATGTATAGTGCAAATGTTTTAGTTAAGTTCTTTTAACGATAACAGACAAACCTTTTATTGGTTAACTGTTATACTTTTATTATTTACTTATTATAATATAATACACATTTTGAGACCCGTTAGAACTTTTTGCAATGTGAATTAAACATTTGGCACCATGTAGTTCACAAGGCACTTCTTAGGACCCATATAACTAATGTATATTGCAAATGTTTTAGTTAAGTTCTTTTAACGACAACAGACAAACCTTTTATTGGTTAACTGTTATACTTTTACTATTTACTTATTAGACTCTAATAAACATTTTGAGACCCGTGAGAACGTTTTGCAATGTGAATTGCACATTTGGCACCATATAGTTCACAAGGCACTTTTTAGGACCTATATAACTAATGTATAGTGCAAATTTTTTAGTTAAATTCTTTTAACGATTACAGACAAACCTTTTATTGGTTAACTGTTATACTTTTATTATTTACTTATTAGACTCTAATAAACATTTTGAGACCCGTTAGAACTTTTTGCAATGTGAATTGCACATTTGGCACCATATAGTTCACAAGGCACTTTTTAGGTCCTATATAACTAATGTATAGTGCAAATTTTTTAGTTAAGTTCTTTTAACGATAACAGACAAAACTTTTATTGGTTATTTGTTATACTTTTATTATCTACTTATTAAACTCTAATAAACATTTTGAGACCCGTTAAAACTTTTTGCAATGTGAATTGCACATTTGGCACCATATAGTTCACAAGGCACTTTTTAGGTCCTATATAACTAATGTATAGTGCAAATTTTTTAGTTAAGTTCTTTTAACGATAACAGACAAAACTTTTATTGGTTAACTGTTATACTATTATTATTTACTTATTAAACTCTAATAAACATTTTGAGACCCGTTAGAACTTTTTGCAATGTGAATTGCACATTTGGCACCATATAGTTCACAAGGCACTTTTTAGGACCTATATAACTAATGTATAGTGCAAATTTTTTAGTTAAGTTCTTTTAACGATAACAGACAAACCTTTTATTGGTTAACTGTTATACTTTTATTATTTACTTATTAGACTCTAATAAACATTTTGAGACCCGTTAGAACTTTTTGCAATGTGAATTGCACATTTGGCACCATATAGTTCACAAGGCACTTTTTAGGACCTATATAACTAATGTATAGTGCAAATTTTTTAGTTAAGTTCTTTTAACGATAACAGACAAACCTTTTATTGGTTAACTGTTATACTTTTATTATTTACTTATTAGACTCTAATAAACATTTTGAGGCCCGTTAGAACATTTTGCAATGTGAATTGCACATTTGGCACCATATAGTTCACAAGGCACTTTTTAGGACCTATATAACTAATGTATATTGCAAATTTTTTAGTTAAGTTCTTTTAACGATAACAGACAAACCTTTTATTGGTTAACTGTTATACTTTTATTATTTACTGATTAGACTCTAATAAACATTTTGAGACCCGTTAGAACTTTTTGCAATGTGAATTGCACATTTGGCACCATATAGTTCACAAGGCACTTTTTAGGACCTATATAACTAATGTATAGTGCAAATTTTTTAGTTAAGTTCTTTTAACGACAACAGACAAAACTTTTATTGGTTAACTGTTATACTTTTATTATTTACTTATTAGACTCTAATAAACATTTTGAGACCCGTTTGAACTTTTTGCAATGTGAATTGCACATTTGGCACCATATAGTTCACAGGGCACTTTTTAGGACCTATATAACTAATGTATAGTGCAAATTTTTAGTTAAGTTCTTTTAACGACAACAGACAAACCTTTTATTGGTTAACTGTTATACTTTTATTATTTACTTATTAGACTCTAATAAACATTTTGAGACCCGTTAGAACTTTTTGCAATGTGAATTGCACATTTGGCACCATATAGTTCACAAGGCATTTTTTAGGACCTATATAACTAATGTATAGTGCAAATATTTTAGTTAAGTTCTTTTAACGATAACATACAAACCTTTTATTGGTTAACTGTTATACTTTTATTATTTACTTATTAGACTCTAATAAACATTTTGAGACCCGTTAGAACTTTTTGCAATGTGAATTGCACATTTGGCACCATATAGTTCACAAGGCACTTTTTAGGTCTTATATAACTAATGTATAGTGCAAATTTTTTAGTTAAGTTGTTTTAATCCTTTGACTTTATATGTGTCGCACTTTATCAGAAAGGTTGAAAGTATACGGTAAGATAGGATACCTACAGCAAATAAGGCCAAGAAGGTTATATTTTTATTCAGAGCTGGGTAGATTTTTAGTGCAATTGATTTTAGATGCAACAGTTAATTTAAACTTATAGGTGCAGTTTGGCCGGTTTTGGTTTAGTAATTTTGAATGAAGAAGACAAGAAAGTTTTATTAGTGTATAAGGAACCTGCAATAAATAAGGTTTGCTGGTTTTAAAATACGCTTAACTCTGTAATGATTTAAAATATTCAGACCAATATTTAGCTGTTAAGTAGGAAAGATTCATGCCTACACTCCATTCTATTTTCAGTTGCTTCATTGCAAGTTTTTAGGCCTTATTGTCTTCAAGGTAATAAGGCCCAACGACGCAGAATACAAGGGCTAGGACAGAAATGCCCAAATATATTCTATTTATAAAAACTTTTCAACGAAATCTAAGAAAAAACTGTTTACATGTAAGTTCTGTAGCAGTGGGCCTACCATAGGCTGCTTAACCCATATAAAAATCCGTGAAAAAAGTTAACACCAAGCTCTCGGTTGGCATAACATCAGAGAAACATAAGAAATACATTAAGGACATACAGTGAGAGCAAGTTTGAAATATTGTTGCTTTTGGTTTTTCATTTTTTTGTATCTTCTAAAATTATGACGTTTTAGCACAAACGTTTAATGTCGTTTTCTTATTAACAATTATTTATTTAGCTGTGTACTGTAAGAGGAGGTGGGCAGTCAGTACTTTGAAAGTACCGTCTGTAACGGTACCGGTACTTGGCAAAAAATGTACCGACGATTCCAATATTCGGTACTATTTTTAAAAAGTAGTTCGGTACTTTGACGGTATATGGTACCGATACTTTTTGTGTAAAAGGTCCTGTTATAAATGCAATGTTTGCCGCTATTATGCCCTCAGTAAAGGTTACTCCAGGTAAAAACATATGTGACGTCACATTTCTTGATTAAAAAAGATCAACCAATGCTAAAATTAGTATTAAGGATTAATTATCATGTATTTTTGAAAACATACTTGCTAAAATTTTAAAATACAGTAATCACAAGAAATGTACCGGGACCGATTGAAATTTCTTGAAAAAAGTTATTCGGTACTTTTTTTTAAAGTACCTACGGTACCGGTATCGGTAATGAAAAAGTACCGCGGTACAATAATTCGGTACTGTAGTACCGTGGTACTGCCAACCTTTGACTGCAAGCAAGAAATTATACCAATTGCGACTGAATGTGCAAAAGTAATTTTTGTTGTAAAAGCTGTGCAAGCAGTGAAAGGAATTGAGAACCTTTAATTTAAAAACAAATTTAAACACGAAACCGTTTTTGAATGCTTAAAAATAAGCACGATTGCAAGTGTTCTCACGCAATTCTATGATGGGCAAGCTGTAGCCTAAAGTAACTTTATTATCATGCTGTTTTTGACCAGTTATAGTTGTTGGTAGCCTATTTTTATTAAACGTAAAATCATATCTTCAAACCGTACATATACATATATCTACAACAAATAAAAAATACACTTGCCCGAAGCAGAAACAAAACACAACAAACAATTAAGATAGATCGAGCCGAGTTAAAAAAGGGAATGTTCATTACACTGGTACACCTGAAAATAGAATAACTTGCAAACATGAACCCAGCATCCTATCAAACGGCCAACCACATTGAGTATATATAGAGTTAAGAACGTTTAAGTTAAAAACTAGTGGGCCTTGTTCGCTGCAGGTACCTTAGAACCACAAAGCTGTGGTAACGGCCGGGTACAGGTGTTTTTTTTTCAATTTGAACATATATCTCTTAAAAATCCCATTCGGATAAACATTTAACCCCAAAGAATCCTTAACAGTTTTTACTTCTTGTTTCAAAGAGGTTTTAATAGACGAAAGAGCATTGGCGCGATGGAATAAAGTAGGTCTTATTACCACTGCTCGTTTCTGGTCAGGAGGATGTTGGGGATAAAAACTCAAATTGCGGTTTCTGTGAGTTGGTTTTCGATGCAAAGAGGAAAGAGCGTGCTCTTGTTACTTCTGGAGATTAAAGAATCCAAAAGTGCAATTGAATTGTTTTCTTCTTTTTCTAAAGTAATTTGATTGAATCTTCCTGGGATTTTAAATGAAATTGAAATTTATCTTTGTTGGCAGTTTTTAAAATTACAAAAGAGTCATCTATAGGCCTGGATACATAACGTTTCCAAACTTTGGGTTGAGAGGAAAAGATAAAATCGCTCTGTGTCCATATCTTCCATAACCAAATTAGCGAATACCATAGAGACAAGTGATTTCACAGCTGTGCGAAAAATTTGTTGGTGATGTTGTCCGCGGAAAGTAAGGTATGCACCTTTTAAACAAACCTAATCCTCCGCATACAAGGTATGCCAGCAAGTTCCAGGACTGGTCTCACAAAACATCTATTTCAAACCAAAACTACAAGTTAACCGCCTGGGAGTCTAATGCGCTTTCCCATCCTTCTCTGTCACGCTTGCATGCACTTCTGGTAGTATTTTTCCAGGATTTTTCGTAGTTCTGTTGTCACTGCCTTTTTGATGCCGTGCACATGTTCAAAACGGGTTCCTTAATGACTCCCTTGAGCTTGGGGAAGAAGAAAAAATCACATGGAGCCAGGTCGGGCGAGTATAGAGGTTGCTCCAGTACAGTGATGTTCTTCAGGGCCAAGAACTCTCGGATACCCTGACACGGGCGCCGAACTTGGGCGGACAGGGCGGATTTTTCCGCCCTGGATTTTTATAACAAATAATAGCGATTTCACGTTCTTGTAATCAAGATGAATTGGTTAAATTTATTGTTGCTACTCGTTTCAAGAGTGCAATCCAAAACTAATGGACTTTCTGCACTCACCCATTTACTTGTTACACGTACATAATAAACTTTATTGCGTAGCACGTGACTTTCTCGCGATACATTAACCATTATTAGAACAATGCAATTTATTTTTAAATGAACTCTAAATTAAACACGTCGTACAATTAGATGACTAGTGGAAAATTTGTTTAGACATGATCAAGGCGAGTAAGATGAGCTCTGTTAAACGTAATGATTTAGAAAGGTCAGGCAGGCAAACATGTATTAGGTCGTTTTTCGCTCGGAATAGAACAGGGGAAAACGACAATGAAGTTAGTTTGCCGCTTGAGAAAGAAGACGTTTCGACTTCAGATCCTTCTATTCCTGGTTGTTCCGAAAGTTTTAATATTAGTGTTTCAGCGGAAACTTTAACAACTTCAGGCACTGCAGAGAAATATGTTTTACGATTGCTTGAACAGCACGAATGGAAAAAATATGATCGACAAAAAGATGTGGCTATTTGTAGTGTGCATATGGGCTTCTTCAGCAAATCATGTGACCCCCGATGCCCTGGGCCAGGGCAGTGCGTGCAGGTGCGTTGTCATGGTGAAGCACCCACGAGTTGTGCTGCCACAACTCATGTTGATCGCATTATTTGATATGAGAGGCATCGGCCACTGTGAGTTCTTGCCACACGGCTAGATAATCAACCAGCATGTCTACGAAAAGATACTGCGGCGTTTGATTCGTTCAGTGCGCAAGGAGTCATTTTTGTTTTTTAAGTGGCTCAATAAACAACAAGAAAATTTGTTAAAACCCATGCGCTTAGGTTTTTAACAATGTCACATCTAGCACAATCCATAAAAGGATTAGCCTAAGTATATCGCGTATTTTGCTTGAGAGCAGTTGTCCCATAAGCGTCCTATAATGGGTAAATTTCCTCTTTCACATCATCTATAGCAGGGATGGCGAACCACTGACCCGCGGGTCACGAAGTGACCCATCACAGATTTTCAGTGACCCACTTGTCTTTTTTAAAATAATGAAATTTAAACAAATATTTAAGCAAAGAATAAATGTTTCACTAAATATTTGTAATAAGGTCCCAACCTATTTTAATCTAGTACCGTACCGAATTGCCATATAGCAGTCTGACACAACTAAAGCCGTAGTAGTGCGTTATCAGTATCACGGCAAGTTACTGGGTGCTTATAACGTAATAAAGCTATTGTGCTCTTGATTGTTAGCAAATCATGTTACATTTTTGTACCCTTTAGTGACTGCATGCCTCTTGGCTGTTCAGGATTAGTGTGGTCTGGTAAGCTGCAAACATTTAATGCCTGCAAGTAGGCCTAAGTTTTTATATTCTGTTGAGTTGGTCTCTTTGTAGGCCTACTTTGTTTTGCACTAGCGGTAGTTGAGTATAGTCTTTCCAGAAACTCTAAAATGAGTATCTTTTACCTAATTTTTAACTGTCAGTTCGTTTGCTAGGCCTAGTAGTGAAAACGATTACAAACAAAAGAAAATTTAAATCTGATGCCAGTATTAGTGGTAGGCTATTCCATGATGAGTGGACTTGCAAATTTGGAGTAATCAAGTATGAAGATAAAGCCTTGTGTTGTATTTGCAAAAAAGTTATTATTGCACGTTTAAATCATCTCCTACAAAAAATTGAAATGAAAACGGATATGGATGGTTGTGACTTTCCTGCTGTTGAAAACCATGCTGAAAATATAATTCTTACAGAGTGGAACTCCCTGCCAAATTCGTTTGAAACTATGAAAAGATTTGCGGTAGCTCTGTTAACGTTGTTTGGTTCTTCATATTCGTGTGAATCTTTATTTTCGCACATGAATTTTATACAATCAAGCACACGGAATCGTCTCAGCTCAGATATGAGTGCTGCATGTGTGAAGACTACGATTACCAACTAAGGATAATAAGACTTGCAGAGAAGACGCAGCAGCAAGTTTCGCATTAACATGTAATTAAATGTATGACCCACTTTTGCTTTTTCAAGGATTAAGGTCTCTTTTGTGACCCATGCACTAAAAAAGGTTCGCCATCCCTGATCTATAGCTTAGTGACAATTGAGTATCTTTTTAGCCGATGAAATAGACGTGGTGCAAAGATTTTCTTCAATCTGAAGAGAACGATACCATGCCAAGTGTGGGTGTGTATACGGGCATATTAATTTACAAATGCATGCACTCCAACGCACACATAATCACAGTCTTCATAGCCTTTTTGCAAGAAATTACAACTGTTTTGCAAATACAGAAACAACCCTAAAGACCCATCAGTTATTCAGGTTTACGTAAAGAAGTAAGAAATGAATAAAGTACAAGGACAGGTGTTTTCGCAAATAAGTATAGAAGTGGCGAGAAACAACTTCACGCCATCAGTTGCGGGTAGGCTACATCATTTCGTGGTTGATAACACAAAACAGCCACGAAAAGACAAAAACGCACTTCTTGCTAATGCTGGTATGTGTGGCCCACTTGCGTTGACAGTTTAATGATTCTTATTGCTCAAATTAACTTTTTGCAGATGTCTTGAAATCACAGTTTTCCGATTTAGCTTCAATAATATTTAAATACTTATTATTAAGAGGCGGAGCGGTAAGCGGGTTTGATGGCTCGTACACAACGAATAAACGAGGCGGGTTTGATTCCCATGTGCATGAGCTACCGTTGTATAATTTCGTTGAGCAAAGCATGAAGGAGGATTGCTTCTGTTCAGCAGTTTTTGGTGAACAGTTTAGATTTCGGGTAATACAATAATAAAAAAGTCGAAAATATCATAATAATAAAATAGGCTATGAATATCCACCGGAAATTGCACAAAAGACAAGCTCGGTAGCAGGCGCTTAAGTGGTGGGGATCATCGCCAAGCTTAGGTTGTGCAAGGACTTTTTTCAGTGCCAGGATAAAGATAATGATACCATTATTAACCTTACCGAAGTGTTTGCTATTACAACAACGACAACATTTTCATGACGGAGACCAAATTTGCCTTCTTCGTAGTATCCTGGTTCTGTCAAAAATAATCAATCTTTTTATAGAAATTCAGAGACAGGTGTATTTTGATTATCTACTTACCAGCATTTTTAGTCGTAATATTGTGCTTAGCCTATTTATTTTACCAGTGGTGATTAAAAGAAAATGATATACATGGAAAATGCATTTGAACCAGTAGTGGAAGTACTGTAGAATAGTAGAAGGAAGTGTGGAACGATGAGACATAAAAATGTTTTCATTTTTTACAAAGCTGTTAAAGAAATTTTTAAAAAACTTTTGTTTTATTACAATTTGTACTTGGTTTAGATACTATTAGCGGACTCAGTTTTTCTTCTACAAACTTAATGAATAAAATATATAACAAATTATAATTTATTTTTGTCTCTTTGTTCCCTCACCTCTGGGACCTTTGAAACACACAATATGACCTATGAGAGCTACCAGGAAAAAGCAATTATCCTAGTTGTAAAGCATATTTTAAAGCACACGAAATACAATTGTGTATTTATCAAACATCAGTTATATGTAAATTTGTAACGTTATTGAAAAAATTGATGTGTATTGAACGTCACCAGCAAAACTGAATCTGTGGGGTGTCTGGTGAAAAGTCTGCTGTCTGCACACTAACGTTAAGTTAGCAGTAATTCGCGGCCTGACTATAACAAAACTTGACTTTAACTCTAATGTTGCGAATGCGAGTCCTTCATAGTAAACACAGGGTAGGGTCGGTGCTGGACACCAAAACATACAAAAAATAGTTTTTTGTCCAATTATTGTCCTACAAGCACAGATTGATTAGCGTTTAAAACGCATAAAGACAGACAATAGAAGTGGATCTATACTTAGAATTATGGTCCTTTCAGTATGGCGGCTACTTCTAACGAAATGTAGCGCTCTGTGTGTAATGTGGGACGTCACGCTCTTGCACGTCATAGCCGGTCGCAGCGTCGTCTTGAGTTTAGAATGGCCTGACGCCAACCGCCACAAACGAACTTATACCATTTTGCTGAAGTGGGGTGTAGAGAACATGGCAAATAAAATGTTTTAAAAGCAATAACTAAATAAAAAAAACAACAAAATAAAGCCATTTTAGAGAATTAAGATCAAGACTAATAACCGCAAAGCACAATTGTAATTGAAGTAGTATTTTTCATAAGTAATTTATGTTTGTTTACGTTGACCATAAGTGTCTTCCTTGGCCTTCGTATAGCTTTTGTAACATAGCCGTTATTGTGAGTTTTGCTTTTTTGTTGTTACTTGTACCTGGCTTAGACAGCGCAATAACAACTTGCTTGTTTAGTGTTGAAATCAACTCAGCGGATTCAACGATTTACCAACCTCAACTAAACATTGCAAGGGTAGTATGGTATCACTAAGTCGTTTTTCTTACATCGACGTAAACTTTTTGAAAGTTTGTTTCACAATGTTCAACTGCTTCTTGCTGTTGGCCTACTTTCTATATTTTTCATGCCATAAAGATTGTGGCGTTCGAAAGGTTCTGACACCATCCACGTGGAGGCACTATGGCCGCCACAGTACTCGTACACCTTTGTTCTCGTAAATCAATTGTCACTCTAAATTCTACTGAAAATAGAATTGTCACATGACAATAGCATAGGCTACAACAGCACCTGGTCTGTTCAATCAGTAACCTATGCTAAACAAAATTCATCATTATTAAACACCAGTGGATTGAAAGAAAAAAACCTCTGATTTATCCAATCCATTTACAGCGACATCATAAGCTTTCTTGGCATTTGCAAAGCCAAAAACTTGCTAACCTGTAAAGTAGGTAACCGCTTGGCCAGGATGAGTGCGTGCTTACTGCTCAAAATGCAGTGGTAATAACTTGCTCAACTTCACGTAATGTTAACAACAAATCTCTACTGATCAGACAAGAAAACATCCATACAACCTTACTCGCTGATATTCCACTCGTTGTAACAAGGAAATTCTACCAGTACCATGCCGTACGATAGACCGTTTCGATATGTAGCGCCGTTGCATTTCATAAAATTTATGACGGGAGAATGTCGGGAATTTAACGGACTCGTAATGAGTCGAACCAATTACTCGACTCAGGTCACAATTTTCAAATACTCGACTTGACTCGAGTTCCTTTCCAAGAAATTACAAAAAAGACTCGACTTGACTAAAGTCAGGTCAAGTCAGGTTACGTTTCAGCATTTAAGTAAAACGAATCTCTATTCTTTGGTTGGATTACATTAAAATGTAACCTAAAATGACTTTATTTGTCTACAAATGCGTACATTGCAGTCAAATGAAGCAAATTTTGTAATAATCCTAAACGTTTGTGGTTGATAGAAATGGTGTTTTACTTACTGTTTGGCTTGGTTTCGAATATTAAATGTCTCCACTTGATTCGCGCCCTATTAACCGAAATAATCGACTTGAATCGAGTCACTTGTACTAAAAGACTCGACTTGTCTCTTAGAAGGTAAATGACTTGACTTGCGACTGGAGTTTCATGATTTAGTTACGACTCTGGAACTTAATGCTTTTTTTGTTTTGCGTTCGGTTTTGGTGTTCTCCTGTGTTGGGCTTTGCATTACCGTATGCACTAAGTCTAAGAGCTTGGAGCGCACCTTTTTTCCTAACGAACTGTTGTTGAGTCGTTTTGCGCTTGGTTAACGTTCTGTGGTGCTGAACTAGCTTAAGCGATCTAACGAATGCGTACAACTTAGGAGTTAGATTACCGATAATTCTATGAAGCACTACGATCGCATAGTCAAGATGGTACACTGGTGAACCCGAAGGTAATTCGAAGTTCAACTTTGCAGTCAGGTTAACAAACATTCCTCCTGTTACTACTAAATGCAATTCGTGATGATATGTATCATTTTGTAATATTTTACTTGTTATTACAATATCCAATACTTGCAAACGTTACTGTTAAAGTTTTTTCTCTGTTGTAGTAGAGTTTCCCAAAAGCCGGCAAAAGAAGACGCCCTCTGGAGAAAGATTCGGTCGACAGAAAATTGTAACCTGAATCCAAAAACGACAAGCCGAGAGTGGTCCGTAAAAGGCGAAATTTTTCCAAACTACAACAAAGGCGTCTCTCCAAATCATACCAGCAGACGAGGTGAGGTGACGAATCATCACCTTTATAATGATACACAAACACAACAACACTGCGCTTGGTAATCGTAGCGTGATGCTAACTATCTTAAGCGGTCAAAGAATTATTTATTGACTGTGAGGTGAGGTGACCAAAAAGGTGCTAACCTTATATAGCAAAAAAAAACACGAAAATATGCTCACCAATAATGAAAGAAGTGGAAAAAATGGCACAGCCCGGAAACTTAAAATGTGTAAGGCGTAAATTGCACAATAGTGCTTTTACGATGGAAGATTAGCAGGGCCACCAAACCCGAAAATGCGTATAACTTCGGAGTAACATTAACGAACATTCTATTGAGCACTTCGATCGCACGGTCAAGTTGGTATAACCATATGGCTAGCTGGAAATAGCATGAAATAAGCAGTTAACCAGTAAACCGCAACTACTACAAGCAAGACATACGATAACCAAAACCTGCAACCAGTCAGACCAGGCAACATCCACAGTAGCTTGTAGGCTAATAAGCTAACAAGAAAGTGGACTACCTTGCTACACGTTTGGACAGAGGAAGAGTTTATCGAAAAAATTTGGTACAAAACTAGCTAACTACTGCATTGTAAACCTGCAAAGCTTTGCCCATGATTAACCAGTGTAACCACCTTCTGATTGACAGTTTCAACCTTTTGCACGATTCCTATGATTTTTGACAACACTGAGCTATAGCCAAGAAAAATTCATCTTCTGTTACGCGCTAGTGTTATTTGACGCATCAAAAATATGTGTTTTCAATGAAGTTCATTGAGCTAATAATAAACTTCATTAAAATACATGTTTCTTGGAATTACTGGTCTCGCACAATAGTTTTTCTGCACTTGATAACTACGGGGTACCTGGCATTCATTTTTCAAACAAAAAATCGAAATCAAAACATAAAAAATTAAAATAGTTTCAATATTCAAAACGAAATTATTTTGTCCTACAAAACTTACAAAACTCGAAGTGCCTATACCAAGCGTTTTAGAAAGCTCTTCCTTTATGATGACCGAAAGTTAAAACTCATTTTGCAACTGTTCTAAGTACCACGTTATGAAAAAGTACCAGTTTACCACGTCATGAAAAATAAAATAAGATAGATGAAATAAACCGAATGCAATTAGTCTTATTTTTCCAAACGGTTATCTGGTTCGTGTGTACCATATTAATTATTCTATTCTAAATTATTGTTCTACGTGTGTCACCGCAAAATAACTGATCTGGGCCACTGCCAAAAATTTAGTGACAGGTGCTGAATACAGGTGTAAAAGTTCATTTGTCTTTGTTGGCGGCAAACTTCGTGACGCTAAGCGCTAATGCTAAACAGCTGCCATTTAAAAACGTTGTTTTTTGTTTTCGGTAGTTATGACCAAAGAGAAAAAACGATTAGTGAAAATTATTGAAACCACCTGATCGTTTTGTTTTGCGATGACTGTTGAAGGCTTGCGTATACTATAGCACTATACTATACTTCGTTAACAAATGCATCAACGTGCACAGTTTGGATGACTTCCAAGTAGTGATACACAGTCCTCTTTTTAACGACGCAAAGAGTTTGTCTTAGAAAAAACGTGAGGGGGCAAGTAGGATATTTTTTTGTCACACATTTATATTCGCATTACTATTTGTAGCGGTACGCTTCCCGCTAATTAGACATTATGAGTTCGGCAATCAAACTCGGATATTTACCAAACTTAAAGAACGATAACGCAGAACGCTATATTCTCAGTAATGGTTTTTTTGACATTAGCACCATTTATTTTGGGAGTATCAAGTACGTGAACGCAAAACACGAAATTCATAATAATCTCGATGCTCTCGATTAATCGATGTTCATATTTCCAGCATATAGTAATCCGTCGAGTTATTACCGTGCTGAGTTGCAAACTATCGAGCTAGCCAGTAGGGTACTAAGCTCTGAATAAACACCAAGCGTTGTTATTGTATGTTGGCTCAGAGATTGGTAAGGCACCACGGCTATTAATGCGGCAGGTTATTTAATTGGAGTCAGAAATTACGTACGTTCGATTAATTATCAAACTATTCCATAACTGCTTACGTAATAATTAAGATTTTTACACTACCTGTGTCAAACGGTATGAAAGGTATTTTGTAGCATTACCCCAACAGTACAACTTAGCTTTACTGAAACATTCAAAAAAGACATTTGACATGTGTTACGTACGGTTACGTGACAAATCAATGCTCGTTTAACGAATTCATTTGAAATAGCCTTTAAGTTAACGATGAATTGTAGTTTCAAAATTATGTAAACCATATGTATGTCGCCAAGCAACGCCATGACGAAGACTCATGTTAATGTCAACTTGGAAACAAAATTAAAATAAAGCTACGATGGTAGTAATCAAGCTGCACTGAGATTGATGATGACCTACACTCATTTTTAGAATCTTCTTTTGGAAAAGTTGAGAATAGGTGTACTCCTGTACCGAGCCAATACACAGCCAATTGTTTCTGGCTATATCCTTGAACGCATAAATGCTAAACGATCAAGAAGCACATAATGGTGTGGCGAATGATTTGCTTTAGTAAAAGCAATGATTCTTTATTACAAGTCGCAAAAATTATAGATTAAATGCGTTTTTGAACCTTTTATTTAGGGGTCAACATATCTTAATTTAAATAAAAAAATCTTTTAAAGGCTCATGATAAGAAAAGTGTTGAAAACCACTGGAATGAAAGGAAGGACTTGGGCAAATCTGTTGCAATACCGTAAATATCGGCCACCATTGAAGTCGTAAACACTTGCCACAAAAACTAAAGTAATTTTGAACACTAGACCTAGTTTTGCCATTCTGAAAGTTTCATATTACTTCGTAATTTCGGTCAAAATACTTGCGGTAAACAAATCTAACCTTGTTGCACCGAAAAATAAATAATGACGCTCTACACGAGAAATAAACGCCAGATTCTTCCAATGTTTCATCATCTCTATTGTTTGCATTTACGGCCCCGAAATTTTATAGTGATTGCTTTGTTTTGAGAATAACGCAACGGCGTAGTTGCAGTTAATCGCAAAAGTTAAGGCTACTGCGCATATATGAAGCTTGCTTACCAATACTCGTAAACATGCCTGGTTGCAAATAATATCCTTCTGCCAGAGAGGTTCCAATACCAGGGGGATCTGCAGTGTGCATAGTATACATTAGAAAACGGTGAAATTGCATATTTTCTTAACTTTAATTTTCAAAAATGCATTCTTTTTTATTGTTGCACTTACATTCATGTACGCACAAATATTGTCCTATACCATGCCCGGAACCATGGCGATATTCAAGACCAACGTCATATAAGTGCCGGCGAGCTAAGATATCCAAATCATTGCCATCTTTATTGTATGGAAATTTTGCCATTTCAACGTCTACCAAACCAGCCAATGCTCGTGTAAACACTTCCTACAATAACAAATAACTATACCATTCAAGAGATTTATAAGTGCACAGTTTACGATATAAATCGACAATATACTCAGAAAAAAAACATGAATAGTGCCAATAAGATATTTGTACTAGAGGTGCAACGAAATTTCGGCAGGCTGAATCGGATGAAACTACGCAAATTTAATTTTTGGCCGAATTCATTTCCATATTCGAAAGAAAATTAAATGTTTAACATATAAAGGAAAGTTACCCATGATTGGACAAGATTCTCCTTTTGTAGAGGATTATTCATTAATATGCCTTAGTAGCTAGGTTAGTCTGTTATTAGTTTCACTTCTGTTTCTACAGCATTGGTTACAAGCAAACAGATTAACCAGACGCACTGATCTGAAAGAACGTCATTCTGCCACTAGTTTGCCCAGTTATTCATGTATCAGATTTAGGCAATGACAGTTAAACCACGAGTCTGGCCCAGATTATTATGCACATGTTGTGGTATTCCTGTTCCTTTTTGTTGTGACAGGTACTCCGCGGCTGAACTCATTCCTTCTATATAAGCCTAGGCATATAGCTTTGAGAGTTTCAGTGATTGTCCCAATGTATATGTCAAAACCTGCTTGTGGTTCAACATCATAACTTTATTTACTTTGCTGAGTCCTTGCATCTTTTTGGCCAATGTCTTCATTAGGTATATCCTCTTTAGGATATATGACATGTTGCTTAGAATTTTTTTATTATAAACATCTTGTGTGAAAGAAGGATGCCTTGTCCAATAGCAAAATGTGATAAAAGGACATGTTCACAATAAAATATATATCTGTTATTAGAGCTTTGAAATGTCAAGCAAATAAAAGTGTTGCAAAGGAAGTAGAAAAATTCAATCACAATGTCAGAACATGCAATATAACACACTGAAATCAACTGGGACTTTGAGCCTATTAATGGCTTATATCAATGAGGAATTATCCCTTCTCCAGTGTACTGAGATATTGTTTAAGTTCGACATGACCGATTTCAGTTAAGTTGACCAGGCTGTTTGTAGTGGTAGCAGGTAGGATAGATTGATTGATGGGGATGAATACTCAAACTTTTAAACCATTAGAATTTCAATTTGTTAGAACTTGCTTGGATTTGCTGCTGTTAGATTTTGTACAACTTCTTTTGCCATTTTTGTTTGAGCTGATCATTTGTTTGATTTGCTAGGTTCAATCTAAGTATGATGCTTAGTTGCAGGAGATCCCACCTACATTTTATATCTTTGTCATTGGTAAATTTTTAATTTTTCTATTTGTAGCAAATTTTATAATTAAGAAGTACTCAAAACCTCTTAATTTTGCAAGCTATGAATGTTTTGTTTCATTTTCAGATAAAAAAAAAAAGTTTTCAGTTCATGATTTTAATTGCAGGACACCCACTCGCATAATTAATTATGGTAATATTGTCATTTGAACATTTTCTAAATGCCTTTTTTCATCTTGATCGATACTTAGCAAAAATAAATGTATCAGGCACAAAAACAACCCGGTGTGCTGGAAGAGTTCATGGAGGAGTAAATCCCAAGATTCTTTCTGCAACAGAACCTGTAGAGCATAATGTGTTGAGATGCACTCTGACTGTTAGAAGCCTGGCATGAAGTCGGTAACCGAACAAGTCATCAGATTACTGGTAACTATAACTCCATGGCAGCAGTATACATCCTATACATTGCTGAAGTTTCTGCTTTTTTCAGTATACGTATGTTTGATTTATGAATTTTCTGTGTGCGTACTTTTCTCTTTTTTTCATGTTTCTTCCATTAATTAATCGCTTTCATCAAGTTTTACTAAATAAAGTACAGTTCTTCTACCTTTGTTTGCATGGTAAAAACTGCTGTCAGGAAGGTTGGAAGTAAAAATAAAACAGTTTTTGACAGCAAATTTTTTACGGAAAATTTGTTATACTAAAAAAAATCAGTAAATTTTATATTTAAAAAAAAGGAAAATGTTACAATAACTAACCTGTGAAATTTACTGAAGATGAGTAAAAAACTGCCTCCAGTCATTTTGTACATAAGTTTCTCTAACAGTATTCACAATTGGGTAAGGAATGGAAATTACGACGTAAAGCTGCCGTGGCAGAGAGCGAGCATAAACTCTGGCTGGATTCTTTTTCAAACTTAAGCCCGACTTACAGCTCTGATGCAACGCAAAAAAATTGGTAGCATCATCAAATAAACATATCTTCAAAATTAGTTGGTAAACTACAATGGCTTTTTATAGCTTACTTAAAATGGAAACAAAATACTTTGACATTGTGCCCCACATACCATTATTTGCCAAGAAAAACAACATTCTTTTTTATGTTTAACAACGATGAACGCTGGAAAAAAAATTGCAACACACATTTTTAGAAGATTTTTTTCTTTGTTCATTCAAAAAATTTAAGCAATTTTAATTTAAGCAAAATTTAAGTTAAGCAATTTATTTCAAAGGCAAAAATTCTAAGGTTATGGCTTAATTAAAGCAAAGTTTTACTATAAATGATTTGTGCATACTGTCCCATCTTGGTTTACTAAGGTTTTCCAAAATGAGATAAAAAGTCATTTTTATTTCGTAAATCACTCAATAAATAACTAGAAAATTTATTAAAACTCAAGTACTTAATTTCAAGAAATGCAGTACCTAACTGTTAGGTACATATAGGTCTAATCCAGGGATGTCCAACTTTTTATTATAGTGGGCCGCATTTTCACTTGAAATAATTCAATGGGCCGCAGAACTTATTAAATTTTAAGAAAAATTGGTACATAAAGAAACGAGTGCTTTAATTCTTCGAGTCTTATAGTTGTATATAATCCTGTTGCTCCCATACTATACTATCCCTGTGCGCCTAAAAGCTGACTGGTACATTTTAATTAGGCTAAGATTCATAAAAAGATTAATGAAAGCATTTCGCGTTTTTAAGTCAGAGCAGTTTCCCAAAATTGTCCCATCATGGGTAGATTATTCCTACTTCTTAAAAAAAACTTAAAAACCCCTCATTGGAGCAAAACTATAACAACAGCAGATATATGATTGTTGTTGCAACTGTATTTCCTTCATTATATAAGTCGCAGTGTATAAGCACTGCTTAGTACACTTCTATGATAGGAATACTTGAAATATTAAATTTCCGTATACAGCCAAAAAATTAGGTTTTAGGCCGAATCTAAAAAAACATGATTTGGCACACTCCTGTAACACAACGCCACAATATAACACTATGTAGACTACAATATAAAGAACTGGGTGGGTACTTTTTGAAAGTTAGTAGGTTGACCAAAATGCATAGATCTAGTAACATCTGTTGTTCCTCCAAGATATTGGCCGCCTGAATCAATCACGTACATTTCAAATGTTGTTAAATTTCTATTGGTTTCGAAGGTAGGCCTGAAACAATAAACTAGTTGTAGCAGTTTTGCAAAACTATTATTGCAGTGACAGCAACTTCTGTCAAATAACCTTTAGCAGTCAAAGTACAGTATCCCTGAATCGAAAACATTTTTGATCATTCAAGAAAAAAGTGACATATCCTGTATCGGTAGGGATGCTTTCAAAAGTTTTTTGCATTTTCCTGTGAAAGTACCAAACTTTCAGGACTGTTACCCTATAACCTGAAGTTTGTTTTATGACGTTAGAGATATTGCAAATTGTTCTTCTGGAGTTCGGTATGGTTTGGCGCGGTTAAACTGCAGACCCACGTCTGAGGGCAACTTTTGGCTAGCCAAGTATATCATTTGCGTTATTTGCAGTATAACTGGACGTTAGAATAAAGTGTAAACGTTATCTTATTTTAAAGTGTTGTTAGACATACAGAAATTTGACACTTGCAATAAGTGGTAGCTCAGACCACTCGTTTTATTTGTAATGAAAAATTGTTACATTAGAATTATGGAATTGACTACTTATAAAATATCGATTCAGATTAAGTAACTATTGCGTCATATTACCAAATGACTTTAAGTGTTTAATAAACCAACACCTAACAAAAAGGCATTGGAAGATAAGTTAATTTTTACTAGCTACTACACTTGTTTTATCAATTATCATGGATTGGAGTGCTGTGTCTTTATTTTGACTCAGTGACTGATCCAGTAACGTCTTAACATAATGCTGGTTTACATGAGGAGAGATTATGGCGGCGTTTTAAGTAAAAATTGATTTCCAACCACAATGATCCTTTAAGTAAAAATTTCTTGTATTTGCAACAAACATTTGGTGAAGGTTACAAATTTGGATATATATAATGGTATAGACTCAAGTCTTTTGTCTGCACCTGCACCACAAAAATCTCACCTGTGTTGCTTCAATCACGGGTACTAGCAATTTTTTTATTTTTTACCGGCGCCTGCCACGCACCCACTTTTGTATTTCTTTATTTTATTCATATTTCTTGTTTATTTATTAGATTAAAAACTGCATATCAACAGAGCTAAAGGCCTATGTACAAATAGAATATTGTTTGGGCTATGCTGCTTCCCTTAAAAGCAAAGCGTCTTTTGTTAATAACATCGCCTGCCAGGCTTAAGTTTTGTTCACTTTGCTGCACTGGTGCCCATAAAGCATAAAACATTATGTGATATTTTTGGATTTACACGGATACAAGGCAGCCTGCTCCTTCCACTACTGAAGATTGTTGTTGCATGAGTTGCACAACGACACTGGTACAGCTAAAGTTAGTCTATTTGCTGCAGTTTGGGTTCAACATCATCAAACTCACTGGTGAATTCTAAACGCAAATGTTCGGAAGGTGTGTGGCAGGCAGTCTTGGAGTTCCCATCGTCAGCTTCCGTAAGTATGGATCAGATGGATGGATTCGCAATAAAATTTGTTCTTGCTGTAGGAAATCAAAAATTGGCAATTTTCTTTTTTTTTAACCTCATATGTTTGCTGCGGTTTAAAATCACTGCCAATTTATGGTGAGGAAAAGACTCTGTTTATTAAGCGCAAAAGCCAATTTCACAATGTTACTAAGGAAGGCTTGAAGAAAAATGTAGCATTATGTTTTCAAAAAGTAAAGTGTCATTCAACAATGTACTTTTGAATGAGCCTTCCTTTTATGACCACTCCTGTCTTGCCTTACCTTACCTTACTACATTTTTTTTAAAGACCAAATGTGGTCTCCCATCATTGAACTGTCCCAGCAGCCTTTATATAGTTTTTCCATCAACATCGTGGTGAAATCTCTCACGATGCTCCTCACTGAAGTCACCAAGATTTTCTTGAAAAAAACTCCAAATAGAAACATAAAAAATGAGGTTTGACAGACATGCGACAACCCATGTTTTGTTAACTTTTGAAAAGTTTTTCCACCAACTCTTTTTTATTTCCCAAAAATCCATCAACAGCACACCAAAATGCTTGCCAGGCTTCTTTTTCTGTTTTATTAATTTTTTCTTCAAAGGTTTTGCACTTTAACATTGTGTTTATCTGGGGACCAACAAACATTCCTCCTATTGATTTGGTAACTAATAGTCTGGGAAACATTGAACGGATTTCTTGAAAAACTTGTTCTTGAAAATCCAAAACTTTGATGAACTATTTTACAAGACCTAATTCGGTAAAAAGTGGTGGCAGTAAAACTTTTTCCAGCTTACAAAAGGCTCCCTAATAATGTTGTACATACCTGGGGTTAGTTTTTCCCCTGTCAGCCAATGAATTTTCTCAAGGTGCTCACCGTCAGCTCTACTATTCCACAAGCACAAAAAGCAAGGGTATTTTGTGTAACCACCCTGCACACCAAGCAAAAATTCCAACATTTTAAAGTTTTTAAAGTCACCACCAACACACCGCTTACACTGAGCATAACTGATTTTAATGAGCAGTGGCTTGACGTTTTTATATTCTTCTTTCATCTGTAAGGAATAAGCAAGTGGAATTGATGGATATATGTTGCCATTGTGAAGCAACACTGCTTTAAGACTTTAGGTAAAACTGTCAATGAAGAGCCGCCACTGAGTAGGGTCATGATCTATTCTAACAACACTAAACAGGCCTTCCACATCTTTGCAATAGCAAAGGTCTTCAATAACATCAAAGTAGACAGGAAACTCCAAGTGCCTATTTCTGTTGGTAGTACTCTTAAAGTCATCACTTTCACATGCCCATTCACTTCCCCAAGTAAATAGGATGCCTATTTACAACATGATAATGCAGATAGACACAGATCATAGCAATCATAACCGCATAAAAAAACCTACAAATATTGAAAAATCACAAAAAAAAAGAAATTCATTGTATCTTGATAACGATTGATGATAGAAAAAAAAATGATAGCATTTTTGGAATCAGTGCTTGAAAATCGTATAGACGCACTTAAAAAATGTAGCCAAGCAAACTTATTTTAAAATTTTGTTACGTAGTGTATTGAAAGTTTCACTGGAGCCGTAACAGTCGACTAGCCTAAATTAAACTAGGGTTGGTTTATGCTTGCACATTTCCTTACAAAAGTTGCTACAACTGTTTGTCTTTAGCAGCAAAATGTTGGGAAGATCGACTAACTCGAAACCAAATTACCAGAGCCTGAGTAGATGCAAATATTTTAATTGCAGACGGTTCAAGAAATAACTCTACTCAATTACTCATATTAAATGTGAGGTAGAACAAAGCTTAGACGATGCAATTAATGCTTTCGTAGGAAAAGAGCTCGACAACCAAACTATAGTAAAATTGAATAAAATCTTAAGCTATAGAGCCATCAGATAATATTTCAGAAACGAGGATAACAGACTGTTACATATTAAATAAAAACAATGAGTGTGTTTTCATGTCGATAGAGCAATGGTTGCCAAACACGGATACACGGATAAAATTTGACTGTGGAATGGGGTATTTTTTATATTTCAAATTTCAGAGTACCTGCACAATCTATGAAAAACAAACTGCTCAAATTCGGGTGCTAACAAAAGATCGTCGAAAAAGCGATTTTTTAAAATTCGGTCTTAAGTAATTTGTAAGATATGAAATCAAGGCTTTTATGATTCTGAGTTGGTTGTAAACGTTTCTATTTGACGCCAAACACTCCTTGTGAAAAAAATAGTTTCTGAATATGTCTCAACGAGGTTGCCAAATTGAAAATGTATCCCATAAGTGATAATTAATTTACAATGGTTTCTTTAATACGGCAGGATTGGCAGGCCAGTATTTATTTTTTTTACTTTGGAGAACAGTGATTATTATTCCGAAAAAAAGCTGAAGATAAATAGTTGTCCGGTACTTTACCATAAGAAGTATTGAAGAAAAACGAAAAATTATCAAAAAAGGTTTCCAAGGAAAAAACTGCTTGCCTTGCAATTTACTTACCAGTCCTCATTGTCAGAATAAGTAAAAATTCCATTCTATGTCTCGAGATACATTGTGCGACGCACATCCCTTTCGATCGTCACTATAGTCTAGCAATAGCCCATGGATCAGTAGCTTCATCTGTGCAGGTCAGGATACACCTATTCCAAAGCTCATACAAGCAACTCCAAAGGCCTACTCTACCTTCTTGAAACAGGTAGAATCTATTTAAAATGTTATAGTTGGGGAGCATCTAAGGTTAACTGAGGTACCACCAACAGTGCAAAAATGAGATGTATAACAACTTTGTTGCAATCACCAACAAATCAGCTCAAGTATCTAAGGCAGAGAGTTAGCAAAGTGAAAGAAAAGACACACTTGCTCTGAGTTTCGTGTATCGACTGGCTGTAGTGCTACAAGTTTGGATTCAGTTCAACTCCTATGTAAGAAAGTATGCATTCTGAGCAACCCGCTACACTATACAAAATCCAGCACAATCTAGAAAAAAAATACGCAGCGCCAGGGAATTTGACTGCAGATAACACAGAGTCATGTAGATGACTGGGGCACTGAAGCCATTGGTTGCCTGGAAGGAATCAACGACTTGGTAGCAGAAGAAACACTGTACCATTTGCAGTGCAAACTTTTCCTTGAGAGACATAACCATTATTCCAAGACTGAAGCGGAAGAAAAGCAAAGAGAGAACAAAGAAAAATTTATGAGGAGTGAGAGGCAGTATTTGTTGAATTCTGTGAATGTTTGAATTAGAATTAGATCATAGGGTTTTGAAATTCGACCAAGTCCATGAAAAGCCGCAGGATTTTGATCAGGCACCAGATAAGAGCTTCTCTTATTCAAAGTATTGGAGAACTATAAGAGAAGTACCAGGACACCTTGTGTTTCACAACACAAGTGAGAAGGATAGATGTTCTCGGTCTTAAAGATGGCACTGACAATATTCTGAGAGAGCATCATGCCAATTGTAAATATGGAGATGAGTAGACTCAGATCATAAAGACAGCACTCAATTTCAAATTCAATGACATTGCCATGATTGAATTAGATCCAAAGTCATACCCCACACACAGAGTATGACTGACATCGACAGTTAGCTAGCTCTCATTCCTGTGAGCCTTCAGATGCTTTTGATACCAATAGTTAAGACAGACGAAAGAGTTGCTGTTTGGGGTCAATACTTCATTAAGGCCTGTCAACCTTGTTCATGTGAATTGCCATACAAAAAGAGGATTGCTATATGACTTAACCATAGATTTGGGTCAAAACGAATGCTCAACAGATTACATTGGTTGAGATACCCTGTGCTTTACTCGGAAATACAAAACTACATATACTGGTTCCTTCATAAGTGAAGGTGATGTTCTGTTACTCTATACATTATTATGGAAGAAACAACTGATCAAAGTTGTCAATGAGGCAGCAGTTCCCTGGGTAATCCATATGGAAAAGTTAATATTCCGAGAAGAACTGAAGTAAATATTCTTTCACTTACCAACCAGAATCAGACAGGAATAAAAAACATCAAGTTTTCTCCCATCGCTGAGCTCTCTCTCCTCCTCCCTTATTCATTACCAGCCACTTCTTACTGTAGGTGACACACTCTGGGCAGTAGGGTGGGTGATCAAAGCCCACAATCCTGACTTAGCATTCTCCAACTGGAATGGCTGTATGAAAAGAATACATGAAATTGGTGAAAAGCAAAGCACACAAATCGATTTCCTCCCTGTCATTGAAGGTGATCCTAATGACCTTAACACCATCTTTATCACTCTCATGGAGTGCATGCGGCTTTTTTCTAGAAGAGTTGCTATAATCACCTTTGACCTCCCGATCTGGCTGAATGCTGTGGATATCATCAAGCAGGCATTTTTACTTGTTATTGCAAGGTTGGGTGGATTTCACCTGCTGAAATCTTATCTTGGGTCAATAGGCTATATCATGCAAGATTCTGGACTACAAGAAGTGATCGAACTGATTTACCCTGGAAGTGCAACAACCGACCACATCATGGATGGAGGATGTTTTCACAAGGCAATCCGTGCACACCATTTGATCGATGCAACCATCTATCAGAACATCATGAAACTTGCCTGCACTGAGAGGGAGCTTGGTGACGTGAGAATATTCGTGGAAACGGTGAGTGATGAGAAAACGGGAGGTAGATACACAGATCCAGTAGTCACAATTTTTGAGCAAAGATTTGATGAAACCTTTAAACGATTCGCAGGAGGAATAATATCTACCCTATGGGTGCAGTACCACTATATGATAGATGTTGTTAAAGTCATTATCAGAACAGAGCGACTGGCAGACCATAACAGTCATCTGTCTCTGTACACCAAGAGTGCACGTTAGTACTGTAAAATCATGAAGGAATTGGAGACTTTTTGTGCTTACTAGGAGATCATAGAATATTCCACTGTCCACGGAAACCACATTGTATGTTACTCCAACCATGGAGTGGGATGGCACTTGGTGTTACATTTGCATTGGGCCGACATTTATGAAGGCCGCGAATTCAGAAAGTGGTCAGACATCAGGAAAATGAGAAACAATTTTTTCTGACCACAAATGCTGGGTGTTTACCCTCAGTTATATCTTTAATGTCAACCAGTGGACATAGGAAGACATCAATAAATATGTTCCCCTCCACAGAGATCTTGATCATTTGTCTGGTCAAAATTGCCGGATTCACTTCTTGCAAATACATCTCTTGACACAATCTAGCTATTGAAGAACTAAATTCAACTTCATTAGCTGTAGCTTTCATAGAGATTACAGCAACTGACGGTGCATTTGCAAGAAGAATGGGGTCACAAGCATTGTGGCGTTTGTAAAGGCATTATTTGCAAAAACAGCAATCGTGGTATGGTTTTTTGGTGACTGCAATAGTGAATTGTAATAATGTATAAATCATTGGCATTTTAATAAGCAATTGTGTGTTCTCTGCCAAGAGAAAAATATGACATTTAAAATAGTTGTCCCGTTAAACTCCAGTAAACTGCTTTTCAAGTGCGTGTAGTACGTAGAGTGTTATGAAGTTAGAAGTGTTCTAGTTTTGTGACGCTAGTAGTGTTGTCAAGTTGTTACTGGTCAGAAACGAGTTATTCTGTGATACGATTGATATCTAGAACGTGTGGACTCAGCTGATTGGCCATAGAAAAAAGGATAAATAGAGTTGATCTGGGTTTAAGCGCTTTCTCCTGGTAAAATATCGTTTTATAAAATTTGGTTTCATGAAAAGTATCTAAAAAGTGTATTTGTGGAAATGACATGATAATTTCTTTTGATGTAATTGCGACTACATTTTGAAATATATGAATTTGGATTTTATGAACGTTGTGCTGACTTAAAGAAAGAAGAAGAGATAGCTATAAGCAGCGGAGTCAAAAAGTAAATAGACAAAAGAAATTTTAAAAGACCCATTAAAGCCTTTGGTTTTATGACATCCCAAAACATCCATCCTTAGCCTTAATCCCCACAGTTGCGTCTGAAGAAAAAACTCTTAAAACCTCCGGCAATGTAGATGGGAAATAACTTTTCGTATTAAATGTGTGAAATACAATCTGTTTTGAGAATAAAAATAAATGTAGCTTTGTTTTTAATCTATGATGAAATATAAACTTCAAATAATCAAATCAGGATCATCAGAACACCATAATTTGATCCCGCATAAGTTACATAGGGCCCGATTTTAAAATATCGATATTTTGACACTTTTTTTTATCAGTAATCTATTTTGAGCAGGTTTTTTCAGTGTTTCTCACTGGACTTGAATTTCAACATGTTAATACACACCTAAGTTACAAACACTTTGGTGAAGAAATTCCTTGGTAACAACTTAGTTGGCAGATTTGCGAAATATCTCATAAAATGTCCTTATTAAAAGCATTAAAAAATAGCTATACAGTACTAACAACCCAGTAAAGATACACATAGTTACATTAAAACACTTTCAATTCAAAACTTGAGATAGTAAGTAGCAGTTTTATGATGACTCACCAGTAACCACTGCGCTAAAACAGTTAGATTAGATATTTTCTTAGTATTTTATCAAAGTTATAATTAAACGTGATTAATTCCAGGACAGCACAACTTTTTTGACATCACCGATACATGCACAAGTAATTCCAAAAGTGCAGCTTGTTACCTTGAAAATTCTCAACCACCCATCACACCTGGTTCCATAATGTGTTGACCATGTCATAGTAAAAAATCTAGTGCATAAGACTCAAGCGTTGAGAAATGAAATTAGGCAACATCTTCTCGAAATTTTTTTCTTTCCTGAACTGTTATGTTTACTATCCAATACCCACAATACTTACAATTTAAAAAAAGCAAAGTGGTTAATTATAATTAATAATGTAATTTTTCCACTCAAAAAGATGGCAGCTGTTGTTTGGAAAGAATCTATGAGCAGAGCTGTAACAAAATCATCCACCTCAAGTCAACAGTTAAGTAAATTGTATTTACAGACACAACTTGGATTCAAGTAATATATGAAGCCATGTAGAACTAACTCAAGTCATTTCAAAGATTGATTTTAATCAAGTTTTTTTAAGGTACTTTTTGTAAAAGAAACTGAAAAGTCAAGTCTCTGAAGAAAGCAAGTTGAGTCAAGTTATAAACTCGGTGATTATGCTAATTGGTAACAAAACGTTGCAAACTAAATATGTGATAAAGTCTCAAAAATAAAGTCAAACTAGAGTCAAGACTGATGTCTGCATCTTACTAGTCTAAAAAATAACTTTATTTGTATAGAAAACAAAAAATAGCAATAAAATAATAATAAATTTCAAATAATAATTCAGTTTTCATGGTAAATTAAATCGTATCATTCTCTAATTGTAATAGGAAACAATTCTGTCTTTCAAGGTACCTTAGAAAATTTATTACCCATAATGAATAACAGCTGAATTTGGCCCTGAAGCAGATATTGAGCTGAAACTTAAACCACGATTAGTAGGTTGCGCTTGACGTAGATTTTTCAATTTTTCTGCTCCATTAATTTCATTTACCCCACCTAGTAGAACATTTTCCTCCAACCATTGCAAGTATTCACAAACAGCCAATGAATCATAAATCTGCAAAATAAACTCAAGAGAATTGGTGACAGAAAAATTTAGAAAAGTATCACATTACCTCACACTGTTCACTTCACATAAAAAACCCTAAACAAAATATATTTTTCTACATACTTGGGTATCTATGTGTATCTTAGGTTTGCTTTCCCCGATTGCACCTTATATATTTTTCTAGGTTTACTAATGAACCTCTCTGGATTGCTTGCCTTCCTAATTTTCTTTAGGATTAATAGTTTTACAATTTTAAGTGAGTTAAACAACCAAAGAGTTTACACTAATCACTTTTATTTTTGTATCATCTGTAAGCAGATAGTTTTGTTTAACAAAATTGTTTTTACGTTATTGGAGTAGATGACGATTCCAGACATTTAAGACTGGTACCAAAGAGAGTGTAATAAAGGCAGGAAAAATAATTTTATGCAAATAACTGACAATCTTCCCTTTAGCAGAAACTACTGGGAATATTGACATCAAGCGAATAAAAATTTGGAAAATGTATTCTTTGAAGGCAAGCAACACACATAGCAAAAAATGTGCATCTATCTTCACCACAGACGCTAGCCCATTTACCTAGTCGAAGTAAGGGACAAGTCCCCCAAAAAAGTTGGTCTTAAATCAAAGAATTGTTGCCAGTAAGTGTATTGGAGAAAGAATTTTAAATAATATGTAGTGGTTAAGCAGTTGTATCGCAAACTTGGCCTCTTGTATGATGGAGATGGCAGCCATTATGACATCATCATGTAAAAACAACATGCTTGATGACTGAGGTTTGAATCAGGTATGGTATATAGTCGTGGAAGACCATCTAACGCGTTTTGGAAGGAATACGTCTCAATAGATAGGTGATTAGTAGCACATAGTGGTTATTTCAGCTTAGGAATGCCACGGAAGACAGTACTTGTACTGATCAAGCATTGTTGTCAGTACAACAGTCAGTTACCGGTACCAAACTAGGCTAATGCCAACAGTCAAAGCTGACCTCGGTAAGCTGTATCTTAGCAGCTACATTCACCATCACAAATACACTTAGCTCAGGCGTATTTATTGCTAAATATTTCTGCTATACACTTAAGTCTGCTTTTAGAAAACATTTTGTTCATACTTGGTTCCAATACCTAAGTCATGCACATTGTTTTTATGTTGTGATGTAATAAGAGCCGCCATTTCCATCATAATCAACAATAAATCTGCATTTTTACCATGATGACAATCACTATATTAGTAAAAATCCTTTTTGCTGTGAAATAGTTGAGTCATAATTTGAGGACACACAGTTTGATTTTAGTCCTGGTCCAAGCACATTGGATCAAATTTTCACTCTTAAACAAATTTTCGAAATGTCTTGGGAATACGCACGCTAGCTTCATTCATCTCAAAAGAAGCATATGATTGGTTTCTCAAGACAAGCTCTGAGTTCTGCATCAGTACAGTATTGATGGTAGCTTATTAGTAGCCATTAAATTAATGTACAACTGCCAAAAAGTTTGTAGTTATTTGAAAAGTGTTAAGTCATAAACTTTCACTGTGGATGTTGGACTCTGCCAGGGGTGTGTGCTGTCTTCTCTCCTGTTTATAGTTTACATTAACTTCATAGACAGGCACCACCTTGGAGAGAAGTGTTTCATGATTGGAAGCAGTATGTTCAGTAATTTGCTGTTAACAGATGACCTAGTTCTACTAGCTTCTTCCAAACCTGACCTTCAACGTACAGTCAATCATTTTGCAACTGTCTGCAATGACTCTGGGATGAAAATGAGCATAAAGAAAACCGAGGTGTTCTTTCTCTCAAGAAACACTGATCAGTGCTAACTGCAAGTCTGCGGAGAAATACTTAAAAAATAAAACCTTAACTGGTTTTTTCTGTACTTTGATAATGGTTATAGGTTCGACCGAAACGTTTATATAATAAAATGTTTTCCATGGTTTTGGCTCTGATTTTTGTTCTACGTATAGGTGCAGAAATTCAAGTAGCTAGAAATGCAATTCGCGAGTGGTGGAAAGCAGAACACTGAATTAGACACCCCAAATACGTAACGCAAGTGCAGTTGTGTGTAAGCTTCAACGTTTCGTTGTCATGAAGTAACAGTTTAGTAAAGGCTGATACCCACCGGCATCCTAACTCCATCGTAATGATGGTCTAGTCCAACAAAGATGGCTCTGTGATATGGTGTATGTCCAACAAGTCGGAAACCTGATGCTTTCTTCCTATGCAAATGATGAAAAAAATGATTTGTATGACGCTACGATCAAGTGGAATCGAATTTTACTTTCTCGGACATCGTTTCAGCGTCAGAAAGGTGGAAAACAGAGAAAAACTCAAGTTAAGATAGTTAACGGTAATGGTGATTTGTTAATGTCAAGAAACAGGCTTAACATGTCTTATTATGGTTACTTGCATCAATTACTTAAAATAAATTGTTTGTTGCAACTTTATCTGCTCAGAATGCTGTGTCAGATCAGAGTTATGGTATTTTGTGACTATGATTTGCCGAGCTAGTGGAATGGAATCGAATTTTTTAAACTTAATTGCTGTGTTAGAGACTGCTGGATAGATCCAATATTTGTGGAAAGTCAATCACAGTCTGAGTTTGTTTTAGTTGGTCAACTAATTAAAAAAGAAAAATCCAGAAAAATTTGGACATTATTTAAGAATGGGCCAAAATTATTTTGGGTATATTCTAGGACTTTTCTTGCCTCAAATTAAAAAAGAGGACACTAACTATTGCAAAGCAACCAGCCTAGCTCAAACACTAATTTTAACATTAAGGCCAAAATTGCTGCAATATAGAATAGGCTACAGGTAACGATACTGAATCTCTTCTCATGTGTAACTTAGGTATATTTCTCATCAGGTATATTTCATCGATTGCAGTCATTTTATACCTAAACCTTAGCAAGAATCATGGTTATAAAAATTAAAGTTCAAACCATATAGTTATGTACCTTTACTAAGCTTGCTTTAAGAAAGTAGAGTTAGGTTATTGTAGAATAGTTTCATCTGCTGCAAATGGAAGTTTGTTTTGTTTACAGTTTCTTAGCAACAACCTCTAGCCAGTGCCAGGCGTTGTATTCGTTTAGGAATGATTATTCAGCTGTTGGCAAACTTTTAAAGGAAACTTGTCTTGTTATTTGGGAATGCCTAGGTTCAAAAGTTCTAAAACAGCCAAAAAGAGAAAACTAGCAGAAAATAGTTGAAGATTTTAATAAGTTTTGGAATTTTCCAAATTGTATTCAAGCTATTGGTTGCAAACAAATTCGTTTCAAAGCCCCACCTAACAGTGGTTCGGAATTCTTTAACTACAAAAGGTATTTTTCCATTTTTATTCTGGCAGTTTGTGATGCTCGCTATAAATTCACTCTTGTGGACATTTGGGATTAAGGTCATAACAGCGATGGTGGTGTATTTTTACACATCCGAGTGAGAAAAACATTTGATAGTGACTAAGCATCTTCTTTGCTTAATTCAGAAATAACTGCCCCTTTGTTTTATTTCGAGATGATACTTTTCCACTAAAAAAGTATTGGATTAAACCATATCCAGGAAGATTTCTGTCTTATGAAAAGAATACTTTCAATTATCGGTTAAGCAGAGCTCGAAGATTGTTAAAAAATGCTTTTGGTATCCTGTTTGTGTCAAATAATTTATCATCTATTGAACTGTGATCCTAACTTGGCTGAACATGTTGTTCAAGCCACTGTAGCTTTACACAATTACTTACAATCTCGGGAACTAGAAATCTCAGCTGATGGTGATAGAAATGTTTCCAATGGAGATGTCATACCTGGTGCCTGGAGACAGTCTATTGGAGGGCAATAGAGCTCGGTTTGTGAAATGTCACTACCATTGTAGGCTTTTACATAACCAAGTAATGTTTAAAAACTAACACTATGTTTGACTTCTTATGACTACATCGCAGTGGGAATGCTGAAATTGTTGTTGTTGGATCAGATGATAACTTAAAAATCTGCAGTTTTCCGGCAAATATTCCATCTATATCGCATCGTATTTCGGTGGGCATCCACCTAAAGAACGCAAAACTCTCAATTTTCAAGTCAGTTTTCCTTCCAATTCTCACCTATAGTCATGAATGAGCAAGAGTGCTCATGGGGGCAGGCTTCAGAAACGAGATTTTTAAGAAGGGTTCATGGTTCAACACTACTAGCTTAAATGCGTAGTAATGAAATTCGTAAACTTCTAAAATTTTAAAAGACGATATTTCAGGGGTGGTCAACCGGTCTATTGCGAGGTTCTGTCGTCAGCCATCCTTGTAGGGTTGGCAACTGCCCCTTGCTCACACTAGAGAAATGAACAATACTGTGCTGCACTTCCGAGAAAATTTGAATAATTAATTATTATTATATCAAGTTTGGGTAAAATAAAAATCCACTTTCACACTAACGTATATATACTGGTGATTGCTCTATTTTGATTTAAATGATTAGTGTACTGAATCGATGACATAAAGCTTTTGCAATGCTCTAACGCAAAGGTTAATTTGATAAAAAATTCTAATGTACAGGTCACCTGTCAAACAAATGTCTAAATTTTCATATCCTTCAAAGAAAAGTACCCTAAATTAGCTATATAAGATATAGGGTAGCTTATATTCCATTATTCTAACAAAAAACACTAATTTTGCCATTTATAAGCTGCAAACACCTTTTCACAAAGCCAGTTAGTGTAGCATAATGGAAATCCCTATACAACTTTCTAGTCAACCAAACAAAACCTACATGTGCTTGTCGCATTGCTGCTATTTCTGTGGGATTTTTTTGGGCTTTGAAGAGCTTTAATGGCGATTCTGAAGAAATCTGTTGAGCCTGCATATCACAGTTGACATTTTTAGTATTTAAAACTTCATTGGTGATACCAAAGCGTAAAAACACCTAATGAGCAATTAGCTTAATCACTCACCGTGTTAACACCACGATACATCCCATACGATGTTCCATCTTGTGGCATCCAAATTTTGTTGTTTGTGTCTGATGCTATTATTGCAAGATCCCGAAATGTATCATCATAGCTTTTGATTAGGACACAAGATATTTGCTCATCACAACCTGGTGAAGAGGTACCGGTATCCAAAATAAAGTCAATATTTTGCATTTTCAAAAAGCGATACAGGAGGAGCCATGCATTTTCTAGCATTGTGGACAACAACTCACACATAATCAAAAAAAAATTAAAACCAATGTTCTTTCAGAAATAACCTTACTAAGTCAGACTAACCAAGTAACCAACTAACTAACTAACCGATAAAAATATGTTGCCTTTAATCTGGGGATAATGCATCCAAAAAAGTTATAACTATAATAACATTTTAGATTAAATATTTCCTTCAATTAATACATGTTTCTGCTTTTTATCTTCACTACGGAGGTTCATGTTTTGCTACCAACATTACTTAAAATCCTCGTGTCTGATTTCAGTCAAATTTTCAAGGTAGCTTGTCTATTACATAATTAAAATTTTGCTTTGATAAATTCACCAGGTAGTCACAATAAGTGCAAAAATACATCTATATGCCCCTAAATGTGAAAGCAATAAATGCTTGTACACTGCATGAAATACATACGTATTTTGAAAATTCTTTTCGAAAATGTCGTATGTGCTGACTACAATTTACTAGTTTTGCCAAAATAGGCAATGTTTTCCGCAATAGCACCAGATCAGACATGTTTGTTTTATGTTATTTCTGACATGCGATTATATGCACCTGGCACATACTTAAACAGCAGCCCATAATATTTTCATCAACAAAATAAGACCAATTCAGCAATGATATGGCAGCATAATATTTTAACATAACCTATTAGCAACAAAAAATTATGAGTAAAATTACAAATGTCTTTTTTGCGATGGTTGTCAAACGCTAGCATTTTCTATTGCACGGAACCTTCAAGCAGCAGTAACAAGCAAAAACGTCAATGTACTTAATTTGGATTTAGTTCAAGAAATGGTAACAGTCAAGGACAAGTCTATAATATGCTTGTTTGAACTCGACGATGCTGTGCTGCATGAAGGTTTGCATCTGTGCTAGATCACCACATCATTAAAAGCGAAGTAAAATATACAAAAAGGGAATACGATAAGCCACATTTTGTCATACGATTATCTGGTTATTGGTTATTATCGTGTTTATCTCATTTTATTCAACTAATAAATATGTCTATTTCTGTACTTTTTGATCTTATTAAATCATTTTGGTATTGTCATCTTAATCATGATATTACATGTGCCCAGGTAATATCATTAATCTGCATATCTGGCCCTCTACCCACGATAGATTAACAGATGGTGATGGTGGATGTTTGAGCAAAAGTTCATTTGTTTATGGACTGCAAGTTTCGCTTGTGGTATCCAAAGCGGTCATCTCTTTTTTTCATTAACCATTAGCAAAGATGAAAGATTAGACAAGTCTGGAACGTATTGGCTTATTATAGCAGGGGAATTTTTAATTGCACGAAACAACAACAGTGAGAGTACATACAAATTCACTATTGTTACGCATGTCGTCCTTGCTATTTCTTTATTCCTAGCGTTTTATTTTCTTCAAATATAAGTTTCTTACATTACATTAAGTTTCCTAACGTTATCTGATTTTGTGATTTTGTTAAACTGATAATATCAAAGGCTATGGTGCAATACAAATATAGCCTTGCACTTTAATGCCCATGTGCACTGACACAGCATGTAAGTTGTGACGTAACAATCGCTTTTCAGATAGGCCTGAAGTATCCAGGCATCATTAAAGAATGCATTCTGTTTTTTTATGCAATGGGATCACCGGCTATCGAGCTTTGTATTGATAAAACATGTTACCTCTGGTGACCAACAGCACTGGTATAATTGCATGTAGTCTTATACTTCAGTTAATAGTACAGGAATGGGCATTGCATTGAGCTTAGCTACGATCAATCTATTTTTTTCAAGAAAAGCACATATATTTTTTAACTCACCGACCAATGCCATACCGATTGGGATATGAAAACAAGTAAACTAGTGGAATTAATAAACTTCACAGAATTCCTGTTTCATTCCACAGTTTGAAAACAGGGAATGAACTGAACAGCTACCTTAAAAATTTTCTACATTTTGTTCGGAGTGTTCTTGCTTTAAGATTAAGATGTGGACACCATAAATGTACCTTAATGTGATCATACAGTTACATTAATAAACAAAGAATGATGTAACAATGCAAATAATCACCAGTTTCGTTAAGATGATTTAAAACGTTGGTTTGCCATGCCGTTTGATTTATATACAAAATGACAGAAGAAGAGGTTGGAATAATCACATAGGAAATGAAAACTGGAGTATACGGTATGTCTTCACCACGCATGTTGAAAAACCCTGCAATACATAAAAAGCTATTAATATATTCCGATTCATACTATTAACTATACCATGCAGTTTGCTAGAAACACATCAAAATCCCTAAATTTATAGTAGTTACATGCAATTTCGTCAAGAAGTGTTACTAGAAAATAGTTGGCACCCATGGATCTCATTTCTTGTCGAATGTTGATTAACTTTGTCTGGAAACAAAATTATGGAGTAGAAGGAATATACTTACTAAGATTTGTACCTTACGGCTACTGGAGTGATTATAGGTAATCTTTTGGGTAATTCCATTAACGTTATTTACAGTTTATACATTAACTATTATCTGCTATACTTAATTAAATATATGAGTGATATGATGAATCTTATTAGTAATGTTTAACTTGCATTATGTAAAACTTGGACCAGATCTTTTATTTTACCTTTACATTGAACCCTCCTCAACATATTAGTGAAAAAACGCTATGACAATAAAGGATTAATCACTAGACCACAACAAAACTAGAAGTTTTTGAAAATGGCACTTACAGTCCAACTAATCCCTGTAAAAGTATTTGGCAGCACAGTTATGTTGTTTCCACCAGTGGCAGGTCTGTCAGTCCATATAATATCTATCAGATCAGGAACTGACTCCACTACAAATATGGCTTTGCCTGCTAAACTGCTTGCATAATATAACCAAGAACCTGAACAAGAAAAAATGTACGATCAACTAGTTTAAAGGCAAAATTAGTCAACATTGGGAAGATAAGTCTGTAGCACCGAGACAAAGGGGAAACGTAGTTCGAAAAATACTGCATGACATATTTAAACTTAAAGAACACATTTAGTTATGGGTCATTTTACACCGTTTCAACCAGACAAATTTAGTCACCTTTCAAATTTTTGTAATATTTCAGCATAATGTTAGATATATGGATTAGGTCATTTTTTGTGGTTTTTCTGCTCCACATCAAGTACTTTTTGAGATGTAGACCCCCGAACCTAAGGTTGAGGTCTTTTTATGAGTTTACACCACACATTTACTTCAACGTTCGAAAGTTATTGAACGTAAATTTGTTTATGATACCTTGCTATTGTATATTTGATTTGAAGTTATTGCGTTTGGAAAAAGTAAAACTACTTGCTGTGCCACCAGGTTGACCAAATGGTCCAAACATTGTACATTTGAAAGATTTTCTTTTCTTTGGAGCCTTAACAACATTAGAAGGGTTATCTGAAGTAACAGCATAGAAATAAACGCCACTTTCATTCCTGATTTCTGGTAATATAATATCTGCCCTAAGCGTTTCTTTAATCTTCTTGCAGTTAAGTACAAGTAAAAATCTTTTCAGATCTCCTCTTTGCCGAGCAACGAAGCGGACTGGTATGCTCAAATACGCAACTGGGCCGACTGCTTCCAAAAGTATATTAACTATAATGTACTGAGAGGAATTATGACGCTGTACAAAATGCAGAACACTTTGCATTCCATTTTGTGAAAGCTATATGACACAATAAACACTGCGGTTTGAGTGTCGCATCTAGTTGGTGTTTTGCTGTTACAAAAGATGGTTGTGAAATGTAGATATTGTTTGATATACAGTAGCAAGGTAATAAATGATTTTCCAAGGTTGTTGCTACTATTTTCCACAGAATAGCAGTACAGTACACACATTACGTTAAACGTTATGCAGTATTGTGTGATAAACTGATAACCAAGCCAGAGCTCGACATAGTGGCGTCGTTTTTTTGTGTACCGTAAGGTTTCCAAGGAAAAAAAATTAAAATATTTTCTCAACCACCAGTTTTCATAGCTTCTGTTCGCCATAACAAATCTTTGCTAAAAATAGTGATATTAGGGATTGCTCAAATCTGACATTAGGTTTGTATTTGGCGAAACCATTTGGGTTCATATTTGCGTCTGCCCATCCCTCGTAACTTGTATCATGAGCAAAAGCCTTAATGCAGCATTTAATTGAGTGATATAACACCGAGAACTGGTTTGGTGTGTTAAAAACATCATGGCATCACAAAAACAAATCATATGCAGTTGCCAAAAGAGTTGATTTGTTGCACTGAAGGTAAATGTTATGGGCTATTGATTTAGTTCTGCACTTATTTCCCAATCTCTCCTGTCACATTTTATAGTTTTTTTTATACATACCCGTCTATACATACATACTTCTAATGGATTAACATTTAGGCAGACTTTCCTAACCACAAAACGTTGCAATTCATTCCATTTACATAATCTCCATGAAATTACAATGAATGCAACAATAATGTTCTCCATGATATTATGAAAATTAGTTGTAAATATGTCAATTAAGTACCAAAATTCTTTGTGCAGTTGCATATATGCAAGAATGGCCTTTTAAGAGATTTTTGTTTCAAAGTCAGCTCTTTACCCACACACAAAAAGCAAAAAGAACTGCAAAGTCTAAATTGTTATTTAACTTTGAAACTGTACCACTCCGCTTTGTTTGCATAAGAATTTCCTTATAATTGTATGCTTCCATTATACAAAGAATTTTTTCATCACTGATGCTAAATCTGAACGCATTAGTCTTGTGTTCATTCATAATGCCAAGTGAAAAATGTCTGAAGTGAAGTTTCTAATGAAGTTTCCAAATTGTAAGTCATCAAATATTCCTTTTTACTTTTACCTGTAGTTACATAAAGTAAGCAAATGAAGCATTCCACATATTTTCTTTAAAACTGCGATCAAGTGTTTTATGAAGCCATGCTTAATATGAAGCAATCTGAGGGTGATGCAAGTTTGCTTAACGCGCTGTTGGGATGTTGTATCTCCAAACAATATTTATCCTGTACTGTAGTTTGTAAAGGGTGATGATTTTTATTCAAGAAAAGAAACAGCAGTATTACGTGTGAGCCTTTTGCTGTCCCAACTAAAAGATATTCAAAAATATTATTCTATTTAGATAATTATTTGCCAATTTTACAAAGGCATATACATTAAATTATACAAAAACAACATTCAGCATGAAGTTTTGTGGGCTCATTCCAAAACACGAGAACTCAGTATCTTAGGGTTACCATATGTCCTCCTTTTGGAGGATTTGTCTTCTTTTTTGATGACAATTGAATTGTCCTCCGAGGATGCGCTAAAATCCCAATGTCCTCCTTTTTGGCGATAAAAATTTTATACTGATCCTTTTATTTGAATCGAAATCACCTGACCAAAAAACGTAGATGCATTTTCGGCTTTTTAGATACATGGCGTTTAATGTTGAACTTAAAAAGCATTCAAAAAGTGTAAACCTCTGTCTGTGCCAAGGCAGTTTAGTGTCCCAGAGTGTGGCATGATCAAAATCACTGCAATGTGTTGTCATAAACAGTTTGTTACAATTGTTCAAGGAGTACGAATCATGTTTGTTTGATGCATTAGTTTCGTTAGTTCAGTTAGTAGTTTTTAAAAGATAGGGCAGAACGAACGTTTTATTTTTTCAATTACCACTATGGTTATAAGAATCGCAAGTAGACAAATTAAAAATTGAAGATTTTGCTGTGTTGGATGCTACAATCAAAGCAGTTCAAGAAATCTCATTTTCAGAAATCAGAAAACTGTTATTTTTCTGCATACGTGCTGTCCCCTTTCTTCTAGTAGTAAAAAATAAAAGAATAGTTGGGCTACCATGTTCCTTTGGAAGTTAATTAGTTTCTACATTTAATCGAGTGTTTCTTGTTCTATTGCGGAGATATTCCCAATTTTATCAAACCTTAATCTAACAATCTGTAATAGTAGGTAGGCTATATGGCACCTGAACTTGAGAAGTTGACCCACTTCCCTACAATAAGTACTTGTTGAATTGTTTATTTCAGGTGTTAATAAATGAGTCTCTTGAGGTCGTTGTCTGCTTTTCTCACCCACGGATTTAATTGTTCACCTTGACGGCTTATTGTCTGATAACTAGTTAAAGTTAGCAGTGATAAATGACTTATACAGTGTTATAATGACTTGTTTTCCACTGCTGCCTATGCCCTATAGGACGAAATTCTTTGTCACCTTGTGAAGATGACAATAAAGTTGTCTATCTTGACAACTTTATTGAACTTATTCAAATAGAATTCAACAATGGTTGCATAGGAATGACAACTCTATACACTGATTATATTGAAGTTTCTTTGAACAATTTCATTTAGACAAAACATTAGCACAGCAACAGAATGAAGATGTCCATGTTATAGGGTTGATCTTAGTAGACTGAATGCATTGAACAGCTGTGCATAACTCAATCAAGATAGGCAGGCGCGATATGGATGTCACAACTTAAAACGGTAAACAGAAAGTTATCGGTACGCACTTTTATCTATTATTTACGTCAGGTTTCGTAAAGTAGACGTCTGAAAATATGAATTCTATATTCTATTCGATCTGTATACTATAATATCCCCTCACTATCACAAATCTGACTTATGCTTACAGCCGACAAAGACCAAGAATTAAGTTCCTTTTTTAATTACCATACCACGTTTACTTCACTTGCATAAAAAGTAAATCCTTTTCACGTATTTCTGACAATTAATGCTGCAAGTGCACTAGCGTATTTAGGGTGGGCAATCGTTACCTCACTAACCAACTTTTGGTTATAGGCCTAAGTGTTTTGAAGTTTTCATTCCTTTTCGTTTATCCCATACTCTTTATCAGCCAACGTCTGGGATATACGAAACAGATAAACGGCGTTTTAAAATAGTGCAACATAAATTGCGTATTTGATATTGAACGTATTGTAAATATGAAAATGTATTTCATTTTGAGGCCTTTTGAAACAATTTTTGAGGAATAAAAGCGCAATATTACACAACATTAAGGAGCATACTTCATGTGCTCCTATCATATTGTCTACTTGTAAATGTCTACTGCATGCTTAGTAACAGACTTGCAGGTATATAACAAAGGATTAACGGCCAGCATCCAGCAACAAAAAAGTCGTTGAACAAAAGTCGTTACCTTTGTTTATAACCGTTTCGTTTCCTTGAAGCAGTATTTTAATTTCATACTAATATAGCATTTAAAAACTTTTCGTGTAAACTAAAATGGTTTGTTAACTCTTATGTTAAAAATTCACATTTTGACTTAGTTGGGTTAGTGTAAGAGGAATTACGATTGGGTACCTTAACTATGGTTTGTAGTTGTAGCCTGTATTCTGTCATACGATGCACACTTAAAATCAAATTTGGAAATGAACCAGCGCGAATATGGAGCGGGTAAAGAAATATAAAATGCAAGTACCAAATAAAACAACGTAGGAGGGGTGCGGCCGCGGGTGATATCCTTGAGGGGCGAATTTAGTGTGGACAGAAACATGTGCTGACGGGCCTTAATTCACTTTTCAATCTGTGCTCCCTCTTTTCCAGAGCTATCGCCACCCAAATAAACAAGGAAATTAGCTCTTCCTACAAGGTTGGTCATGTCCTTGAAAACTAAACGACCAACCAGGCAAGTCGCTTTTTTGTAATGTAAATGTCTACTCAGATTCTATCGTATTTTCGTGTGAATTTGTTGCCAATTATTACATCACATAGAAAAAAAGTAAGCGAAGAAGACACGGATCAGACAAAGAGATGCATATTCCAATGTTTTTTGTTAACCGCTATAGTAAATAAATAGATTTGTAAATATTTACTGATTTCAGTTTAATATGTTGCTGTGCGCTTAGCTAAGCTATTGTGCTGTGCTGTGCTGTGCTGTGCTGTGCTAAATGTCATAATTAGCCCTCATTCGATTCCTTTTATGTTTTGTTACTTGAAAATGTGTATGATTTTGTGATGTTTTATTTCTAATTTTAATATGTATCTGCTACCTGCAATTTCAAACTTTAGAGAAAATATTAGTAATCTATACAACGAAACATACTATTTTATGTAGTGCTGTGATGTCACATGAAGTTCTACCCGGAGCATAATTTTTGTGCAGATCTGATCATAGTATAATGTTATTAATGTTCTATATCAGTGGTTCCTAACCGTTCTACACCGGGAGACCGGTAAAGATTTTTAAAAAATGTTCACGGACCGGCAACAAAAAATCGTAGTGAATAGAATAAATATTTGTAATCTTTTTGATAACCGAAGTTGTCGTTACGTAACAGAATGCAAGATTTTGGCATAAGCTATGTATTTAAGACGAAAAATTAGAACAAAACAGCAATCAAATCAACTCAAACAACAAAATGTCAATCCATTTACATACAAAATCAATGTTAGTGGAAAATTTGTTTTACAAAACTTTGTGAAAGCAGGATGCAGTTTATGACGAAACAGTCATAAACGGCACAAAATCTAAGACATTCTAGGCAAGGTTAGCCTTTATTTTAAAACAATTTTGCGGTATCAACGAAGGCGAGGTACGCCAGTTTTACTGATGTGAATCGGCCAAGCGTGAAATAAGTTTTATAGGGAGTAAGAGCTTTATAATGCTTATGATTCCATATCAAAACTACCTTGGCAGAAAGTAAGATACTTTGCGGACCGGCAAAAAAATTACGTCGACCGGCGCCTGGGAACCACTGTTCTATAACGTATTTTGGCCATGTTTAGCATACGTGACTCATTTCTATTACTTCTCAATTCCGTTAACCGTTACCATAGGCCCCATAGGGTACAATGTGCTCTCTCTCGGTGTTAAGTCTAACTTTGCAGCGATTAGGCTGGCACAGTGCATTAGAGAAATTAAGAATTGTAACGTCACGAGATAGGTGGTATTGTGTCTAATTTGTCGCAAATTTTATGGTTAATGTACTTATATCTCCCAGGTAAAAATGGATAGAAAGTTGTAACCCGTAACTATAAATATTGTGTTTCTACTTGTTTACAATGTTGTTGCTTCGAATGCGTTTGTGTTGCTAATCAACATGCCAACTGCCCGTCACGCTTCGGGATTAGCGCCCTTTGTTGTCGGTATTTAGTTTACGGCTTGTAGCTACATTTTCGAACTTATCATGTTCATTGTGATTTTCATTAATATTGTAATCTACTTTATTTGCCTTTATGGTAGGTGCATCCGTTTAATAGATAGTCTATACTTACCCACTTTTCAGGTAAATAAAACTAATATTAGGTTTTGCTGATTATATACAGTAGTTAACAACAACATATACACTACAGAATACGGCAAATATTTTATACAATCTCAACAATTATGAGTTTAGCAACGTTCTTACGTTACCGAATTATTTAGCATATGCATTTCTGGCAGATATACTTTGTATAGTTAAAACTTGTAAGCAATTTTTTGGCATACATTTAGTCGGAACGTAGATTTTAAAACACTATAACTAAGACTTACTAATAGAAAATAAAAATGGGTTTGCCCCAACCGATAAACCAGGTTGCAATTCCGTCTCTAACCAATTTTCTATAGATGGCACATTTGGTTCACCTGTAGAAAAATAACAAGGTACTGATGTTAGCGTTAATCAAATTCTAAATGGCTTAGCAACACCTGTGAAAAAACGTACATTAGTTACATAAGAAGAGTTTTTTTACAAAAATTAACTTTTTAACATGTTTTAATCCTAGAATATCAAAACGTACTAGAAAGAAAACTTAAATGTGACTAAATTTGTATCATGCTTAAATGCGCCATTGGTGAACAGGTAGGCTACCTCGGGCTGCAGATAGGGCTTTATTATTTCATTCTTCCTGGCAATCCAAGTAAATCAAACACTGTTGTACAGTGCACACATTTCAATGAGTGCAAGTTAATATGAAACGTTTCATGGATAGTGAAGTTGTTCGGCATATTCCCTTTGTATCATGCATAAATAACCTTTTTTACTTTAAATAGAGAAATGTAGGCAAGGTGTAGCACAGGGGTGTCCAACTCTTGGCCCGCGGGAAGGTTCTGAGTGGCCCACGCGGTATTTTTCCAAATGACTTATATTATCAACTGAACCGCCTACGTAATTGACGGCGAACTTATATTCCGAAAAATTGGCATTTATTGTTTGCTTTCTTTGTCTATTGCTCTACTATAGTCTGTAGTGCAATAGATAGTAGAGATAATAGATAGTATAGAAACTATAGATAATAGAGCAATAAATAGATAATATTCTATAGCCTCTAGTGCAAGGGTGCACAACTGCTCAAGTTAATTTTATTGCATCACAATTTATTTCTAAGATTAGAATTTTGGTGTGAGGGTTTTGATTAGAAATTAGCAGTAAACACTCAAGTGGCCCGCGCAATCGTTTGTAAATCGAATGTGGCCCTTCGGCCAAAAAGGTTGGACACCCCTGGTGTAGCATGTAATCCATAGGAAAGTTATTTTGCGATCTCTATATAGGATACTATGCCACGGCAACTCTGTAAACAATGTTTTTATGTTTATAAAAACATAGACAATTTTTTAATGATTCAAAATGTTTTTATCATATAAAACTGTTGTATCGTTGACTTTGGTCTAAAACTAGCGGAGTAACTACAGAGCAAAAATAAAGCTGAACTGGAGATGTGACGTTTGCATGTAAATGTCAGTTTTTAAAATAACTTTGGTGGTCAGTCTGCATTCATAAGCAAAAAAGCTATGGTTTATAAAAAGTACCCTTATGCTAACCTTTCACTTATAAACTATACAGACGTTGTCCGAATGGCTCAACACCGCATTTTGTTTCGTGGGCAAACATTTGCATTACTTTACAACAAGCTATGTGCGTTTTATAGCCTTGCAACAAAGTGTATATGTGGTCTAAATTCTTGTTCGACATACCGGTAAGCGAATTCCATCATAACTAAACCAACGTGCAAACAATACATGAAATGGATATATGTGTTCACCAATTGTTAGCTCAGACTATTACTAGAACGTCTATTTTTTTCAAATAAAACGGTGTGACATTAAAAGTAAATCAGAGTTGAAAAATTCGCCTATAGTAGGGAATTATTTCTTGACATTAGCAAAACTTTTACCAATATTTATCACTTGAAGCACTTCATAAAAATATGTTTCAAGTTGAATTGGGTTTTGCTGTTGTTGTTGTTATTGTTGGTAGTGGATTTAATATACTTTACTTTGTTTTGACTCATGATATTAAAGGTCCTGCGGACCTGCACCACTTCGGTGGTGTCCCGACATAAAGCTGCATGGTTAACCAAAATAAAAAGCACGTCGTTTATTTTTGTTTCAAGTCACAATCATCGTCGAGGTAGTAGTTTCTGGTATTAGATACGTGACTGACTTTATAAAAGTCTAAGCATATTGTATGATCAAGGTGAGGAGCAAGAATGTAACACTAAAAAATAAGTTATTATTCATGAATAATAAGTTACACATGTTTATTTTTTTCTGTAGACTACACGGTATCGCCCATTTTATGGTAATTTAGCTTTGTTTGCTTGCTTGCTTAGTATTTTCTAAACTGATGGTAAACTTTTATCAGATATATGGTAGGACACTTCCCTAAAGTAAAATAAACTCTTTTGTTATATCGCATGGTTTAGACTGGGACTGAGCAAACTCTAAGCACGTCTTAAACTCAACAAGGGTGATGAGCATTCAATGCGCAGCCAAAGTTAAGCAATACATGTTCTGAAACAGTTAAAAGATGTTTATAATTTTAGTCGTAAAAACGTATTTCATACTCTTGTCGTTGCAAGAAGACTACACAATTTATTTTTTCTGGCAAAACAACTACCAAATAGCCGATAGGCTACGATTCGTATACATTTTTGTATTTAAGGTGTAAAAAATGTTATTATTGATGCTCTATACTAGACGAAGAGAACATATGGAACATCTTCACCTAGACTGACAGGACAAACTGAATAGTAGAAAGTATGTTATTATCTGCAACCCAAGGATCGAGCTTGTTCAAAAAATAAGCGCTCATGCATGATAAAAATGAAGTAACTTTCCATTCCATAGCTTTATTATTATGTGGTTGAATATAGATCAAGTTTAGCGTTTTCTGATCATGTAAGATTCAAACCAAGTTTCATCAAAATCCAGTTGCAATCGAGTTGCTTTTCGGCTTGCTCAAAGTATCTTCCGTCTGTCCAGAGGGCTGCTTTGTCATGTGTGACTACAGCGGTACCCGCTGAGCCGGAAAACCCAGTCAACCAATCCCTTTTTCTGTCACCTGGTGCCAAGTATTCACTCTTAAAAATTGTAAAAGTCAAAATTTTCAAGTTTTTTATGTCAGAAGGCTTTACTTTACGATACACATGCCAGTTAGTTATATGCTTTTTGGTTAAGCAGGTTAATTATTCTTGGTAACTAAACACAACTATTCTGTTGGAAGGCTTTTTACTGTGTTTTTATGATACAGACAATTGCTAAAACCTAGGTATGTGCCGAAACCCAGCCCGAACGTACTACATTAATGTCACCCGTTTTACTATGAACCCTGGATTCACTTTTGATTTTACAAGAACGTTTGCTCTTTCGACCAAAAAACAAAATAATTATAATTATTCCAATAACCATGAATAGTTTCTAATCTTCTTTGAGCCCAGTGTCATTGCTTTGTAGCGGCCTTGGTGGTATTTTTAATACCACTACATCATTTCTTGCAAAAGGGTTTTCTATTTATTGATTGGAGTTTATGAAATTGTTTTTTGATAAACACTTCAACCGTCGATTGATATTTAAAAAGTTGCTCTGAATAACTTATCAGAAGTATCCACGCTTGATTGAGCACGATGCAAGAGATCCAAGAGAAGACGTCATTGTGTCCGTAACATTTTTATTTTCAAAATTATTTTTTTCTTGCATGGACTTTGAGAACTGGTTTAGGGTAACTTTTGCGTGTTGAATCTGAATCTGAGCTCAGATTTCCTCTACCACATCACGTTTTTCTGCAATCTCCATGTTTCATATCGATGGATTACGTACACAAAAACTGCTCATTCACTCACGAGTTTGACACCACATAATCATGCACAAAAGCAATTGCAAAAGTATAGCTTTTTAAACTAGGTTCGCAAAATGTAAACAAGAAGTCGAATACCTTTAATGGTACCGAAGGCGAAGAGGCTTGCGAGACTGCAGCTTTTGCTACCTATCAAAAGAGTGTACCTGCATCAATGTTCCTTGCGATTTAGATTTTGGCGTGTGTGAGCCACCTTAGGCTGATAGTGTTGATGGCACTTTAATTGACTTCGGCGTTGATTCTTTGTTCGATATACAACCGTCAACGAGATTCATTGGATCCAGCTGACGGACATATCGAAAGCATGGTCTTCGGTCATATCAACCTAAACGACAATGACAAAGAATCACCTGGACAAACAGCCAACTTTGGATGCGAGAATGATCTAGAAACAGCGCACACTGAACCATTCACGAGACGTGACAGGCTAGTCAAGAAACCTGCGCGGTATTTGGACAATCCGTAATGACTTTTTGTTTGTTTATTCTCTATGTGCCATAGCGCATTGCTTTGCTATTTTGCTGTATGTTTTTTGTCAAGCCTATAAAGTATAACTTCAGTTTTATGTCTAGCCTATAGCCCTACATTCCATCATTCATGTTACTATCGCTGGAATTTAATTCAAATTATTTTGACCTAGTCTCTATTGCCTATTTGTCTCGCTGTCACTTTGTAGTGCCTGTCAAGGGTTTATTATGACCTTTGGTAAATATCTCTCACAATCTGGTGTTACGTCTAATAGCGTTATTGTACCGATTGTGCTATATTGATGGCCTTAATTGCCATGCTCACTGACGGTTAACCCCTGCCGTGGAGAAATATTTCTTAGTGTTCTTTTGTTATGCTTTACACATAGTGGCTATTTTGGGAAGGTGACGACCTACCCTAATTTTCTCACTGCGCGTCCGCTTTCCCATTCCTTGTCTTCAATGCTTCCGCACAATAATCAAACAGGAGTTTTATAAAAGCGTTGAACTAAGAAAATCGTTGTTTTTCAATACATGAGTGAAACTAACCAATAACTGGAGCTGCAGCCTTTTGAGTCAGGAGTCAGCAACTGAACAACATAACAGCGTTAACCTTCGCCATAGTATAGCCCAGGGGTGGGCAAACTGCGGCTCGCCGGCATGTCTTTTGTTGCTCTTCTAGTCGAATCGTAAAATTCCAAAAAATGTAAAGCTACCAAGAGTACCGTTTATGAGCGTTTCTGTCTATTTTTTTCTTTATTTAGGCCAGCATTTCGATTATGATGTAACACTAGATATAGAATCCGACATCGTTTTCAGGTATAGATTCTATACTCTATGGCTATGCCATAGAGTCTATGGCAAAGGTGGTCAAAGTGCGCCTCGCCGACATGTTTTTTATGGGTCTTGTAGCTGAAAAGTAACATCCCAAAATGACTACTAGTAATATAATAACCAAATTGACAATCATTACTGATTTTGCGGCTCGCTGGTGTTTACAGTTTTTCCGCAATAGACTCTTTCATTGAACAAGTTTGCCCACCCCTGCCAGTTCGAGTTGAACGATCTGAACCAATATTTAAATTTTCCAAAGCAATCTGCTGAACTGCTGGCTTCCAGGCTACAAGAGAAACATCTTCTCAAACCCGGTACAAGTGCTTCATTTTATCGTGAAAGAGAGGCGAAATTGAGAAAGTACTTCCACTCTGATGGCCAACTTGCTTACTGCATAGATGTTGAGGGGCTTCTTCTTGCTGTGGGTTTGCCTGCATATCATTCAAGGGACTGCAGATTTTTTATTGATAGCTCGAAAATAAGCCCAAAATGTGTCTTACTCCATAATGGGATCATGTATGAATCCATGCCAGTTTTTCAATGGACACAAAATCGATTGAAAAACTCCATGCAAGAAAATTCGTGTTGACCAGTGTTTTTGATAACTGCCAGAAAAGAAGTAAATAGTTTTCCAGGACGTAATCTGTTAAGTTACGTTAATTAGTTAATTAGTTAATCTGTTGGAGAAATCTTCTGGAGATGAAGATCTTGAGCAAACACGGTAGCAGTGAAGCTGTATGTGGAAAAGGGTGTTTGCTTCTGGCAATGAAGGTCAACATCAAAGGAATATAATCCAAGAGAATGTGAACGCTGACATAATAGAAACTGTTGTCCAAATGAAGGTTCACCTGAGCGGCTGATGTACACACAAAAAAACACGTAAGCAGCAAACAATAGCACATGTTGTGTGTCTAATCAACGAAACGTGGAATGATTTTGCGACCAGTCCGAGAAGTACTGACAGGGGCAGAATAGTTGTGGCGTAATCGTATCCATCAGAAACTGACCTACTCTGAGTTGATGCCATTGCTGTCAAAAATAAACTTGTTTACAAGAATAGAGTTAGCAGTAGCAGTAGCAGCCACATTAAAACACGTCTGATGTTTTCAACAGAAAGGAAGAGATTGTGTGGCACAAACCTCTCTTCACTAGATTAACCAAGAACAGAAGTAATACTACTACTTATAAGATATCTATTGAGTTGTAATCACCATGGCTAGCTTAGACAACTCATCTGTAGACTTTCGATGATTCACTCGGCTAACTACGCCCGCTGTCAGAAGTACGAGCTTATTTAGCGTGAAAGCGATGGGAGCTAAAATGTTCAACATGAAAAACACAACACGTCGTAGCAGGTGAAGCCAGAAAAAAAAAGAGTTTAGACAATGGGAGATACATATAGCTAAAGCTGACACATGGATAAATAATTCAGTTGTCAATTGAGTACATATTTATCAATTGAGACATGGATAAATAAATAATTCAATGTTAAGGTTAAGAATCGGGCATTTTCAATAAAGACACTTCTTAACACAATAGATGCTGTAAAACAACCTGGAAACGTACTAAAAGGTGTAAAACGTACCAAAATTATTCAGAGCAAGTTTCCAAATAACAATAGACAGTTGAAGTGATTATTAAAAACAAATTCATTAACTTCAATCAATAACTAGAAAATAGGAATGATGTAATGGTATTAAAAATTCTACTCAGGCCGCTGCAGGCTTGTTGGTTTGATTGTGGATGTCATTTTTTGTTTTTCTACTATTATTAGTAAATTCAGTCAGTTATTTGTGTTGTAAAGTTTATTAGCTTTATATAGCTCGGGCACTATACGGCTTGGAAATGTTATTCTGCCTACGTACTGTTATATTGCTGGAAAGAAACTTTGAAGCTAATATGACATTGCAGTCGGTTATACTGAATTAAGTTTGACTGTTTTTGCATTTTAAGTTTTTATCAAAGGGGCCATTTTACAAATATATCTTGTGTAAATTGGACCACTTATAAAATAAATAATATCCGTTTTGCATTCATATGACAGAACATAGAGGATTGAAACTGCTTCACAGTATTCCATTAATGTAATTTTATCAATGTATGAAGAGGGAATGAATTAGAGCTAAATTGTTGTTGCTGTTGTTGCAATTTTGGCTTAATTGGTCCACATTACACTGCTTTCCCTTAGGCTTAGATTATATAATACAAAAAAGTTTATGGTCTTGAAATACCTCTACATCACAAAGTTTCTGTAATACATCAATTAAAAAGTACGTACACCGAAATCATAGAGATTTTGAATGTAGCCAACATTATGTCGATAGAGTAAAGATCTTTATGTCTTTATGAATCAGTTTCTTAATTTGTTTTATCATGACAAGCCAAATAGGGTCGGGGTCGCGCGAGCTTTAAGTTTAAAAGCTCGGCTTCGCACGTGTCCAAACTCTTTTCATTTTTCCACAACTCTGCAAAGATCGTTCACTTTGTCATGCAAGTATGAGATGCAAACGAATCTTAGTTTAAAAAGAATAGGTTAGCCACCAAAAAATGTAATGACTTTATGTCACGCGATCAGAAAAAAATGGGCCAAAGGTACAACTTTACTAGCAAGAATTTTCCAAATTAAACTTCATACCTTTATTTATTGTCATTGTTAATGTTGTTCGATGTTATTTTCGGCTGTTATGTCAAAGAGCAATGAATACATGCAAAGCTTTATGTTGTTGCGTACGATTATTGGGATTTTGTCATTTTTCTTAAAATTGGAACGCCAACGCCGGTGATTTCAGTATGAATTTTTTTAAACTTGTGTTTCCTGAAAGGAAAGGCACAAATAGGATTATGATTAGCGCTAATAATACAGATGCTTTAAGTGTTCAGATAGTTGTCAAATACGCAGCTAAATTGTTAAATGTCAAACACGTAATTGTACTTTTTAACTAACAATGAGTCTTTCCTAAATCATACACAATGTAACCTAAAAAAAATTATTGTAGAACCACGAAAAACAACGACACATTCGTCTAGCGATGCTTGAATTGAAACAGTTTTGAATGTCTGAAAACAAATGCAAAGGACCATATCTACAAGTTTGACAATACCTCGTTGCGCGTATAGACACCGAGTTGTATAATGACCAGGGTTCGATTGAAGTTAACTTTTTCAATGACTCAATGACGTGAGGTTTTTTAAATGTTTACACGAAAAAGTTGCTTTTACTAGAGTTATTTCAGAAGGCTCCACTGAACTAATGTCAGATTGTGGCGATATCATTCGGTGTCATTTGTAGTGATACAAGTTATGCATTAAGAAAGTTGTACAGTCTTTGGTTAGTCATTGCGTGCAAACATTTGATTCTTAAAAACGTAAATAGTTGCCGGATTTCAATCATAAGATGGTTTTGTGATGCATAGACGGATAGATGTCCAGGAGTTCTGAACGAACAATTAAAGCCTTTGGCTTTATGTCATCCAAAAACATTAATATAGCCCCAGTCATTGCCACAATTGTATATACACATTATATACACTGTATATTATACAACTGTACATCATTGTACCATAGCGCGGTAGGTCGGAAAAAAGTACCGCTAAACCCGGCTTGGGATTTTGTAAATTCAGTTTCATCATCAGGCTTAAAGCAAAAAAATCTTCATGTGGCTTGTCGTCACCATATTTTCAGCACAACATTAAACAGTTATTAAAGTAATTTTAAAAAGTGGCTATATAGCATTATATTACCAAATGAGCATCACTGGATGGAACCATGTACGCTGCCAACATATTCTTTTCCATTTCATGTCGTAAATCTGATAATTGTTTGCTTGTATTAGTAGCCGTAGGAGGCAAGTAGATATTCTGCAAAGAATCAAGTGTCGTATTTTAGCATTGTGGAGTAGTTTCTTTTGACAATTACTTCAATAAGCTTTAGCTACAAGTTGCGTTTTGATACTTGATAACATGATTACAAATAAACACAATGCTGAGGTTTTTACTATATTGGATTATGTGATACAAATAATATGAAATTGTGCCAGATAATTTGCAAATGGTAAAAAGTGTGAAACAAGTTCATGTACGTTTGAATTCAAACCTTTCATTAAACCCTACATTGACAAAAACCTCTGCCGAAAAACTGTGAGCTTCTGTATTACAAGTGTATCGTGTCGGGCGTGTATCATGTACAAGTGTATCCTTCTTAGTGAACTTTTGTTTAGTCATAACTAAAGAAAATTTGTTTAAGATAAGAAAATAAATCCTGTAAAAAAGATTCTATTGTTTTTTAAATTTTTCTGAAATAGTAATTTCCCACACTAAAGAAACCATTAGCCAATCTATATCGTAGGCTACAAGTTTCTACCAAGTTTTTTTATTTCTTTTAAAAGTATATGTGCCAAATCGAAAAAGATTCGGATTTGTGAGAATACCGAATAATATAAAAGCGAATATAATGTGTATTAAAGTACAAATACAGTAATACGTGTACATACATCGGGATTAGAGCAATTTCTCAAGGAAGTCAATTTAGGTTTATTCTTTAACTTCGCATCATAGTATGGAAAAAAGTGTTTTTCCAAACTGGCGTCCTCAATTTTTGCGGATAATCCAGAAAAGAGTGCTAAAGCTAAACAATAAAAATCAATCAACAACAAAATATAGATAATTTCATATAGAGAGAAGCTGGTACCCACCTATTGTTGCAAAAAGAAGGAGCTTTGTTGGGTAAGTATCCATAGATATATATTTCATGGCGAAAAAAAACTGATGAACATCTAACAGCTTGATTATTTTGTTTTTCTTTGTGCCGGCATACATCAGCTTATACACTATTCTGAAAAACACTATTTGAACGCTTGTAAGACAACAAGAGTATGCGGACCAATACTTTTTATACGATAAAAACGGCGTTTGTTCAATAAATACAGACAGCAAACACAAATTATATGTCATAGCATATATTAAGCTTTAAGTGAGTTTAATTAATGATTTGTACAAACAATAAGTTGATGTAACAAACTATAAAAACAAATGTACTGCCAAAGTTACCAGCATCGAATGCGCACGTTTTTATGTTTAGAATAAGCGTATTTAAAAAAAAGAAGAGCAATCTTCACACAGGATTATGATTAGCCTACTATACCATTGAGGCTTATAATTTTGTAATCTAAACTTTGTAACCAAAATTTTACATAAAGCATCGCTAAATGCACGTAGTCGTCTAAATATAAAAGATGAATAGCAGCATTTATAACCTGTATTATTTCAGAAATATATCAGGGCACGTTTAATTAACTGCTGCTATAACCGCTTCCAGCTACAAAACTTTCTGACACTTGCACCGATGGGATAGTTGATAATTTACAGATTAGCCTACTTATATGTTGAATAAAATTAATAAATATAATGATTCTTTAAACTCTAACCTACGGGTACGGACAGAATTGCAAATGAAACGTGCCGATTTGCCCTTCTCTGTGTTTCCAGAGTGTTGCAATATACCGATATCCTAAACAAATTGAACTCTGAACTTATGCATCTGTTTGTGAACCCTTGTGCATACTTGCTATATTTTAAGTGTCTTTATCAATTGGTAATCTGTAGGTATATGCAGGCAAAAGTAGTACGCTATAACAGTCAAAAAGTGTTAACTCGTCAAGAAGCAAAGAGATTAATTATTTCGTTTCAACTATTATTCTTTGCTTTTTAAAAGCTAATTGTAAGTTGTAATGAAAAAAACTTACCAGTAAAACTTTGACAGCCTTTGCGGGCTACTTCTTCAATATTCTTTACACTGTAAACGGCGCAGCTGTATACGAATCGTGTTCGGAAATTAAGCAAAATTCTCCTTCAGAGCTGCTTGGTTCATTGCATGACGGGTTTTATTTCATAAAACTCAGAGGTGGACTTGGGATACAAGTACATTGTTCAGGAATGTTTCCGGATTCTACAAATGTAACTGTCGAATATATTGAAATAAGAAGCGAAAGAAGCCGAAATTTTGCCGAAGTCTACCATTACGTCGGTAAGCAATAGAGGTGTGCCAGACCCTTTATAGCCCGAACGACACCATTTTTAAGTGTTCTCACGAACCCAAGCTTTACCCTTGGTTTTACCCAAAAGTTTAGTTTTCGTCCAAAAGAAAAAAACATTAATTATTCCAATGTTTGCTAGCGGGATTATTTTTCCTCACGCTGTTCCCATTATTAGGTTCAAAAATGCAATGTTTCTGATTTTTAACGTAAACGCAATTATTTTATAAATACGTAAAACTACAGTTTATGATAGTATTGAAACAATTTTTGTAAAATAATTTCTGTTATTACACAAAATAATTCTGTATACCGAGGGCATAGGTTTTGGATGTAATTAATAGCTACCAGCACATCGATAAAAAAAACTTTTTGCATTAACAATTCGTTTTTTGTTTGCGTTATTATGACATTATAGGTTTGGGCTCGGTTCGGGCTCACACAAAGTTTAGAAGTTCGGGTTCGCACGAGCCAAAGCTTTTCTAATTTTCCACCTTAGTAAGCAACTATAGTTTCCATAATCAACCGGTCATATTTTAATTGTTTATGTAATTGTATTGTAAACGATCATTCACGAAATATTCAAATTGTGTTTGTAATTTTGTTATTGTTTTTATGCTCACAAACAATACCTTCCAAAAACTCGGTGGGTCTGCAAAACTACGGCACAAGCGCTGTCACAACCTTAAACTCGCAGGCCATAGCAGAAGCACTAATGTAGCTTGATGAAAACTAATGTGTAATATTTAATTAAGCAAATGATATTAATGTTTTTGTTATAAAGTTTTCATTATAGTGTTTCTTGATTTAAAATAAAAACTGATTCCATTAAATTTTGCTTTTATCTGAGTGAATCGATTTTTAATTTAGGTTTTAACTTGACCTTAAAGAGCACAAAATGTTTTAAGCCGAGTCTACTAAAAGAAAAACTGTTAATAAAATCATTTGGGCGTCCATACTAAATCATCAACGGAATTATGTCTTATCGTATTTTGTAATCTCAACATCTCCACAGTATAGGGGTAAAATTGATTCCCTGCTTCTTCTTTATGCTTATTCACAAAAGAAATTGGTTATACGTTACTTGTTCATTTTTCATGAAATAGGATATCTGTTTCACTCGGTTGTGATAACTACATATTTTATTATTATTTATTATTCAGTGGTTGGTAAAGCTGCTGCATTGGTCTTGTGGCCGTTTGTTGAAAAAATTCTGACTTATTCTCATTCTCATTTATTTTACTCTTGTTTTGCAAGCGTTGTATCAACATTTTGTGTGACCGCTATTTGCTGGAGTGAGCGGGCTCATTTCGGTCATGTGACTTTCTATTTGAGTGATTCTCATTATTATTACTTTTCTTTTGCTTTATTCTGAGGTTGTGTCATTCGAATGCATAACACATAATCTTACATAAAAACCCTCAGAGGAAAAAAGAATTAAAACTAGGAAGAATAAAACAATAAGGGTATAGTACGCAAAAAGTCGGTTTAACTTAATCCAGGAATAAGCCATGACACGCAAATTGTAGTAAGTTAATAGTATGCAGTCCTGCATGGGTACTGAGTCGCAAATACGTAGCGGTGTTGTTGTATAGACGATTGAGAATAACTCAAGCGTAACAAAATGTTTTGTCATCAATACAATGCCTGCAGCAGCGCCGGATTTGCATGGTGGATTGCGGATAAGCATCTGTGGGGCCTTTCCATTAGCAAAATTATATTTTAACCGCATATGTTTAGCTTTATGAACTCCAACACAACAATTTGTTGTAGGTTTAATTAGACTAGCCAGCTACTGTTATTGTCTAATCGATAAAGAATTGGGCAACTAGACTATACTCAAAATAACAGCGTCAGCATGAAAAAAATATTATATTAAAGTACCAATAACCATCGCTGCAATATTATGTCAGCAAGTAAAACCGTGTATAGCAAGCACGCAGTGGCGTATTTAGGCAGTGGTGGTCAAAGTAACCACATACTATACGTCAAATAAATAAAAGTATTGTTACTCCGGAAAAATCAACTCTACAACAAGTAGAAGTATTGCTGTACAAAACTACTCAAGTATCAAAGAGAATGTGGCACATTTTAAACTACTTACTCAAGTAAGAAGTAGTAATCGATCTAAAGTACGAGGTTGTGAAAGCACAAATTTCCATGAGCTTGCTAAAAGCAATACAACAGTAGGGAAAAGCATAATTTTAGAAAACTAAATAGTTTCAGACGTATGCATGAATGTTGTATACTGTATACGTATAGTATGTCGTATACTTTTGCTCTTCGTCAGAGCATTGTTACGTGAAATACGTAAAAAGCAAGTTTTCGACGATATATCAACGTTTTGTGCAGATGTGATTGCAAACAAAAATTACTGCAAATTAATTATCTTAGAACTAAAACACTGACTTCTTTCTACTTCAGCACTTGGTAACCAACTCAAGTACGTCACTTTGGACTAAAAATTACTTAAGTAAAAGTAGAGGTACCCATTAGCAGAGCTACTTAAGTAAGTATAGCCAAAGTAAAAATTTACTTAAGTAAACTACTTAAGTAAAACTACTTCGTTACTGATCACTGAAAGAAAACCCAAAAGCTTTAAAAATTGCTTCAAAAAAATCCCGATCTCTTCTACCCTGTTCAAAATGCGTTGTGTTTTTGAGCATCAAATACCGCTTTATAACGCCCTGAACGAAATGTATTTTCATATCTATGTAGACAATAAAGCATCCAAATTATAGTGTTCACTTTTCAGACGTCGTATACATCACTATTGAAAAGCCTTAAACTCGCCTATTAATCTTATACGTTTTTCTGTGTATGTTGTAGCTGACACAGTATGTAGTCGCAAACAAGGAAACGCATAAACGAAAGACTGAAAACGTAAAAAGGCCTAAGGTTTAAAAATGTTAGGTTCGTCAGGGGTATGGCCAAATGCCCCCACCTTGAATATACACTAGTGCTAACATAAAATAGCATTTAGGAGAGTAAATGACAGACTCTCTGTACGTTGAATTGAATAAATTATAATAAATATAATTTTTATGTAGGTTCCCTAAAACCAGAACTAGATATCAAATTACTCAAGATAGCTCTTGATCTATCATTTAGCGCATTTTTCATATTCTGTGTACCCCGAAGGGCGCTCTGCGTGATTGCTTTGAGGGTTTCATTTTTACGGAGGACTTTTCCATATTCCATGTCCCGAAGCCACTTTGTGTAATTGCTTTGAGAGTTTCATTTTTTACAGCGGGTTTTTCCGTATTTTGTGTAATTGCATTTTTACAGCTTTCATTACTGCATTTTTCAGCTCAGAATTTACAGTAGGTACTTTGTTGGGAATTTCTGAACCAACACTAATAACATTTTTAACTTTATCATATAAATATTTAAGAAAACTTCCATCAATTATTTTCTTTCTTTCAAATCGAATTTATCATTGTGATATCTTATTTAATAGTTAATATATGTAATTCTACGGACGAAGTCCGGGCTTTGCCTCACGACCCGAAAGCGCTTCGCGGAGATGAACATAATACGTTACTCTTTCATTGTTCATATCAACAAAGTTATTATTTTGGTCTTTCCACTTTTAAAAGGTATCTCCATATCCCCTGACAATTTATTTAGTTTCATTCTGTATTTTCTGAAAGTATCTGTCTGTTTGTCAATCATATTTACATCAACACCAAGCGAAAGGTTAAATGAGTTCATTACGTCTGAGGTCACATGACTTTATAATAATTTCTTAAAGTATAAAAATGACTTTAAGGTAAAAAATCTTATAATATAAAAAGATGAATCAATCAATCTTTTCAGATGCACCAATTCCTGATATTAAAACTCCTGTATTGAAACCAACATCTTATAATAAGTCTCCACCCACTTTAAAAACATTAGTTTATAATGCAACTGCTGATGTTGGAAGAGGTATTAATGAATTTGCTGACTGGTTGTTGAGATATACACCACAAAAAGTTAAAACAACAGTTTCCGAAAGTATTCAAAATATTTTTTATCTATTACCTAAAGTGACTTTACTGTACTCAAAAAAGCCTTGAAAAGTTATGTAAAATCGTATGGAGTGGATATCATTGATAACAAGTATCCATTAAAATAGCTAAATAAAACGAAGAAAGTTGTAGGAGATAGAATACGGTTAAATCTAAGAAAAGGGAAAGGTGTGAAACCATTAATCACACTCAAAATCACTTTAAAAAAATCAAAACCAGGAAAAGAAGAACAGATGAAAGAGGCAGTAAAGAAACGAAAAGTTATAAAACAAAAAGGTCGATGGATATTCAAACCAGCATTTTTTAACAGTAAAGCAGTTGTAATATATAGCGAGAAAGAAATTAATGACATTTTAGAAAACGCAGCAAATCAAATAATAGAAAAAATTGCAAACAGGCTTACAGAAGGTTCGGGTTGGACGATTTATTCAATAAATGCTCATTTTCTTAACAGTGCGAAAAATAAACCTCTAAAGAGGTCATCTTACACTGATTAACCAAATTAACTTAAACATTTCAGGAAAGGTTTGATAAATATTAAGAATAAAGATAATGAGTGTTTCAGCTGGTGTCATTTAGCAAAAATATTGATAAGGTGAAAAGTCATCCTGAAAGAATAAACCATTACAAAAAACATGTAAACACATTGAATTATGATGGTATAACATTTTCAGTTACAATCAAACAAATACCAAAATTTTAAGAACAAAATAACATCAGTATTAATGGATTTGGTTATGAAAATAAAGAACCCTATCCTTTATATGTCTCTAAAAAGTAGTCAAAACAACACTTGAATTATAATATTAATAAAACAACATTGTATGGATAAAGACTTTAATAGATTCATGTTTAACCAAAGTTAATGTGAACACAAAAAAAATCTTCTGTAGATACTGTTTGCAATATTTTAGCAATGAGGATATTCTTCAAGAACATAGGCTACACCAAATTTTATTACTATTACTGGTAAAAAATCTGTACAAATGCCTAAAAAAGGTAGTTTTGTTAAATTTCAAAACTTTCACAAACAATTACATGTTCCATTTGTTATATATGATAACTTTGAAGCAATAACTCAAAAGATTGACAACTGTCACCCAGATGATACAAACTCTTACACAGAAAAATATCAAAAACATATCGATTGTGGATATGCTTATAAACTAGTTTGTTGTTATGATGACAAATTCAGTAAACCAATTTAACTATATAGAGGTGATACGTCTGCTTACAAATTTTTGGAAGCTATGCTGAAAGAGGTTAAATACTGTCAAAAAATAAAACAAGAGCATTTCAATCAATCTATGAATTTAATAGATGATGAAGAAGAAAACTTTAAAGCAGTAATTAATATTCGTATTTGCAATAAAAAAATTCAAAGAAACTGATGACGCAAAGCGCCGTTCGGGTGAAAGAGTTAGAGACCACTATTATATTACAGGAAAATATAGAGGTGAAACAAATGTAATTAGAATTTCAAATTGAATGATAAAATATCTGTAATTTTTCATAATTTAAAAAGTTATGATTCACATTTTATCATGCAAGAAATAGGGAAATTGATTTAATTCCAAACAATATGGAAATATACATACTTTTTTTAAGGAAAACATTTGAAGTTTATTGATAGCTTTCAGTTTATGAGTAGTTCATTAGAAGAGTCAGTTAAAAATATAACAAAAGATAATATGAAGTATATATCACAGGAAATTGGTGATATTCAGCTTATGACAATAAAAAGTGTTTGTCCCTATTGCATGGATATTTTGATAGATTTAATGATAAAAATCTACTTCCAAAAAAAGAATTCTATAGTAAATTAAATGATGAAAATATATCAGACGAAGATTACGAACACGCTCAAAATGTATGGAGAACATTTAATTGAAAAATCAATGAGTAATTATCATGACTTGTATCTTAAATCAGATGCTTTGTTATTAGTAGATGTATTTGAAAAATTTGGAAAATCTTGTCTTCATTATTGTCATTATTTTACAGCACCTGGTTTATCATGGGATGCAATGCTTAAAATGACTGAAATCAATTCAGAATTAATATTTGATATTAACCAATATCATTTCTTAGAAAAAGGTATAAGAGGTGGTGTTTCCTATATCGCTAATAGATATGCTAAAGCAAATAACAAATACTTAAATGATTAATTATGATTCAAATAAACCATCAAATTACATTACATACTTAGATGCAAATAATTTATATGGTTGGGCAATGAGCCAAGATTTAGCTACAGGTGATTTTAAATGGTTGACACAAAAAGAAATTAATAAAATAGATTTAGCAAGATTAAACAAAAAAGGGTTAATGTTAGAAGTTGATTTAGAATGTCCTGAGGAATTACCTGAAGATCATAAGGATTAATTATCCATTAACTCCAGATAAGATGGAAGTTGACGATAATATGGTTTCAGATTATTGCAAAGAAATACAATCAAGATTTGAAGTAAAAGTTGGTGGAGTTAAAAAATTATTACCTAACTTGAAACGTAAGATAAACTATGTTCTTCAATGCAAAAAAAATGGAACTATACTTTTCATTAGGTATGAAATTTACAAAAATACATTGCGTATTACAATTTAATCAATCACCGTGGTTAAAGAAATATATTGATTTCAATACACAAAAGAGAAAAGATGCAAAATCAAATTTTGAAAAATACTTCTTTAAACTTATGAATAATTCAGTTTTTGGTAAAACAATGGAAAATCTTCGTAAAAGCTTTAATGTTGATTTCTTTAATGTTCCAGAACATTTATTAAAACATGTTTCAAAACCAACTTTTGTTAGCTGTAAAATATTTAATGAAGATGTTGATAAGTTGAAAGAAGTTCTCAAATTAATTCTAGGAATGAGTATTCTAGGACTTTCAAAAACATGGATGTATGATTTTCATTATAACTGCATCAAAGAAAATATGGTAACAAAGCAAACTTTTTATTCATAGATACACATTCATTAACATATGATATCGAAACAGAACATGTATACAAAGATTTCTGGGTCGACAAAGAAAAGTTTAAAATTTTAGTAATTACAATTCAAACTCAGAATTTTATGATTCAAAAAATAAGAAACTAATTGGTAAAATGAAAGATGGTGGTATTCCAATTGTAGAATACATAGGACTTAGGTCTAAAATGTATAACTATTTAACAAATAACGATAAAGCAGATACCCGAAGGGCACTGTGTGTTATTAAACAAATAAAAATAATTTTCATAAAATGAGAACAATTAGAAGTGACCATCATCAACTTTATTCAATATAAATCAAGAAAAATCCCTTTCATGTTTTCATGATAAAAGACATATTCTTGAAGATGGCTTAACTACTTTAGCTTATGATCATAAAACTACTTTAAGATAAAATATTTTATAATATAATAAAGATATGTTGTCAAAATTCAAACTTTAACAATTTTAATGGAGTTTGGATTTGTATTAATTGTAATACATTTTAATAACCTCAACTTCATTATGAACAGAGTGAAAGATTTAAAAAGTCCTGTGGAAATTTAGAAATTCGCTCAGTTGAAGGAATCTTATATAGAAATTATGGTATGGATCATAAACCTGAAACTGCTCATAATTGGGTTGAATATAATCGAAACAATGTTTATGACAAGCCTAAAACAGTTTATGATAAAATTAAACATGTTAGTAATAAACTGTTCTTGATACTTACTCCAGATTAAATGGAAATATTTATGGAGGTTTGGAGTCGTGTTGAAGATTATTTCAAAACAATAAGTAGTACCGAAGGTGCAAAGCTTAAACGGTTCTCTAAACAAAATGTTTTTATTAACAAAACATTGGAAGTTACTGAAATTGATAAACAAATTTTATAAGATAAAATTTATTCAAAATGTAATTCTATTTGGGATGAAATTCAACAAATACTTTTAAGTTTTATTTAAATTTGTTCAAATAAATTTTCGCATAACAATCAGAAATCGCTGTACAAACATCAGCAACTTGGCATCAGCCATAGCAAGTTCTCTTTCTAAAAAGCTATCAAACTCTCCAGACCTCAAAATATGCTTAAAACCTTAATTGTTGTTATTGTTTGAATAAGAACACCAGCACCACTAATACTACCCAACATAATTGAATTTAATGTCATAAAACCAACAATTACTCCAGTTGTAGTAAGAAAAACTGAAGTTGTTTTTAAAAATATTTCTAATTTTTTATAATTTTTTAACATTTTCTTATAACACCAAAATTGTTTATGATATGAGTTGTATAATTTTTTTAATTCATCCAACGTCCATCTTTTATATTATTACAGACATTGTCTGCCTTCGGTTACAAATTAATTAATTCCAAAAACAAATCAATAATAACTTTAAAAAATTCTCTCCATCTGCTCTAGATATTGTAGTATATTCAACTGTAAATGTATGTTCTGTTGAAGGTAATAATAATTTTAATGAATCAGAAAAACGAGTAGGACTGTTTGTATTAAATTGTTTTAATATTTCTTTTTCAACCTCTCTTCAGTGATTTTGAACAAATTTAATAACCATTGAATTTGATGCTGTATTGTTAGCATATCTGCTAATGGTTAATCGTATTCTCTTACGACCACCTTGATTTATAATATCTGTAAAGCTAATTGCATTATTCTCAAGTGTACCACCAAGGTGTTCTAACCAGCCAGCTCTTTCAAAATTAAAAAAAAAAGCTCTGTGATGATCATAAGCTTGTTTTGTGTATATAATGTAGAATCAATGAACATTTTTGACACAGCGTCATTATTTTCAATAGGATATCCTAATCCAGTAATTAGCTTATCATTCATATTTAAATCACTATTACGGAAAGCGCTTTGCGTATCAATGTATTGTTTATTTGCAGTATCTCCATTATTTGTTGGATTTGGTAACTTTATACTTTTATAAGTTTCTTGTAAATTAATATCTGAATTTTTTGGTATTAAATCTTTAACCGTTCCTCCATAAATTCATCAGATACTAAATTTTTGGTTATAACATCAACAAAATGCTTATTTAAAGCATCTCCATTATTTGTTGGATTCGGTAAATTTATAATTTTGTTGGTTTCTTGTAAATCAATATTATCATCATTTGATAATTATAAATTGTTAGTTTTGTTGTCAACATAATGTTTGTTAGCAACATCTGAAAGTTTACTGGGGTTAAGATTTTATTACCTAAGCATTTTATACTATAAGCATTTCATATACTATAAGCATTTTATGCGTAAAAATTATACTCAAGTATAGGTCGAGATTTTCGCAACTGATTTTCACCTCAAAAAACGGGACAAGCTAGAGTTAAATCTCCAAGTTCAGCTGACAGCACGATGACTGACGCACACAGAGTACGGAAAGTTCTCAGATAAAAGAAAAAAGTTTAATCAAAAAATCACGAAATAGTAAACGCAATCAACTATACGAAATAAAACCAGAAGATGCATTGCGATAATATGCCAGTTTTAAAATCCATCAAAGTCTTCTTCACTATTATCGCTGTCATCACATCGCTATCGCTGTTATCGCAGTTTTTTCTGACGTGTTAAACTCACAGGCAGGGGCAGTATTGTTAGTGTTTTCGGCAAATTCAACAACGGTTAGCTTCAACTTTGCCGTGAATTTATTGCGCTTACTGGCCATTTCGAATAAATAACTTCACAACAACTCGCACGCCTGCAGCTTACACGAGACGAATATCACGCGACGCTTTCACGCAGGGGACGAAATATGGTTGTGTCACGCGAGTTCTTCGTAGGCTTGTTTTAAAGAAGCGCTGCTGAAGTTTACAATTATGCAATTGCTACGCAAGTACTGGCAAGCTAGGCTAAGAAAAAGCTAGGGAATAAGCTAGTCGACTTATACACGAGAGAATAAAAATATCTCCGATTTTCAACGAAAAAGTAGGGGTCGACCTATACCCGAGTATATACGGTAGCTGTTTTATCCAATACCATAAAATGGTATGGTTTTTCAGTTGCTTCGTGATGAATTGATGTTAATTTTTCTCTTGTTATATCTTTAGCATGGTCATCAGTTATATGTTTGATATCTTTATTATCTAAATTTCCCAAAAATATAAAACAATTAATATTTCTTCTGGTATATTTCGGAGTATCAAAATATGATTGCGTGAGATAAATACAATCGCAATTTCTATTCCCGGATAGGAAGAAATATTCTTTTAATATATTCATGTTTTTGCTATCCAATTTTATTTCATCAAAAACTATTATCTTTTGTTTGTAATAAAGTTCTTTTGCTGGTATAAGTTCTTTAGGGTTTAATACCTGAATGGTGGACTCTGTCCGTAAATTTAACTTTTTACCGAAGGCGCTTTGTGTACCTATTTGTCCGCGTAAAAAATTATATCTATTTTGTTCTGGATTAATAGTATAAATAGAACATTTATCAAAATTGAGCCACTTCAAAATCATATTTGTTAACAGATTGGTTTTTCCTGAAAATGTTGTACCTACTATCATATAATGACAATCTGGCGAAAGTTAGTGATGTTTAATTTGTTTGTCATCATCGCTTAAGTCCTGGACAAGATTAATTATACTCATTTAGGAATTGAAAATAATTGCTAATTTGATTTTAGAACTTTTTTCAATTAATTTTAAAATATTTTGTTTTAGCATTTCAGGTGGCATTCATAGTCCACCACTCACACATACACGTCACAAGTCTGAAAATAGGAAGGCAACCGCTTGAAAAAATTTTATACACGCGCAGAAAGGGACAAGTCACCTTCTGGCAAAAACACTTTGTCAGAGCGGGGTTACTTGTGAAACAAGAAAGAATGTTTTTACAACTTCGAAAACTAGTATTGGATTACAAGTCCGAAAATTTATGATTTGGCTTTTATATTTTCCCCTCCACACTGTCTTTTAATAAAATTTTTAAACAAAACTTCACTTTTATTAATGCATCCTGGCCAATAGGCTACGAGTAAACGCAATGCTGTCACAAAAGTGTTGACTGCCAATAAAATACGAATATTTCTTGCTTTCTTTGCAATAAAAAAAGTAAAACAAAATGTAATTGTGATTGGAAAGCTGCGTTACATCAAAGGTAAACTAAACAAACGAAACACGTAATTATTTCGACAACATTCATGTGTTTTAGGAAGCAAATACTACAAACCAAAGCAATTCCGCAAAAAAGCATAAATCTAATTTCGTAACATTGCCTGAAACTATGGAATATGCAGTATCAATCAATGCTAATATCTTATGCCATAAATTAAATATAAATTAAAGCAGAAATTTACCATGTCATTAACCCAAGGGCAAAATCAGGCGGTTCTTATGCTTCGGGGACAACTTCGGGGAAATTAACAAATTCTGTCATTGATATATGATGCTATTGATTATATTATGGTAGTTCTATACTGCTTTTATATTTTACCATTTGGTAATGCAATATGGCAATACTATACTGTGATACATCTAAACACACTTACACAGTTTAATCATTACTGCCACCAAAATTGAGCTGCTAATTGCCAGTTGGTATAGCCCATTTTAGGACAAAATATATTTTAGAACTTAGCTTGTATTTAGTTTAGTGATTAGCAGGCGTACAGGCTGTTGTCGGTGTGCAGCTGTTACATTGTTTTTGGTAAATTAATCAGCCTGATCACCAATATTTTGTTCAGTAGCATCTGAGTCAGCTTCGAATGTAGTTTGAACATTGTCTTCAAGTTTGTTAGCACAGGCTGGTTCGTGCTTATCGAGCATACTACCCAATTTCCTTTTTTGCGCCTGAAGCCGTTTCACATTATCTCTCAGAACTTCTTGCTCACGCTCCAATTGCTCGGCTTCCTGTTAATTAACACGAACAAATTAAGCAGCCCAATAACTTTGTCATATATAATAATTACCGTAGCTTGATACAATTGTTGATTTTAAATATTGCAAGACTTACAAATCTTTAAAAATGAAACTGTCTAAACTTACATCAAATTATGCGGTGCAAATGTGTTGGAGGCAACGAAGTATAATTCTCTAATATACCTATAATAGCAGTTTTAGGTGCCTTCCAGATAACATCATAAAAGTAAATTTGAAGATTCTTGTTGATTATGATGACATTATGGATCGGAATCTATGATTTTGATACATGTTGCTTTTGCTTTTCAGACTATTATTATTATTGTTATCGTTATTGGTTATGACGGACGATTACACGCTGTACGTTTGTTCTATGGTATTGAAAATAGGTACAAAGCTGTCAAGGTCGAGTTTGTCGTACGGGTGTGCCCGTTTATTCTATCGCCCTCTTGTCAATGACCAGATGTATGAGTCTTATTGCACCGTTTATGATAAGAACGTCTTCCAGTGGCGAGAGAGGGTTTTCGACACGATCTCTTGGGATGCGTACTTTTCTTGTCGCATACCCTTCCTTTGGGCACCAACTTTATTTCAGATGAAGATTGAAATGTTTTTTATGCTTGATATTTTTCTCCGATTTCGATCCATTTGGAGATTGACTCAATCTCTTGTTATTATTATTAATTATAACGGACGATTACGCCCTGTACGTTTGTTCTATGATATTGAAACTTGGTAGGAATTGGTCGAAATTCGAAATCTTGGACAAAATTCGTCGCTCGGGTGTGCCCGTATGTTCTATCGTCATCTAGTGACAAAAACATGAATTTTTTAATAACTTTGAACTTAGTTCATGTATCACTTTGAAATTTGGACATAGGACCTACCTGACGAGATGTAACTTCTTAACTTAAGAAAAATCTTAACACTACGCTCTCTGGTGTAGAAAAACTAAATCGTCGAATCGAAGATTTCAAAAATTTTAAAACGTTTGTTTTAGCATGTGTGACATTAAACTATGCACATAGAAGCGGATGAACACGATCTATCGCCTCAGGCAAGAATTTCCAGCTCAGTGATGCACCTCGCCCTCCACTGGCAAAAAACTTAAAATTTTACGACAAGCCATATCTTTATATTGTGTGCAACTTCGGACTCAAAACTTGGAGGTGGTGAGCACATTGACGTGCTCTATCAAATCAAGTTGATCCCGGATGGTCATTTTTATCATATCGCCCTCTAGTGGCGGAAGACGAAAAACAGTTAAATATTTTTAAAACGTTTATTTTTGTGTGGATGGCTTAGTAATTTTGTACATTACAGCGTATGGACTAGATCCTTCATCAAGTGGATGGATTACTGGAGGAGTTTATCAGTTCGCCCTCTAGTGATGAAGACGCAAAATTTAGAATAATTTTAAATAATGTAGTTTCGTTGCACTGAATTTGATCTTGACAATGACCGGATGAATGAATCTTATTGCACTATCTATCACAAGAGCGCCCTCTAGTGACGAGAAAGGGTTTTATAGAATAAAATTGTTTTCAAAAGAATCTTTTGGAACTTGTGCCGTTCTTGTCTTACAGATCATCTTCTTTTGCTAGATATTTATTTTAAGTCAAGATTTAAATGTTCATTTTTGCTTGATATTTTTCTCCGATTACAATCCATATGGAGATTGACTCAAACTCTTTTTATGAGTTGCTTTTGTTATTTCGGTTCACGTTTGACGAAGTTGGTCAGTGAAAATCGTCAGGTTGCGTAATGCTGCTCGCACTAGCGTATCGAAGGGGCATTTGGCCATGCCCCTTCACCTAGGCTAAACACTTTTGGGGCCATTGACATTTTAAACATTTTTAGTCTGTTTCGTTCATCGCATTTCCTTGACTACAATTATTTGTCGGCTATGACCAAGGAAAACATAAAGGTGGGTTATACGAAATTTCAAAATTGGTGTATACGGCGTAACAAAGCAGTTCTAAACGGCGTTTTAAAAATGTACACTATAAATTGTCAGCTATTGTATATGTAAATATTAAAATATATTTTATTTGAAGCGTAACACCCTACATTTTCGCGCTCCGCTCATTTTGGTCTGGATGGCCGAACGATGAAATTAAGCAAAAATCACTCGTTTACTGTTCGCACTTTCGGTGTTCGTTTTCTCATTTATCTTGACAAATCGGGCCGCTAAAACTGCCTCTGTCCACGGACGCTCAAGCTACGCCTCTGCATGCTGACATAAAAAATATGACACTTTCAAAACCGCATTTCGATTTAGTATAGACTCTATATTATAGAGTATAGACAATATAGAGGATTACAACTGAACTAAAAGAAGTTTGCAAACATTATGATATAGGCTGTGTAACACCGACTTTATACCGTATAAGTTTGTGTTTGACGTCTTTTCTCAATTTTTGATGGCACGTTGCCTGGCAAAAATTTAGTTGGAAACGAATCGTTTTTTGTTTATTTTATCAAGGTATGAGAATTATTATCAAAAAAGCAAAATTGCACTGAATAACTTGAGTATAATAGATAGTAATTTTATAGTTTTCTAAAGTACCAATACACTCAAGTGTACCAGGTTCAAATATGTCTTCTAAAGTACCAATAAATAAATTTATATACAGTATGGTATAAAGTACTATACTATACTGTATATAAAACTCTTTGTGAAATTTTGTCAAAGTCACTAAACAAACGAAACGAAAAACGAAAAGGTAGACACTACGGTAGCGCAAGATATAGTTGTGGTTATTCTTCAGGGGTGGATAAACTGCGGTCTCTGGACCATATCCAGACCGCTGAACAATAGTATGCGACCCGCGCAGAGTTTCTGTAAAGCTTGAGTTTTAAGCAATGTAGGCTGTGTCATTTTGGAGACTATGAAAAATCAAACCATTCTATTTAAAGCAATACCGCTAAAATCACTTTGTTTGGAGAAAACCTTTAGGCCAGTAAGCATTATACCGTTGTGAGGCAAACAATCGCGTTTTGGCTGGCGTCCATTTTTCAGGGTGCCACAAACAAAAAGTCAACAAATCAGTGGTTATAAAATACAAAATTTTATAACAAAGCAACTATACTAACGATATTTGGCGCACCAGTATAATTTTGGGTATCACCCACTGTGTAAATAAGTGCAAATACTGTATAAGGAAAAAAGTTCACACTGATTGACAGAAAACTGCTTTACCGCAATGCTAAAGCTATCAATTAATTTTTTTTAGATAGGCCGCAAAAAAATAGAATCCGTTTCTTGTAGCCGAGTAAACACGGTATCATTATCAAGCATGCGATTGGCTGATATCACAATATGATATCATAATCGTTACCATCTTCATTTTAGTGTTATTAGCATCATATTTGCAATGTATTTTCGGCAACAAGTGTTTAACCGTAACATATTATTGAAAAATTCTTTGTTCAGTGTATTTACTGACAACTCTTCTTTGATTTAAAATCAACTTGTTTTATATTTGATTAATCAAAACACACTATAATTTTTTTTTTGAAAAAACAATACATTGTTAATATTCAAGGTCGAAACAAATATTTTACTATTGTCTTTGCAATCTATTTTATTGGTAAATTTTGTTCCCCACTCCTGTATATGTTTAAAGTAAAATAGCACTTACAATTAAAATGCAGAAAATATCAAAAGCCTGTGGGAAATAATGTTTCCGAAGATTTTTTACTAATTACTAATGTCTTAATGCATGAAGTAGTACGAATACTTGGCCGAACTGATTGAACAACAAACAAAGTTATTCATATACACTTCATTTATACTTATATTTCAAAGAGAGATAGGAAATTACATGAAATATGTTTCCAATTGTCATCACTTTAAAAAAATGCATACAACTGTTTTGTCCATGACGAATTTATCCTTACAGGCTCCAAATTTTACACAACACAGTTTGATCAAAACTTACACCAAGCCGTTTTTACAAACATTTCAATTAAATTGTGATATTTTTAAGTGTTTGATCGACACACACAGGCCATTTTTTGAGTTTATGTCTGAACGTATAATTACGCGTAAGGTGGCCTAGTAAGCTGATACGCTTTTAAGGATTTAATTTTATAAACGCAAAGTTGTAACATAAACAAATAAAAGTTTGTGGGTTTAGGACATCATTTCCGTTTAAGTATAGTAGGCCAAGAATTTCTTATATGGTAGTTTGAATCACATACATAAATGATCGTGATCATGATCATAACTTCTTAGTTAGTACTTTTAAAAGAATCGTTTTGTATTGTTATCTATCTAATTTACTGGTTTCCTATAATCGTATAGCGGCCACATTTTAAGTAGTACTCTTTTCTGTCTCACAAAAGTGACGTCATTTCCTTGTTTGACTCGCCCAACAGCCAGTGTGCGTATTAGATAAAAACTAGGCAAAAATGTAGAAATAATGCACAAACTTACTTTTTCGAGTCTTTCTAATAACTCTCGTCGTCGATTACGACATTTGGCTGCAGCTACCCTATTTCGTTCTCGTTTTACCCGCATTCGTTCTCGTTCGTCATCAGAAAGCTGCGAAACAACAAACATACAGAGCAATTAACACAGTGTTACTGTGCTTTAGAATGATTGTATACGTTATATTGCATAGTTTATTTTTCGGCAGTAGTTATGAGGAGCAAAAATATGGTGTTAATCGTTGTTATCGCACAATTGAAACTTGTGATTAACGGACGAGAAAACGAGGCAAAGCCCTGAGAGCATAAAACGCGCAAGATACCAAAATGTTCAATACCATGGTGCAATAACGATTGCAGGTTAGAACGCCCAACAAACCCAAATACGATCATATTTGACTTCAGAAAACCAGTTTAAAACCATAACAATGTGAAATAACCAAAGTATTGGAGTAAAAGCATTGAGCATCGGTCGGTATTAGTCTGTGTGCAAAGATTGCAACGTTTTGATATTGCACATAAAATTTATATCTATGGTGAAAATTGTTGGAAATAAATACGTAATCGATATCACGGCTATTTGGCTGTGTGCTATAGTTGTTTTGTAAAAGTTGGTTGTCCTGTGAGTCATCACTCGAAGGCACGCCACGAAAACTGTAAAAGTGTAAAGACTTTAACAGTAAGGAGAAAAGTTGTGTAAAGTGTTTACTCATACAAAGCGACGCTCGAAAATACACCCAAGTGACCTGAAAGATTGTCAACCCTATATGATATAGTGCCCAGTAGCAAACATAACTTTTTTCATACTGAACATTTCAACAATACTGATACATACCACATAATTTTAAGAGACACAGGTTCATGCAACTGCAGGAAGACAATTCCCGACCTAAACAGGAAACTTGGCGCGTTCCCGACAATAATTAAGCGTCAGCAACTACTGTACCTATCGTATACGATTCCTGATATCGGCTTAAAGCTTATGAAGGTACTTCCCTATAACCCTACGTACAATAAGGCCAGTGTTGCCTCCAGAAGCACTGCGGACAACAGTAATCACTAGAACTAATCATTATATTTAATGGTGTTAGAATAAAATCTAAGGTTTCGGTTGGAGTTTTAAGTATTGGAAATGATTTACGTAGTACTGTATAATTAAAAACAGGCTGCTTTACACTTACATCTTCCAAATCCACCGGAGGGGGCTTTAAATAATACTGCTCCCGGTCAAATGCACGTTTATCCCACATTATTGGTAGGTGAGCTTGTTGCATTGGCTGTGGCTCCTGTTTAACTCTTAAACTGTGGTCCTTTAGTAACGACGTATTTAAATCGTAGGATGAAGTAGAGTTCGATGGAAGAGTAGATTGACGGCTGTTTGAAGAATACGTCGATATATAGCTTTGTGACTGGACTACTTGAGGTTGAACATGGTGCTCAATCAAACCTGGCGTCTCAAAATGTCCCCATGTGTCATGCTTGTAGTTGTTCGCATTGCATATTTGTTCTTTTCCACGAATAGTTTCGGGCGTGTTAAACACATCTTTACTACTATCCCCGCTCATTAAAGGTTTTGGATTGCGATTCATTACAGTTCTTTGTTCAATCGGTAAATGTCCTTTCGACTTGTCAGCAGCTTGATTAAATGCACTCCCGCTAACACCATGTTGGTTAATATCGTGTGCTGTTGCTGATTTTAAGATTTCTCGCACACTCATGTCAGCGGCGTGTTTGTCATTAATCTCTTCTGAATAAGAATCTTTAATCATTTGTTGCCGCTGAACTTCATACTTTCCTTCACTGCAAACTGGTCGACTCTGAGGAGCTATATCGGCAACGTTCCATTCGAGAGACTCTTGCGTGTGACTCATCGCAGTCACAAACGGGCTGTCACCTCCACACATATTTAAGCCTGAATAACTGATATCCGCAACGTAATGTTGAGCACCATACGTTTTGGAAATTCGCATGGGCGCCAAGTTGGTTGACCTGCAGTTAAGCGACTCTGTTAACTCGGGTGACACAAATTTGTTCGAATGGTGAGGAATATGACTGACACCCATCACGTTAGATCCAACGACTCCTTTACGATGTTTTTCAAGTGAATGGTTCGGGACGTAGTTTTCCAAATAAAGATCACAGAACTTACTTTGCTGCGAAGTCGCTGCTACTTTCTGATTTTGTAAATCTTGTGTTGCTGAACAATTTTTTTGTTGTAGCCAAAGTTCGTCAATTAACTGGTAGTTAGTCTGTTCTTTTAAAACGTTACCTTTTTTTATTGCACTTGAAGTATTTAAGAGCAAATTACGCGACGAACTAGGCGATGTTCGTCGATCTGGGCCACCAACAGATAACGACATATTGTATTCTTCAGAACCTTTTTCGCCTGTCTTCGGGCACTGTGCCATGTTTTTTGTTGGCGGGACGCTGCCGTTACTTTTATCGTTGTGGGTTAAAATAAACAGCAACTAACACTATAGTTTTGAGATGCATACACGACGTTTAACTATATAAATGACCTACGCGATTTCTTCTTCAATCATTCTGCCTGTAGAAGCATAAACTGTTATTGTGAAAGGTAAACCGTAAACAAATTTATTTAAAAGAAAAAAGATACCGTGTTTTAGTTATAATCATACCAGTTCCAATAACATGATCGAATAAATAAACCATTTCGTATGAAATATCTTTTTTAGCAGTTTTTCGATACTATAGTGAAAGCCATGACCAAATGAAACATATTGCTGATATAGCTAAGCATTCAAAAAATTGCTCACATGTCTGCAGGTCTACTATTTATTTGTACTTCGGTAAAATAAATATTTAACAGAAGTGAGCGTAGATCAGTTTATAAATACCGGTAACTGGAAGTAAGAGAGTAAAAGCCATGTTAATAGGGTGTCCAGTGACTTGAAAAACTAGCGCACTCAATTGTGTTGTTTATACTGTATTTAACATACATAAATTAGGTCATGGCTGCTTTTCCGAAATTTGAAATATACATTGTAATAAGCTTCAAACCAGAAAACACGATTGCACGGATGTTAATATATACAGTACGTGCTGGTCATCTAAATCTCCAATACTGCTATCAAAGATCTATTCCAAGGCAAAAACAAATCGTTTCTTTACATACAGCCTACAATATCCTGCAATTTAAAAGATTGTAGACTATAGGTTAGAAACAAATTAAAACAGCAAAAACTAACGACAAGCTTAAAACTGATGTCTTTTTATCTAATTGAAGAGAGACTGTAGTAGACTATACCTTTTGGCGATCTATGATATTATTCACCTCTTTGCCCGAGACGTCCTATGAATCACACTTAGGAAACCGTCTATGAAACCTTATGTCCACTATAGAGTACCATAGAGCTTACGATGTTTTTCAAAACAAACTAAACATAAAGTAAACAAAATATCTGCGCACAATTCTGATTAGCTAAGTATTAGGAAATACCAATATTACAGAATAACTGCGGTTTGTCCCATCTTGGACAACCACGGTAAAGCAAGATGTAAGATAAAACGTACGAAACTTTAAATGTTAATTTATAACTTAATTAAATAATAAATTCAGAAAAAAATTCTTTAAAACAAATTTAGTTAATTTAAAACAAGGTGCGAGTTGATTGTGACAGCTTTTGTTGAACAAACGTCTATAAAAATGTTAGTTGATTCACCGTATAAGTTATATGAAAGGTTGAAATAATCTTCTAAAAATTTGTAGTTTTAAAAATGTGGGTCAGTATTCTTGTTAATCTCATTTGTTTCTTTTGGCATGTTTTGGAAAATGCAAGCTCCTTAGAAAACGCCACAATATTTTGATTTTATTTCAGGATTATTATCTATTGAACAACTGATTTTTCAGACATTTGAAAACATGTTTTTGTGACGAGAACGCCACATCAATGTTGCCTTTTGATTATTTTGATATATACTCGTGTTATTGTTTTTTTTAAATGATCTTGTAAACATTATAAACTCATAAGGCTTCGCGTAACAACAATTTTCCACTAATCTTTTGTGTTCTATGTTCTATTTTTTATTGTAATTTGATTTATTAAATTACTTAAAAAACCTTTAGTCACGTTTCTACGGTGGAAATACTGTCTTCTTAAAAGTCGTATAGCTAAAATGTCTCGGTTGCAACCCTCAAAATACTGGGGAACTTTTTTCATTTCAGTTTTACAATTATCTTGAAATCCGCGTGGCTAAAATGTCTCGATTGCGCCGTGCAGAAATGAGGTTGTCAGGACGATAGCCAACGTTTCCGAGTTGGTTTGTGTTGCCACCACCATGCGGTAGAATAAAATGGAACATTTACGAAGTTGGTCACTCATGTGAGCTTGTGAAGAGGAGTGGCCAAAGCGTCTCGGTTGTGCCAGATACCATAATACTATGGCGAAAGGTAGTGGACTAACACAAAAGAGAAGTTTGTCCATCTCAACTCAATGAAATTATCGCGCTCTTTATTGGTAACCTGAGTCTAGCCAGCAACCACCTTGTGGCAGACAATGTTTTGTTGGCTTGACAAAATCAAGCGAACAGAGATATTTTTTCTAGGAATGGTAGTTTAAGCATCAACGACTTCACAATAGCTAAGAGTCTTGCATTTTTTTCGAAAAACAAAAACCAATTCAAAATGAAAACATTTCTGAAATGTTTGACGCGTGAAATTAAAACGTCAATAGTTGCTAATTACAATCGTGTTTGCTGGCATTAGTGACTTCTACGGCAGCCTACTTCCAAGTTATTTCAAATGAATTGACATTTTAACTTCCGGTGGGGAATGATGTCTAAACTTCTTTTAAAAACTGATAAAGTAATAGTACAACTTAAGTATCATTGACAGCACGTTCAAATCGGTTTGTTACGAGAAAAGTTAAGCTGATCTACTGTATAATCTGTAAGTTAAACGAATGACTATATATTAGAACAGGGACGTAGCAGGAGGGGTAAGGAGCCTTTGCCCTCTCCCAAATGTTTGACAACAAAACGGTTTTTTGGAAGGGTTCGGTTTTATACTGCGTGTTTTTATACTTACGCTTATAGTAAAGTTTTAGAAAATATTTAAAATATGTATCTTTCACTTTTGCACTATCACATCAGGATCGAATATTGAGAAATCATTGCGTCATTTTTTCTTTTGTATTACTTTATAACTGCTTGCCTTTCAGGTTTTCAAGTTGGATTGCAAAAGTACAAGAGACCCTTTAAAATATTACTTTTAACCATTGAATATGTTGACATCGTAACGCCTGCTTCCTAAGTCGTTTACGAAACTAATGTTACACATGCACCATAGTTGATCTAACATGGTCAATGCAATACACTATGTTTGCCACCAGGCATAATTACAATAACAAAAGGTGCTCAGCTGGTGAATGAATTCTTTAATGAACCAACGTTTTGCAAATTCATTCGGGTGAGCTTCGTCACGGCAGATACAATAATAGAGAATTGTGCAATTTCATTTATTAACTCCCAATAAAGTTGTGCTTCACCATATGTACGAATCCCATAAGTTTTCATTCGTCAACAATCATAATTTTGTAGTGTTTGCCCGCTTTTTTAGTGATTTTATGTTTTTTTGTTTTACATCATTGTCAAATGTACATAATACTAATTGGTGGAAATTTCGGTTAAATCCACACTGTTATTTTGTTAAGCACTTTAATTAAACACGAAAAGTGAGGCGGAAAAGAAACACCTAAAATGGTTACATGTTTATTCTGTTTTTTGTTTAAATGTTGTACGTGTTTACTAACAAGGTGTTTATTATCTGATGCGTATAGTCACTTAGCAGTCAAAATTTCCAAAATAGCTTTTATTACAGCAGCGCAACAGAAACAAGGCAGGTACAATCACGGGCGCCAGAATTATTTTTGGCAGGGGCAAAATTCTAAAAAAGGGCACGTTTTGCATGACATTTTGGTTGCAATTTGAGCCGTCTCGGACTCCTGGCGTTTTATTACAGAAGATATATATATCATTGCTCTTTCCAACGTAAATGTCTTTACACTTATTCATATATCTTTAAAAGAAAATACATGCACACAAGATAAGTAGAGACACTTTAGCGACGAGTCACTCAACATCAAGTCAAATATTTTAGGTGTCAAATAAACTGAACTTACTAGCCAATATCTTACATTTCCAACACGCTTAAACAATAACCTAAAAATGACTTAATGCGCTCAGAAAATTGCTTGGAAAGAACGCAAGATGCAAATTAAATAATCTGGTTCGATGCTGTTGTTTTATTTTTAAATCTGCATAAAATGTCCCCTGTGCCCCTTGGTGATGAAGCAAAAAGGCAAGGGCTCAATAGCCCCTTCGCCCTCCCTCTTCCGGCGCCCGTAGGTAAATTTGCTGCAACAAATTTAGGGTCCAATTATTGCTCATAATGTTCCATGTTCTTATTGCTTTTCAAAGAAGATGTATTTGGATGACTTGTGATAACCAGACAGACCAGATGAGATAGCAAAAAAAAACAAAATAGGGTAAGCCTTTGGGTATTGCAACTGCCAAGCAAAATAGCAACCCATAAGTTGCATTAAATAGTCTAACACCACCCTCAAATCATTATTGTTACATCTGATGTGGATTGAATCAGCAACAATGAATGTTTTCATGGTTCCGGTTTCGTTTTAAGAAACAAGCAAACTTGGCGGTGTTTTCTTTCTGGAGTTTAAACTAATCCAACATGCCTTCAAAAATTAAAACAAAAAATGTCAATGTATACAAATTGTTCTGTGAAACCACCAGTTAAATAAAGCAGCTACAACTCACATTAACAGTCTGCATTCCATCAAAAAGATTTGTTTCGTGGCTCGGCCGAAGTTGTTTTTGTGACCTCAAAAAGAGATGAAGTTCTTTCTCTGATGATGGAACCTATGTCGAAAATTTTTTTAGGTTGTTACACTATTTATAATGAATCTATTTTTCCCTCAAGATATATTAAATGTCTCAAGATCTGAACACATTATTATTCAACAAAGCAATAAACTATACACAAACAACCAACTTTGCTTTTTGTTAATTGCTGGATGAATGCTCAGATTGCTCACCTCAGTCTCATGGCATTGCCGCTCAACATTGCTGTTACATTTGTGGTCAAGTGTGGTTAGTACGGTTACGCAAGCCTCTTCAATCGCATTGTAATCAAGTATATAAACGTTTCTGAATTCTTCCTCAATCTGCATAATTTACCATCATATCAATAACCATGTTGCAGCCTCTAAACATGATCTACAACTGTAATCTCTTACAAAAGCATCAAAATCTAAAACACCTTATCATAGTTTCTTTCAAACACAAACAAAAGGCATTTGTCCTAATAATGATAACTTTTCAATGATTCCACTAACGCAAACACCTTTCATTAAACTAATTGCTTCTTGTTGAAAGACAGTATTGGTCCTAATACCTGTTTTAGTAGACCATATTCCCATTCTGATTCTTCCTTTTCTAATTGTTGTCTAATAACTTCAGTAGCCTTTTTTTGTCCATTCTGAGTCTACAGTGATTACAAATATAAAACTAAACAACATAGCTTTTAAAACAGTAGTGTCATGTAATTATTATTTAAGCTTTTTGATAAGGTATCAGAATCTTTCTTCTCGGCCTGAGGAGCGTCGTTAATCGTTTCGTTTGTGGAAGACTCGGACTTGGCAATGATTCCTCCACTCTCCGCAGTTTTCCACAAAAACTCAATTCTTATTTGTTTATTGATTTTTATAACGTATTGACCAACCCTGACACTGCTCACCGGGACCAGAAGAGTAAAAGTTATTAATGCCTTACCCAAAAACATTACAAAAGTAGTAACACATGGACATTTGCAATAAGTCCGCATTGTTTGAACCTGTTGGTGCTAAGCCAATCCACCACTGAAGCAACACTTTTTGGCATGCACAGTATATATCAAAATTAACTCAATATTGTCAATAATATAAATTTCATGTGGACCAAAAATATATAATTCTGCATCACCTGCCAGTCTTTGCAGCTGAAGGAAACCTAATGATTAGGGTTGTTTACTATACATGTGATGGCACAGGTGGATGGCTTTTCTTTCAACGTAATTTTCTAAGCTTTTCCAATAACTTTCTACAGAAAACGCCTGTAAAGAAACAGCTTCGTATAAACTGTTATAGCCTAGCCTACTAAGTACAAAAATATTTTATAACGTAGGAAATTTACAGTTATTTACATTACAGTTATTACAAAAATTTTCTTACTACTAAATTATCAAAATCAAATGCTTACCCAAGCCCTTTGCCTTGCCCAAGAGCATTACAACGGTATGGCACCACCGGGTATCGAAAACATGCTATAAGTAGGCTATTTGTTATCATCTGTAACTCTGTTAACCTTTCTGCCTGAAATAGCCTACAGGCCTAAGCTTGTAGTAACAAACCTGAACCATACAGTGAAATACGCTACACCAGGCTAAAGAAAATAAACTGTGACAATAAGCTACTGCCCTGCTGCTACTGCTGCTACCCCTACTGCTCTTTATGTAAGCTAAAAAGAGGATCCGGATTTTAGAGATAGCTCGTAACCAGTTGAAGGTGGTAAATGCGCGCCCAAAATTTTGACAATGGTAGAATGTAACATGTTATTTCATACAACTTAAAATAATTTTGAAATGGCAAACTTGCTTGATAAAAAACAACAATTGCTTGTTCCAGTGTAAAACAATACGTTTAATGTAATGTTATGAAAGTTTTTTACTTTAATATTTTAGGTTTTAAGTTATTTAAACATGGAATAAATAGTTACATCCTACTATTTTCAGATACACATTCTACATTATATGAAAAAACGTTATTCTGACGTTCCACTAACTGATGATGAACGCTTGTCATTTACCTTTCAATCATAACACGAGAAGACAACGCCCAAATTAGGCCATGCCCGAGTGATTTTAAACTTTGATGGGCATAGCATGGTAATTGGTTTTTCACACTCCATTCCTGAGTAAATAGCTTTACTGGAAAACCAATCACAGCCAATGACGTAGCCGGAAAAAATTTGGGGGGGGGGACAAATATTTCACGAGATCAAGAGAACTACAAATTGTTGGTTTTAAGACACCGCCACCAGATGTAGAAGCCTATAGACACAGAAAATGGGGGTGGGGGAATAGCCCCTTTCACCCCTTTGAAATTTAGCCTACAGTAACGCCTGAACAATACAATTTACAGTGTTCAGCCACTCCATACAGGAAAAATTTTAAAACGACTTCAAGTTGCCAACGTTTAATTCCGTTGTCCAACTTTAAACCTAAGAAATGAGTTCGAGATACAAATCTATACTGAACAATAGATCGTGTAATTGGGTAATGCAAACAAGTCTGAAGCATATAGTACCGAAAAAGGTGCCCTTACGCTATTAGTTTTTTTAAAGGAACAAGATCATTATTAAAAAAAAGCAAAAATATTGGTATACGACGATCGACCGGTGATTTAAAACTAAGTCCGCGTTTAATTAGGTATGAATAAACTACGAAACTTTCTTGCTTTGGCTGGATTATTCAAGCCATTTAAACTTATTCCGCTGATGATATTAATATATGTTCGACTTGCTTAACAAAAGAACCCATCCAAACCGAAAAAACTGGTTCCAACTTGAGCCACAAAATTGGAAAATAAATATATGGTTAAAAACAATTTTAAACTGTTTTTAATAGATTCTTTCTAAAGTAACTTAAATTATAAGTGATGATTTAATAAAACTCATTAAAATAAACACATTCCTCCTAAACACCTTTTGGTTTGACACATTTTGTAATCTTTGTGTTATGTGTTTAACAATTTAAACGTTAAAAGCAAGGAAAAAGTGTAGAATAGGCATAAATCATTATTAAACGTGTCATGGATTGTGGTGTTTAACCCATAAAGTGTTTAAATTTTGTCAAATTAACAAATTCTATACACCTAAGCACATAATTAAACACTTTAACATGTTTAAAGTAGTAAAATTGTGTTTAAATTTTAAACACATGAATGACAGTGCATTGTAGCATTATTAGTTATTTTGAACGCAGTTACGTTTTGTTTAACGTTTTAAAGGGGAACTGAAGTCATTTTCAACTTACTTTCTAAAAATGGATAAAAATACGCTGATTCCGAAAATATAAATGACATTTCTCTATCTTTTTTCATTAACGAGTTATTGGTGAAACCGTGACGACGATGTGACGTCACCGAGTAGGTTGGTTTCAAAAAAGACTTGTTAACACTAGCGTATTTACGAAGGTGGTATAATTGGGGCAGGGCAACCCTACAACAAACTCATTTTTAACCATAAGCGTTTCCAGGTCTTTTTGTTAAATGCTTGTTCTCTTTTGCAACTATACTCATCGGCTATTTTGTTATAATAACCACTGCAAGACTGTATATAAAGTACGATACTATGACGTGAGCACACAAGTAATTGCTTTACATTGAGTTCCAATTTCGCAAAATGTGCGTTTCTTTTCGATGGCAGTCACTTGAAAAAAATCGTCATTTTATCTTGTTTTATGTTAGACTGCCACTATTTCACAGGAAAAAAATCGTGCATTCAAAACTATTTTGCACAGTTTCTTGTTAAGCTAACTAAAATGTTATAACATAGTAACCTGAACCTAACCCAAATCTACCTTCTAATCTAAATCTAACTGGAATAAAACCTTAAACAGCTAAAATCAAATTTAAACCAATCAAAAATGAAGGCAATTGAAGAGATTTGGCAAAACGGTAAAGGACCCAAATTGGGCTCTGAACACGATTTTATAAGGCTTTTAAGCTGTTAGGTCCAACGTTAAATTGTGAGATTTCTTCGTCAATTTTGTAATCTATATAAAACATGGATAAAAGGGGAACTCAATGCTGTGCTTACGGTTGTGGAAAAAGGAAAAAGAGAGTTAATAGCGCTACAGTAAGCGATAAGTTAATGGAAATAAGTGCCAGTGAAGGAAGTTCGGATGATGAGACAAGAAAGAAGATTTGTCATCCAAGAACCTTCCATGCGTAAGCATTTTTTTGCATAACAATAATTACCTACAACTAAAGTTTTTCTTGGTTTAACGTTAATACCGGCACGGCGTTCGGTACCGTATGTAAACTTTTGCGTAGCCTACTGGCACTGACATAAAGTACTGTAACTGAAAGCCCTTTTCTCATTGCTTAAGGTGTTAAATATGCTATTTATGTCTATGCGTATATGGTCTATAGTCTAACTATATCTCTTATTCGACTACAGGTTAGTTGCTTAAAACTGAGTTGCAAAAAGCAATAGTGTAGTAGTACCGGCAGGTGTTTTTGTGCAAAGGAATTATTAATTAATCGTGTCTTTGCACCAGTCGTTCAATTTAATGAGCTATAAGTTCTGACCATCTCATTAACATTGCAGCTGTTGTTCATTGGCATGGTGTTCAACCAATAACTTACCTCAGCTGAAAGTGCACCCGAACAGTCTCAGCTACATTCGATAACATATTTTTTTAAAACATATATTTATAGTACCAGTACACAAGTATATGTACAACAGATTTCCATCAGACTGTTTTATAGGATATCTATGGCTACAACTCGTTTAAGACGAGTTGTGTGTGAAAGCTGTATGTAAGTTGTATGTGAAAGCTAAAAATACTTTTAAACAAAATTTAATGAAATTTTACAGTATAATTTAGCGAAAGCAACTTTTGAGTTGCATACTTTTGTCGTAATTACATTTTGGGTTGATTTTTGAAGGTCCACCGGTCCGCAAAATTTGTTTTGAAATTTTACCAGTCCACAAGCTAAAAAGGTTGAGAACCACCGTCCTAACCCCAAAGTCTATCTTTAACAACAGGCTGAGTGACCTGCTTACGGTGAAATAGTCACTCTCTTCATGTTAAAGGGAAGCTGAAATGTAAATAAAGGTTATTTGTTATAGTCGTTATTAATCGGACTTATTTTCTGACAAAGGTTTTCCCAAAGTCGATTGCTTATCGTAACTTCATCGATGTATTGTGTGATCTACATCTACGGTTGCAACGAGACACAAGAGCGATATCTCTTATGGGCTTCATGCAGTGTGATATAGCACTTTGCAGGTTTAGCAGTGTTACTGACACACTTTCCATACTTGATTTACGGTCGTATAGCAATGGTTATCAAAGAACGGTTGTTACGGCACATTTCAATATGCTATTGCCCGGTTTCGGACAAAATGGACCAGGAGCCGAGTGCAGATTACGCGCACATTTGAATTGCGTTTACACAGCGAATACATACAGATAAAAAGATCGTAATCGATGTTTTTGTACATAAAATACACGTACTGACGTAATATGTACCAAACGTTCGTATTACAGCAACTACGTTATGTAATTACGTAAGTTTCCTAATTATTGTCAATTACCTGCAACAATGTTTGAAATCTCACAATATTGAATTGTTGAACACCGGCAGCTACAATTCTAGAAGGTTCTTAATACTGTAATCTTCTATGAATCATTTGTAGCAAACGTGACCAAAAAAAAACTCTTCAGCATGAGATCCCATCAAATTTCCTATAACATTGATAACAAATAATGATAAGCAATTACAGATGCAGTTAGACACACGTTTCACAATTCAAATTTTTCTTTGCAATATACGAATGCTATTGGTGTTCTAAAATGCGCCGAAGTGAAAGTATTTTTTAACTTCCAAAAAAAGCGGTAACGACAGAACGAGTACGCTCTTTTCTTTATGTCATGTTTGTATATTATTGTATTTTCAGCATAGGAATGTCACGGATGACAATACATAAACTGGTAACGCATTCTTGTTTTTACCACAGTTACAGGTCCCGGACTAGGCTACAGTCAACAGCCAGGACTGAACTGAAGCATCTGTAGGCTAACATTTACATCGACCAGTACAAATGTACCAACGGCAAGCTAGTTTAGGCTTATATAGCGGAAAATGTTTCTGTTATACACTTAAGTACGGTATAATTATACCTATTACTCTTTGCTTGTTTACCACAGAAAGCATTCAATTCATATTTGATCAACTACAGGAGTCATGCCTATCGTTTCTTTTATAGTGACGTAAAAACCGATGACATAAGAACCGCCATCTCGTCATAATTAAGCGATGAATTTACCTTTTTTCACTTATTTATGGCAATAACTGCTTAACCACTACATATTAGCAGTTGTGTATTCCTAAAAAAGAAGTAGGGGTTTGCTATCAAGCAGGTATGGTATTGTATCCAAATGTTTATTCCAAATATATATAAAAATGGGGATGAAATGAAGCAGAGCAAGAAAAAGTAACGGATCGTCATCCCCCGTCAAAAAAAACGGCGGGACGGCGATCCCCCTACAATACCCCAGTGCATATTAGTACAAATCCTTTCACTAGTATATTTACTGGCAACTACTCTTTGATTTAAGTCGAACTTGACGTGACGTTCATTGTTTGGCTTTCCGAAAGAGGGTAATTTGAGGTTCTTGATTCGTTTCGTTTAATTGCTAAAATGCATATTGCTAAAATGCATTTGGCCTATGTACGAATAATAATGTTTGAAAACGATAAGGCCGTATAAGTATCTGTGGAAATCTCAGTCAATAGCATACAGAGTAGGCTAGTTTATGATCTTTTCAGCAAAAACGAAAACCGAGGAGCTGATCGAACTCGTCGTTATAAATGTCCTTTATTATACAGACGTTTTGTTCCGGGCCCTCACTCTATTTATTTGCACGACGAATTTAATTCAGTTACGACAGTAAATATTAATTAATATACTTTATCAAAATCGGTGCAATCGTGTCAAAAATCATAGATTGCCAACGACTATACAGTCTACTAAGCTGCAAAACGTGATTGGTGGAGATGATATTGATGTACAATTGTATACATGATAAGAACCTGACATATTTTACACAATCGAAAAAAATGTGCGCAATTTGAAAACCTTTGACGGCATTTGCTTGATGAAAGCGCATAAAGAAACCCAGGTATTGTTGCTGTTCAAATTTCAATATGATCTGTTTGACAAAGTAACTGTTATTGTCTAAGTAGCGTCCTTTAGATGGGCAAGTCTAGACGACGTTATAGAATGTAGCTTGTTGAGTTTCAGCTTTCTTACAAAATTTTAGTTTATTGTCAAAACGTTGGAAGCGCCAGGAGAGCCGCGGGATCATGCTGTCACAGCAAAAGAATAGAGTTACATGATTATTACACAGCGTCACAATGACAGTGCGAAGGTGAACTTTTTATGTTCACTTTAAAATATGTGAGTGATAATGTAGACTTAGTTACTGTACAGAGTTTAGGTAGCTTTGCTATAAGTATATGGCAACAGCCCAAATTCATATTAAATGTTATTTGTTTCAAAATAAGTTCTATATTTCACAATTTGTTAGCTAAAAAAATTGAAGTGAAAGTTTTTGAGCCACAATTTCATGTGAAGCTATACAAATCAGCTATTTTAGTAGCTTCGGAAATAGCCATGATACTTATCTTAAAGTATTCACGTTAAAGTCAAACTGAGAGTTTTTGTAACATAACAAAAAATAAACTTGCTGGATTGCATTATAATAGAGATAACAGTACTTTTATACGTCGATTCTACATAATTATAACTGCTATGGCCAAATATGAATCGTTTAACGTAAAGTAGGTTATAAGTATTATACAAGTAGGCGCACTCTTTTTGTAACTAGATGTACTGCTTTCCTAGAATAGTAGAAAGCAACTTAACCTTAATCCAACATTTGCAAATTACTGTATGAATATTCCTTGGCCCGCATCAATGCTTTCAAAGCAGTGGTTCTAAACGTTTTGGAGATATGGAGATATTAAGTTTCGTAAGTTCATACAAAGAATCCTCCGTTAACATTCATAAACATATATCTTAGTTACAGAGTGTGTGGGTGTTTTGACATCTGTCACACCTCAGAAATCGTCCTATCAATATGCTGGGATTCGATCGAACCCAGTTTAACAACAATTGGTTTAGTTTAATTGAAGGGCTGATGTCAGAATAAATTGACCTTGTATCAAAGAAATGTTGTCAACAAGTATACCATATAAAGAATTATTTAGTAATACTTTATTTAGTAGTTAAGCAATCAATTTCTCAAAAGTGTTTCAAAAACATGCAAATTTGGCACTAAGCATGACAAATTTGGCGATCATCACGTCACACTGCAAAAACGATGGGCATTGCTCTGGCTTTAATTCAAGTGTTATTAGAACGTTTGGTGAAAGAGACAAAAAGTTCTGTAGGTATAGTTTTAAGTCCGTCACCATTTCATCCGAAAATATAGTAGGCTGTATGCTATTTTTCACAGTTTCTTTTTAACCTAACTTAAATACGGCATTACTGTATATCATAGTAACCTAACTCAAACTTTAACTTACGTCCTAATTAAGGGAAAATAAACACATTCACGGTTTAAGCGTATGTAAGTGCCCAACAGAAATATCTAGTGTTAATTAAGGCAAAATGTTTTTATAAGATATAAAATTTGGCGAAGTTGAAGTATGCTTAGCAGTCTGAAATGTCGAGGCTCAAGCTATGGTTAACCTTACATCCGTAAATTATTATTAATTGTATAAAGAATGAAAGTAAGAACGTATAACGGTAATGGCCGCAATGTAATTATATTAAATTCACTACAGAAAAGGATGCGAAAATAATTGGCAGACAGATTTGTGTATTTGCATAAATGGAGATACCTAATAGTGCGCATGTTAATAAACATGGCTCGCTATTATGCTTAGCTTAGCATATTACGCTTTTCACAACAATTCAAGCTGGGTATGCTTATCAAAAGAAAACTTAAAGCTCCAACAGCCAAGACTGGCCTCAGTGTGCTGTAGCTTGTCAATTGCCTTTGACAGTATTGTATCAATTTGTACCAACTGTACGCTAGCTTAAGCTTAACTGACGTGAGATATTACAGTTATACACTTCAGTACGTAAAACTGTATCTATTTCTTGTAGAGGTGTAGCGATAGGGTTTTATCGCCCGGGGATAGATTCAGTTTTTGACAGATTCAAACTTATCTTGATAAATGAAAAGAGCAAACACTGAAGTTGCGAGCCATAGTGGAGTTTGCGGTTCGAGGCACGAGTTCTAGGTTTGGTGGTAATTCTAACCTTCCAGGATTATAACGAAACTGTAATTTAACTTTTACATTGTTTAAACGATAGGTTGGTAACCCGCGGCTTTTTCAATTCTGTTTTCTGGCTTCCGCGACTCAGAGCCACCTAGCGCATTTAGGAAAACTTAATGTGAATAAATAATGGTGTTTATTAGTGTCACAATGTAATAACTAGGGCAACCAGTTTTTTGACCTAAAAATTTTAAATTTTGACCTTAAAATTTGCAAATTTTGACCTCATTTTGACCTAAAAAGTTTACATTTTGACCTTATTTTGACCTAAAAAGTTTACATTTTGACCTTATTTTGACCTAAAACGTTTAAATTTTTACCTTATTTTGAAAAACGCTATACTGATAGTCTCTACACTGTCTACAGCAACTTTCTAATCTAAAGCTGCATTTAAAAATGACAAAATGCTTTTCTAGTGTTGACTTTTTTTTCGTTTCTGCGTATTAAGATTGACAACTTGCAGTTTCAAATGCAATGCTGTCACATCGTGACGTCACCAAACGCGCTGAAAAGCCTTCCCTCTCTTTGTGTCTTTGGTTCTAAGTAAAATTTGCGGGACTGGAATTGTTTGCGGTACAAGAAAAGAGAAAAACGGAAGAATAATATTACAAAATGGTTACAAAATTACAAATTTAATAGATTTTGACCTAAAAAAAAGACCTAACGAAACAATTTGACCGTATTTTGACCTAACGTAACATTTTGACTTTATCTGACCTAATAACTTCTATACCACACGTCGTAGAAAGCTGAAATTTGTTTTGTGCTTGTTTCATAGCATTCTGAGCAGGTAAAAAAAAATTGACCATATTGACTTTTGGTTGCCCTAGTAATAACTTAATGCTTTTCTCTGATTAATTAAATTATTATTGAAAATCTTTTATTTGGACGTTGAAAATCTTATATAGTGATTTTCGCCGGCATAATGCCCATGACTGCTTGCCACTCACGTGATATTAAGTTCATTTTTGTTCGAGATCGCATATCTTGGATATTGGTCATTGTTTGGTGACTATTCGGTTTATCATCGTTGTAGTGAGAATTTTTTGAGGGTAACTACTGAAGTTTTTACGTGTAACTGTAAAGCATTAGTTCGAATTATATATGTAATGTTAGGTTTTTTGTTTCAAGTAGTCAATTAGGTGTTGTGGCTCAGAGGATGTTTTAGTTTGACCGAAACGAGACTTTTTCAATGCTAATGGTTGCCGACCCGTAGTTTACAAACCTTCGAGACTTTGCCATTTTCCCTCATTCATTGAATGCTTGTGTCTTTGTTGGAAGTGAACGTAGGTTATTTCTTGTATGGGCCCTTACAAGGTTTTTGATTTTTCGCTCCACACAGTTGATGGCCAAAAAAAAACGAAAAGACTTAAGTTTAGAACATGTAAACTTGCATTTTGTGTCCTATTTTTGAACTACGAAGATGACGACTTAGGGCAACAGTGGTTCTTTGAATATAAAACCGAATAATCTCTTGCACGATGCAGTAATTTATTGTTTTGTGTTAGTTTTTGGCAACGAAAGACAGGACCTAGAATGCATGCAATACTTAGTCAAAAATCATTTTACACAGTATAGCATACTGAAGTTGTAGGCTAGCCAATGCCCAAACATAAATTTGCAAATACTTAAAAAGATCCTTTCAATATGACGAAGGAAAGTCTATATGATAAAAAAAACATGATAATGGTTTACATGTAAAGTTGAATTTCCAAGACAAACTGTTCTTGCATTTATCAATGTGAATTTCAGAACAAAAGTATTGTTAAGTTCATCAGGACGATCGCAATATACAACCAAAGTTCACTTGCATAAGTACAAAAGATAGTAATACGAGCAGCAATTGGCGTATAAGATTTGAAGGTTATACCTAATGTCTCCATCTCTCCTTAATGCGCTAGTCGGCTAGTGCGAGCAGCACTATGCACTCCCTAACTGCATTTGCTGACCAACTGCGACAGATGCAAAATAACAGAAACAAACCATAACGACGTCATAATTAACAGCAATTTTAAACTATACTCGTATCAAGTTGTATTTTGGGCACCTGAAAACTTCAACTATTTCAGAGATGCATACTTTATTGCTACCAACGCATTTGAGGTTTTGGAAAATATTGTAATCAAAATTTGTGAGCTCATTTGGCGACCCCATATGGCTTCGCCTGGGGACAGTTGAATTAAGAACTATACGAAGAGGTTCAAAATCGACATGCATTGAAGATAATTTTCTATTTAAATAACATAAACTTAAAATTCTTGTTTTCTCGCTGAAATCAGTGTGTGAAAGCGAACTGTATTTAACAAAATGTTTGGTTTATATACCGTATATCTGGTTTAGATCTAACAAAGTTCGCCGAAACATCCATTTTAAAAGCTCGAAAGACGCGCAAATGAAATCTGTCCTGGCTTTTACTCTGCCCTAAAGAGAAAATTCTTTTGAGAAGACGAGTTTGATTTGTTTTGAATATTCAAGATAAATGAAATGGACTTGCTAATATCATTTCAACTTTTTGTTAAAATTGCCGCATTATGTTTGCGCGAAAGAACGTTCGATGCTGGTTCACTAATCACTAGTTTCTCAGTAAGACAGTGTTTCCCACCTTAAATTATTCGCAATCAAAAGTCGTTTGCAAAAGAGTTTGACACCATACCTGAGACTAAAAATTAACAGCCATTGTATATGCCGCTATATGCTATACTGTAACAGCTATAGCTCTTTATGGACAAAACATACTCGGGACCCATCAGTTAAATAGTCCTTGCGCCCCACGGTTTAACAAATGCTAGTTTAGGGGTTTAAATTCGGTTAGGGTTCAGAGACATTAAAACATGTTGGCGTTATAGGTCTTTTTTTCCGGTTCGACTTCTTGCTGTAAGAAACCGAAAATGTCGGCTCAGTAACCATGTGGTTGAAGCACTGGACATGCAATAATGTGTCCCTGTTGTGCTATGTCGTTGTGACACCCTAGCTAAGGAAAGGTATTAACGACGCTCGTTCCTGCTCAGTGGTCTTGGTGAAAAGTCTCAAAAGCAGCAATATGATATATAGAGTATACAAAACGTATAAAAATATGTAGGCCTATGTCTATCAGAACTTGCACAAAAACTAACTTGGTAACAGGAATCGATCTATGAAGAAATAGAATCTTCGTCGAGTTTAAGTCGTGCAAAGACTTTGTTCATAAGAGTACGAAACCATACCATTACAATATTACTGCTCATATCAGTTTAAAGTTCCCATTCGACAATTTGGTTGATATCATCTTTAGCCACCAACCGGTCAATACACTTTCGTGTCATAGTAAAGCGGGTATTGTTTTACTGTTTTGAACCTAGCATGAAAATAAACAAGATACCATATTATTCCACTTTTAACTACAAATTGGCAAAGGAAAATGTTATTTTCTTAATTTTCCGTATTGGTATGAATGTACAATAACATTTCAATAAAAAACGTTTAAAAGAGCGGTTGTTAACCGATGGGAAATAATTCACTTATGCATTTCCTTTGTAACAAAAATAATACACACCAAAACATTTTGTGGGTATGAACAAATATTTTTGGCTACAGTTTACGATTTTATACGCATTTTGCAGTGTTGTGGTTGTCCAATCACCAAATACGCACAAAGAGTGAAAGTGGTCAAACTAACTTACACCTCAATTGGTGTCAAGAGTATTAGAGGATTAGACCTGTAGGCGTATATACTTTGAACTGCGTAGAGATGGCATTTGTGGTACGTTTCAAAATGTAAGGCTAAAACGAGTCGCTGTAACAGCATCAAATCGTGATCAGACAAATAGACTATAGGCCTATCACTATACATAGCCTACATTGTATTTACAATTACTGCGTTTTCAGGGTTAAAAAAATGGAAGGCGTCACAGTTTAAATAGGCCTACTCAGCTACAAATGTTTAAACATTGGCCTAATTCGTTGCAAAAGTTCAAACTTTTTGCTGATACATTTACGGTTATTACAGCGGTATTTATGCAAATATGTGTATCACTGGTAAGTTTAGTAACTTTCTTGAAAAGACCTCATAGGCTACATCTGCAATTTTTCGTTCATGGCATCGGTATCACCTGTATTATTGATACGACCATCTCTGCGTCGCTGGCATAAAAAACACATAATTAGGCTACTTTCGAATTCGTATTTTCATTTTATTGTGTGTTTGCGTGTGTGGTTACAATAAGTTCATTAAATGTAAGTTGTTGGTTAGTAGCCTAACTTTTAATTATGTTCAGAAATAAGGCTTACTTGAGCTCCAGCCAGTAAAATTTTAAAACCACAGGGGGAAATTTGGGTTTGGTGGTTGGCTTTAATTTGGAAAACAGATGAAAAAGTTTAAAAATCACCTGTTTAAAATAAAGCACAAAAACACAAACGCAGTTTTCAAAACATCTTGACCCCCTCAACACAATCCCAATTACACCACTGAATGGTGCATCATTTCCCTGATTTGGTACTTTAGCCTACCAAACCATAGTCTGCCATGTACCTTGTCACGGTGGTAGAATAAAAGTTTAATCTATTCTAGACTCTAGAGCTTAGAATGAACGTTAAAAAATAGCGGCCCTTACGCTCTCGCTCGTGGATGAAAAATCGAGTACAGATTTTACTCACAGTCTTGAATGAAAAACTTCAGTTTACACTATTCACGCTCTGGACAGTCAAATCAAAGCTATTGTTGACTTTTCTGCAAATTTTTGAAAAACAAATGCGTTTGCATGTTGTGATGCAAAACTTAATTGTTTCAAATTTTAAGTTCTTGTCATAACTTCTAAAGAGTTTTTGAGATTTTCAAGGGGAAGCGCAACCATTTCACCAGCTGAGGCGGTAGTGAATCATCCTATATTTCCGTCCAGGAAAACGTACTCCACAGCGAGTTTTTGTATGAAACAAACTAGCGCGAGCAGAAGACAAAAATAATGCGAGCGCTCTTCATATTGACAAAATAGCACTGCTCCATCAATCACTCGTTTTAAAACGAGGCCTCGTGTGTCCAGCTCTGCATTTATCTCTGCGGTGATAAGAAATAAAGCTTTCCGAGATATTAATAGTTAAATTTATAAAATCAATGTTCTAAATTATTGAATCAACAAAATGATTGATGATAAGAATAGTTGGTTTCATAAGAATAAATGAGCGATCCCACACGTTTAGATAAGAAGTATTGCTACCACTTTTTAGTACTTGTCGACGTTTCTTTGTTTTTTGTTGGTTTCTTATTCTATGTGGGCATGATCTTTCTCAAAGAAATAGATGAAAATTTGTCTGTTCTTCCTTAGGGAGTGTTTTCGTTTTGCTTGTAATGCCTGAATGGATGAAACATACTTTGCTCCTTCGTCACATTTCGATAATTTTAAAGTTCTTTTGAAGTTCGTTTTCCGACTTTCGTTTCTGTGATTAAAGCTATATTTTTACTTTAGCCTACACGATTACACTAGCCGCACGACCGCAGCGTTTACTGGACTTACCATTCGCTGTTTGCATACAAACCGTACTTTAGCTAATCTCGGCATGCAGCGATGTAACGACAAGTTAATTTGGTGCCCATCAATAAATAGTATGGTATCACAAGTTCCGAAGCATAGGTCTACTGACGACATGAGGAATCATCGCCGACTTTAGATCGTGCAAAGACTTTCCTCAGTGCGAGGATAAAGACGTTATGATACCATACCAATACCTGTAGGAATAGCCGCCAGCCGGACAATATTAATTTAGGGAATAAAGAAGGAGAGAAATTTTGGAATATGGTTAACATTATTTTACGGAAAGGGAGAAATTGCGGAATATTTTGATTCAACTTTTCGGCCTACAGAAACTGATAACACGTTACTGGTGATATCAAACATAAATTACATTGGTAATTCATAAAAAAAATTACCAAAGCTTTTTAAAAGTTTTCGTCTTATTTCATTCAAAGTGACTACTTCACCGTATGTAGGTCACGCAGCCTGTTGTTAAAGATAGGCGGTTAAGTTCGGAGAAAGAATTGATTTTAGCCATTTAAAGTTCTATTGGAGTTAGATTTACATTAGAAGGTTGATCTAAGTTATTGTATTATAACAATAAAGTTAGCGCGGCTCAAAAAGCTTAACAAAAGGTTTAGCTAGACTAATCTAGACTCTAGAGCAGGGGTTCTCAAACTTTTTAGTTCTGCGACCCCATTTTAGAAAAGAAATTTCTATGCGACCACTTGTAGGGTAGATTACACGTTAAAAATATTACAACAATAAACGTATAATTACAAACCTCAAGTGATGTTTTTGTCTCTGGCAAAATCAAATAAACGCACACAATCCACCAAACTACAGGAGCTGTAGTATACAGTAATAGAAGAACCGCATAATGGAAACAGCAAAGCGAACACAAAATTAACAAAAAAAATACAATTCATTAAAAACATATTTAACTTTTATAAATCGAATTGTTTTTTGTAATTTTTTTTTCGCTTTGCATTTATACGATTTCGCCATAGACAGAAGTATCACTTGAGATGTGCGATGGGACGTTTATTGTTTTGATATCTTTTACGTGTAGGGTACCCATCAAGGGTCGCACAGAAATTTCTCATCTAATAGGCTGTGGGGGTCGCAGAACAAAACAGTTCAAAGTGAGGTCGGCCTTCAAATATTACACTGAGATTAGTGCCTGGCGAGATCGGGGCCATTCATCATAATGACTGATGCATTATCAAAAAATTGGTTCTCTAGTCAACTTAAAACCTTGTTTATTTTAAAAGAGGCCACAGTAGCTGAACAAGTAAACAAAATATCAAATCAAAGAATAAGTTAAGCAAAAGGGAATTTTTAGTTATATATTTTGCTAAACTTTATAACATTTATGAACCCTATAAAACTTATCTACGGTTAGAGGAGCTGGAGTTTTCAGGACGGGAACCACTTGGCTAATTGTTTTGAGCTGCCACTCTTTCACTGGAAAAAAATGTGCGTTTCGAAGCTGTTTTTCGTACTTTTTTGTTTACCTAACGAAAAAGGTATAACATAGCAAACTTAACTTGATCTGGTTTTCAAGTGCACATCCAGATGACGTTACAATTTGAGCAGCCTGGGTCTAGTATACAAAGGCATCCTGTGGTTGTGCACTTGTATACTAGACTCCCTTAAGCTAACCTCAATGTAATTTCTAATCCAGCGGACCATAGCCAACTGGAGGGCAAGCGAACGTTTTAAGGAACAGGCCACAGAAGTTTCATGAAATCTCAGTCTGTTACTTTATTTCAGATGTCAGCATTTAATCTGAGACAGACCTTAGGCTAGAAAGTAAGGGTTAGGCACTCGCATTTGCTAGTGAGGCATTGCATAGTTAATTAACAATTCCATTTAGCCCATTTATGCAGAACTTAGAAAAGTAGGCCTCGACCATAAAAAGTTGAAAACCCATGCTCTATTCTAAACCTAACTGCAATTAAACCTTTTATTTATAACGAAAGTAAAGTTTTTGCATATTATCCAACACTATCCTCAGAAGGTAATCGCCTATCTTTAACAACGGACTGTATGCACTTAAGCTGTGCTAATACTGAGGAAAATGGTGATTCCTTACTGCTCAAGCCTTGGTTACTGAGCTTATTTTTTGTAAAAGTTCCGTTGGAAATACATTTTTTTTATTTTGTTGCTTGGATTTTCCTCCAAAAAACAATTTGCTGTCAAGGTAGCGCAAACTGTCAAATGTTAAGTCTTGATTATTTCGAGTAGGTTTTTTGTTAAAACGTTGCACAATTAGGCTATTGTTGTGACAAATTTACGTTTATTTCTCTTGTATAATTTTTAACGTATATCGTCAATTATATATATATATATATATATATATATATAAATATTAGAAGTTAGAGGCAGTTAAAGGCTTGGTGCGTATTTTCAGACATAGCACAAAGTGACATTTTACCTAATACAACGAGGTTGGTATATCTTTGTTTTCACTTCTGACTTCATTTTAAGCACCAGACTCGTTCAATGCTGTAGCAGGTATTTTGCCATAGTTAAAACATATTGCTTGAAAAATAACAGCATATTTGGTTATTTTTACGCTTATCAATTGACATATATATATTGTTTGATCAGCCTCTGTTGTGGTTGATATTTAATACATTTGTTTTTATTGGATCCTTGGATTCGATAAAATGGCCATTTCGGATAAGAATTGCATTGGATCAAATGAAACAGATTCAAAATTTTACTTTATTATAGATTGAAATTGAAAATTTCGTTAAGCATTGTTTTATGCGTTATCACGGATTACAAATTTTGATACATGTTTTTTAACACATTATTACAGGTCGAAATAAGAAATTTTGATACATAAAGCAACATTTAATGATGATTACATCCAGCCACATGAGAAGGAGATATAGGCGAATTTATGAGAGGTGTTTGAGTTTACAAAAATTCACATTTTCCTGCAGAACTTTTGTTGCGTCAAGATAATTCATACTTTATGGAAGTGTGGTCAAACATCCTAATTAGGCACACTTTTTTGGAAACTTTCCAATTAAAAGTTTGCTTGTGCATCAACTTCCAATAAGTCACACTTGGGTGAAAGATGGTACCTACCTACACTTATTAATAATAAAAGTTGTAAATAACAGCAACTACTTTCTGTGTAATTAGCAATTTGCACTGCGATTTTATTGCGGGCCAAAAACATCAAATTAACCGCACTTGTCTACCAACAGAGGCGGTGAGTATGGAAGTAAACAAAAACGATTCACTCGATTTGCTTCACGAGGAACGTGCCAAATAAATGGGACAGACGATGCACAATTAAATACGATAATGTGCAACTGTACTTTGTGATTATTCTCGGTAACTAACTAGCTCAGAAATTAATTACTCACTCTGGTAAATCGGAAACTTTCTTTGTTTATTACTTCGTATGGCTAATGCTATTAAGTTGCAATGCCACTAATGGTTCGAATTAAAGCCCACTACTTTTTGTTAACATGTATCATGTTTGGTGAAGGTAAAACGTAAATATCGCAAATAGTATTGTCTGCCAACAATAGAATGGCGTTCTGATAATATTAAAATCAGTTATATGTCTCTTGGAATTTCTTGGCCTTTTGCAATTTATTGTGTTTCAAATGACCTTATTCATGAACTCTGATCGAATTGCGTTGCTTAACCTGATAAAATGTATGAGTACAATAATAGACTAAGATGTAATTTTTCAATTAATTTATGAAATTTATTGAAGTTTTAAAACATAATGAAAATATTGAAAACAAGTGAGATTTAACATGCTAAACAAAAACAAAACATGTGGGGCATAACACCTTAGAAAAATTAATACACGTGAGGCGTAACACCTGAATAAAAAAGAAAAAAAGCATCAATAATAAATAGAATTGAGATTGCTGCAAAACAAACAAACAACAACACACGAGCAATTCACATCAAAAGCTTCGTTGCCAACTCTCGTTTATTTATAGACTTGGCATCATTAAATACACGCTTCACTGCAGCGAATTTCGAAACGTGCCACTTGCTACCTTCCAGCGGTTCTACCCTCAAAGGACCACTGATAATGTTGCAGACAGGAAAGAAATCAATATCACTTGGCATATGGTCAGGGACAGACTTCAAAACGTTTCCTTGTCCAACGTGTGGTTTGAGACAGTCAATCTCCAGTCCGTGGACAGGACCGTTTTCATCTTCTAGAAAGCGACGAGTAACTTTTCCAATATAAAGAGAAGTTTTTTTTTTCTTGCCTTCATCAATAACCCTGTACCATTGGTTAAGCACATCTTGCTCTTCAATTGGAGGACTGACAGAAAGCCAAGTCTTTCCCAAAACGTCAACGGCATTCTCTGTCTCGTTTTCATCGACACTTTCGTCAAAAGAGCTGCTAATGCAACTTTGTTTTGTGGATTGTGTGGATTCTTCCCTTTGTTTCTTCGTTTTTAAAGCCGTTGAAAAACTCGTTTTTCTCTTTGGTCTTCTTTCTCCTTTTTTTCTTGAATTTTCTGTAAGTATTCTTAATCGGTAATTACCTTTGCTTTAAATTTAATTTTTCGTCTTTTTATTGGTGGCTTCTTGCTTTCAGCCGCTTTCATTTTATCAAGCACTATTTTTTCAAAAGTTTTGTCAACAGATGATGGTTTTGATGACGACGCCTTGTCAATAAGTGCCCATGTAATAATCCATTCTTTACCAAAAACAGTTGCTGGCTTTGGTTAACGACGATGTAGGTAGGTGTAGAGAATCAGAGGGTGAAGTTGACGGAGAAGAAATGACTATAGGTCTGATAGGTGTCCGACAGATCTCTGGTGTTGACAGAGCAAGAGCGATTTCTTCCCAATTTTCTTGAGGTTTGCCGACTTTCACCCATACATGGTTTCTTTTCATAAGACGAGGGTCAAATCTGTGTTTGGGAAATTTGGAAGGATCCAATGAAAATATTCCTGCAGCCCGAAACCCAGCTTTGACGTTCTGTTCGGACAAACCCTTTCTCCAAATCTTGCATAACTTATCCACAAAAAGGCAAATTCACTAGAGAAATATCCTCTTATTCTTTTTGTATCACTTCGATTGAAACGTGAGTTAAATGGCCCTCAAAAATGAGAAGAAGTGGTCTGTCTTTCACCTGGCAAGAAAACTTTACAAACCATTCGTAAAATATTTCTGTGGTCATCCAACCGTTATCACTAGGGCAACCAGTTTTTTGACCTAAAAAGTTTAAATTTTGACCTTAAAATTTGCAAATTTTGACCTAAAAAGTTTCAATTTTGACGTTATTTTGACCTAAAAAGTTTAAATTTTGACCTTATTTTGACCTAAAAAGTTTAAATTTTGACCTTATTTTGAAAAACGCTAAACTGATAGTCTCTACACTGTCTACAGCAACTTTCTAATCTAAAGCTGCATTTAAAATTGACAAAACGCTTTTCTAGTGTTGCTTTTTTTTCGTTTCTGCGTATTAAGATTGACAACTTGCAGTTTCAAATGCAATGCCTTCACATCGTGACGTCACCAAACGCGCTGAAAGGCCTTCCCTCTCTTTGTGGCTTTGGTTCTAAGTATAATTTGGGGCATTGGAATTGTTTGCGGTACAAGAAAAGAGAAAAACGGAAGAATAATATTGCAAAATGCTTACAAAATTACAAGTTTAATAGATTTTGACCTAAAAAAAGACCTAAAGAAACAATTTGACCGTATTTTGACCTAACGTAACATTTTGACTTTATTTGACCTAATAACTTCTATACCACATGTCGTACACAGCTGAAATTTGTTTTGTGGTTGTTTGATAGCATTCTGGGCAGGTTAAAAAAAATTGACCATATTGACTTTTGGTTACCCTAGTTATCACTGATGCCATAAAATGTGTCAGGCAAAGCATTTGTTCCGCGCCACGTGTTCTGAAGATTTTTTCCGGCAAAAATCACCAAAGGATCCAGAACTTTTCCTGCTGCATTGCAAACTGCTAGCGTACTTGTGTTGTCACGACCTGCACCGCATGTCACTTTATAAGCTGTTTGCCCACGAATGCTCACTACTTTGCACTTTTGTGGATCACTGCGAAAACCACTCTCATCACAGTTCCATATTTGCTTTGGTTCAAGATTCTTTTCTTTTATTATTTTGTCAATGCATTTGTAAAAATCAAAAATAATAAAAGGATTCGCGGTAGCTGACTTTCGTGCTGCGCTATTGAGATTTGCCTTCTTCAACGAGATTTTGTTTCGCTGCATAAACAAGTTCACCCAGTGTCACCTGGCAAATCGTCCTTGAATTGGGTGGTTGTATTGCGGTCACATGCCTGTTGCACCATAGACTGTAACTGCTCAACGGACGGGCTAAACCCGAGATTGCAAAGCTTTTTTAACAGATCCCTTAGGCATTTTTCAATTTAAACATTCACCACTAAATTCTGAAATTGCTCAGCTAGACTAAGTATCTCTCCTAATTTCGATTAAGCTGTAACGATACTCCAATAACTTATCTCTTTTTGCGGTCATCACGATTATGATATCATCTTTTGCATTTCAATTGGGAGAGATTTTATTACTCACCACGCTGAAAGTGAAAAGGATAAGGCTGAGTGATTTTGAAGTTATAAGGCAGTAAACGCATTAATACCGGTAGTAGAATTTCTTTAGAGACAAGTACAATGTAGCTTTTCATCCACAATTCGTAAGTAGAGACCCACTTTTCATGTCTTAACTGGTTTAAAAGCTTTGCCGTTCTATTTCGTTGTTTAGTGAGTCCACTTTATTAGGTTTTTGTAATGGACACTGGTTTATGAAACATATTTAACATATAAAACAAAGGTTTACATTTTAAAAGACACCAAAGAAATAAACTTTAGTCACGTGAAGAGTCGTCTCAAGAACACTGAGCTATGTACGTTGTACCTAATTAAATTTTTGATGATTTTGCATTGCTGTACTGCTTTATGTTTGTACATCTGATACCAGTTTTATAGCTGAAGAAGCTTTCATTATTTTCTTTTCTCTATGGACAACTTTTTGAGTGTTTTATTTGAACAAACAATAAACAAAAGGTAAACACAATAAAAAGTTAGTCATGTCTGAAGTAGTTAACTTTATATTGTAAAACGTATTAGGAAAGTCAGTTGGTATAAGAATGCTTTGAGGTTGGAGAAAACACTGTGGAGCCATTTCAAATGATTGTGAGCATTTTGGCTAATCTTCCAGGTTTACTTAAAAGGTTTTCAAAATTGCATTAGTTTGGTTTTGGTATATTACTTCTGTAATCTGCTTAAGCTCAGCAACAATCATTTGCCGAATAAATCATCGGCGGTATTAGCAGGCATAGATTTGTTTCTTTTTAATTTCAGAAAAGCTGAAATTTTTTTTAACACGTCGTTTTAAACTGGCCGCTTGCACCAATTAGCATTGGGTTGTTTTTTGGGCTTGCTTTTTTCGATTGTGGTCTAGAGCAGTTCAAAGCAGTTCCACATACAAACACTATTATATCCTGCTCCATGTCTCCCAAGTCCAGTTGTAGAACGAATAAACGAAGTGTACCATTGGAGGAACTGTATACCTCCAACTTTCTCTTTTTTCTTTTCCAGCTCCAGAAATACAAAGGGAATTGTACTTCATTCTCTTTCGGTTAAATCTGCTCAACAGAACTTTCCCACCATGACTGGAAGTGCCTGATGTCTTATTCCATGTATCATCAATTTTACTCCTTGCATTTTCTCTTCACGCATCCTTGTAGTGTGTAATATTATCTTTGTCATACAGACAAGGATGTTTCCCGACTTCCTTTGCCAAAATTTCGTCCTCTTCTAAGCTGCATTGACTTGTCTTATCTGTTTTAACAATCTAAACATATTTCATTTGTACTTGTAAGTTAAAGAAACTGTTGTTCTGCCATTGAGTCTGGTACACGTGTCTTACGTGTGATGACACAGTGTGTGCTTGATGAAGTGATTACGTATCTTTGCAAACATTTTCGGGGATAATTTTAGTGAGAATTTGAGTAAGAAAATATCAAGAAGTTTTGATTTAAGTTCGAGCTTAAACAAAAATTGATACTCAGTGAGAATTGTCAGTAAAAAGTTTTTCACTTCCGGTGATAATTTTGAAATTCTTACCTAGAAAATTAATACTGAAGTTTGTTATTGTAAGTTTGGTCACAGACTTAAAGTGTTGCAGATACGATTAACTTGCATTGAAACAAGCGCACGCAGCTTCTAAATTAATATTTCATTTTTTTTCTTTGTCTTGCTCGACTAATATTGCAATGAATTTTATAAATACTGACTATGCGAAGGCCAAACAAAACTAAATAAAAATCTTTCGCATGGATTTCATAAAAGTAATATTTATTTAAAATGTTTTTTAACACACTTTTAAGAACTTAATGCGAGATATACAATAATAGCACAAGATTAAAGCAACAACACAAAACAATAAATCTTGATGAAACTTACGAAGCGTCTTACACGAAACTTTGTACATATATCATATGGCTTGCTTGGCAACTATTGGCGACTGCTAGATCTATCTGCTTGTAGAAGCGGAACGTGGCCGTGAAGATTTATCGCCTCTAGAACATCTACGTTAATATTTCTATCTATATTGAAGTTGGCTGGTCAACTAATAGTTATTATAATTCTTTTTCTTCCTTTCAAAATTTGTAACCGAAAATCGATTTTTTGTCAAAAAATGAATATTCTAAGCACATTTTTATAAATTTTATTCCACAGGATAGTTATACTGAGTGTAAGTAATATTTTTAGATAATTGACATGAATAGTCTGTATGACTTAGGTAGTTGCATTGAGTATGAATAGAATATTTTTTGTGGCTGACAAATAATACTTAGATAGGTTGGTTATGGTGAATGAACATGCTAAGATATAGCTCACCAGTACTACTGTATCTTCTGTGACATTCCTATGCTGAAAATAACCATCACCTATGTATAAAAATGCATTTCATCCAAAGCCTGTTAGCTAGCCTGTACCATTACTACCATACTTAATTTAAACCTCAGTCGTCATAAAGCATGTTGTTTTAACATTGTGACGTCATAATGGCTGCCTTCTTTGTCATGAAAGAAGGCAAACTTTTGATACATTTTTGGTAATAACTCATTTAACCACAACATATTATTAAAAATCCATTCTCTGGGATACTTACTGCCAAATATTCTTTGATTTAAGACCAACTTGTTAGTGGACTTGCCTCTTACTTTAAATCGAATTGGTTATAAAAGAGATTTTAGTTTAAATCCAAGCAAAGCTTAGATGGCTACAAAGGTTTTGTGGTATTACTGCACATATTCAATTTTACGGATAAACTGAAACGGATCTTAAGTAGTCAAAGGACAAAGATGGCTTTCAAACCTGCTTGAAAAATGGGTAACATGCCTCCTTCTCCAAAAACAAAACGGTTACTAACTAATTGAAGACAAGGGGCAATTTATGAGATCCCACACCATGATTGCAGCTCCATTTACATTGGGGAAACTAGATGTTTACTTCTAACTTGGATGACAGAACATAAAGCAGATATCATCAACTTTCAAACGCAAAAATCATCTTTAAGTTGATACGCCTTGGAACTTGAACACAATATCGATTGCAAAAGCGCAAACATACCCTGGGTTTCTGAAAAAGATTATTGGGAACATAAATTCATTGAACCTTTTCACATTAACAAGCATGATAATTTTATTAATACCTTGCATTCACCAATTTCTTCTGGGGTTTTTTGCTTAATTATAGTTAGCTTGCAAGTAGTGGCGGATTTAGGCAAGGATTGATCGGGTGTTGCAACACGCCCCTCAGGAGGGAATTGACCTGTTTTATTATCATGCTATTATCCCTGTCTTATTGCTATCAATAAATTTAGTTTGCCTAAAATGCGAGAAAAACAGCTTACATCAACTCAACCTAAATAGACGGTATCCGGAGACAATAACACAATGTTGACCAACAGACAATGTCCTTTAAACAAAACAAACAACATCACTTAAGAGCAAAGTTATAGCAACTGCAGGTTTTTGGAGAATGAATGGTATAGCCAATAAAGCAGCAATTGTTGTATTTGCGCACACTTCGAGTTATGTTTAACTCCTTATCAATGCCATCTGGAAAGTCACTGTTCCACCGAAAAAGTTGTAGGTTTTACTGTAATCAATTCTCTCAAAGTTAAAACAAATTTTTTCTAGTTCAGATTTAATTTCAATTTTAATAATAAAATAACTACAATCAACGAACACATCCCTTTTCCTAAGTCTTTATATGTCACTTATTTCTAACAATGGTCTGTGTGACCTACTTACGGTAACTTGATTTCTTTAAAAGGAGATGTTATTGTTTATGCAGCACAAAATATCAAACAAGAATATGAATTGAACATATTGACCAGTGAAAATTTGAGTTGGAGCAACTATTTATTACCTTTGAAATATTAATATTGTTTGTTAGATTTTTCTTACACCACTCATATGCAAGTTAATTCATTATTCTGCTTTTTGTTAGGGAATGGTTGTTTTTGTTTTGGTGATGTTTAAAATAAATTGAACGAGTGTTTTTAGTGTATTATTATTGACTTTTTGCACAGTGATTATTTGCTCATGTCCATTCCTTCTGCTTACTGCATATGAGTCACTGTGTATAAGTCCTTTTTTTAACGAAAATATTGGAAAAAAAACAAGAGGGGGATTGTAATCGGCCGAATTTTATTTGTGCCGTGAACATGGATGTACTAGTAGTTATTGAGATGCTTTTAGCTGACATTCAACTTCCGTTATTACCGCCGTTGTATTCGTATGTATGCATTCGTTGCGTACGATGTGTTTCACATAGTTGATTTATCGACCATGTTTCAAAATGATCACTTTAAAAGGGAAGGCAGTTAAATTTTTCACCAGACAAAGCATCTAAGCTGCTCGTAAACAAATAAGACCGGTTGCGATAACTCACTATTTGACACACGGTTCTCTAGTTCATGTTTATCATCTTAATTGCAATACTGCATGTGCCAGCACAATATAATTAGCTTTCGAATTTGGCTCACAGTCTACATTTGAGTGTGAGATAGTGGGTTCACGTGCTCTATTGATTGCAAACTTTGTGCTATGATGTTAGCACAATTAAGCATTTGCTCTTTAAAGCTTTGCTTTCATTACCTACTAGCAAAGAAAAAAGATGAGTAAACTAAGATATGTTTTCAACATTTTCTTTTGGAATTATATTCTTCTATTATTTTATTTTTTTTCTAATTATATTATTCTTATTATTGTCGAACATTAGCATTTCCAGTTGCATGGAACCATTTTGCATTGGTAACAAATGAGAATGTCAATGTACACAGTTTGAATTATGTTCACGTAGTCGTAAATAGTCATGTTCTCTGTGACGCATAATGTTTGTCGCAAGAGAAAAACTTGAGTGGTGCTTATATGCCAGGTATACTATATGCTAAAAACATATTTTTGGCTTGAAAAACTGGGAAGGGGCTTATATGCGAGGGGGGTTTGTATGTCAGTATATAGGGCTGTTAACAGTTTTCCCGGCTTATGTGCAAGCCCGGATCATACTTAAATGCAATTAGTGCACATTCTGCATAGTTTTTCAAAAAGAGTTTGAAATTCAATCCACATTTTGACCCGTCTAGAAGTGAACGAAGCTTCTCAAGCAAGTTTAGCAATCTAAGCGGACCTGTATATTTTGGAGACATCCCTTTTGGACAGCTTTGAGCTTTGTCTTGTCAATTAAAAGCACTGAAACATGTACTACCATAATCAAGATAAACAAAGACCCTTGTGACGTGTCCCCATTTTCACTTGACATTTTAGGATTTTAAATTATATTTAATTATCGATCCATAGTAAAGTTGGCTTGCCAACTACAAGTTACTTCTGTAACCCACATTTCATTAAAATCATATTTTTCTGGTGAGAAAGTAGCAGCACACAAAACTATCATATGGTGTTGAAATGATGGTTATTGTTTGCTGTCTCATTTTCATTAACCAGGATTATCAACATTTCTTAGATTTTAAAGTGAAATGAAAGAAGCATTTTAGAAACAAAGCTGATTTGTTGTAAAGTTAGCAGCAAAGACAGTATTGGACTTGATAGTTCAATACTATTGATGTTGCCCACTTTATGCAGGTTATTACTTCGGTTAAAGGTACGTTGGTAAAAATAAGGGACACGAAACATTTTTGTCAAACGTTCACTCCAAAGTAAAGACTGCTTAACAACATACCAGAAACTTATCAAACAACCACCTTAGTTTATTAAAAATGTATGCATTTTCTTTTAAGCTTATATTAAATGATGGAGACCAAATCCCGCGTAGGCTCCTTGGTACCTTTTAGCCCCAGGCCCATCAAGGCCGTAATCCGGTTTTGACTACACCACAACTGCTTTGATATTCAGCCGTTAGCTGCCTACATGTTGAAACTAGAACTCACCTATTCATTCTATAACACTTTGTCGTCGCGGGGTAGCCTAGCTTAAAACCAACAGTTAGCGGCAGAAGTCTGCTTGGCTTGTGATATAGCAACTCTGTGTTCTGTGTTCAGTCCTTCTAGACCAGTTTCAGAAGAGTTTTTATCAATGCACGGCCACAGGTTGTGCACCCTTGTTTTTTTGAAGCAAAGTCTATACATAGGCCGATAATATGTAGGCTATACTATACTATGTTTGCAAAGTAGTAAAGTTTTTTGTACCGACACTTTTCACACATAAATTTCGAATTCTCCCTTTCCGAATTGCCTTAAACAACACTAATCATAACCGGAGCTTTTTTAAACCTCTAAACTGAACTTATGTAGGGCCGCATTATTGCAATAAAAGTGGTCTAATTCTAAAGACAAATGGGAAAAAATCCTCGTGAGATTTTTAGGCTTCATTTCAGAAAACCTTTTTCCATATACTGTAAACCACACACTTACACATATATATATTTATTCACGAAGAAAATATGAAAAAATGATTTTGCTTAAATACAAGTACCGTAAATTTATTAACATCCACCGTTGCCTTTATCTCATTGTTTCAAGATAACTGCATCTGACCATGGTCATAGTTTTTATGGCCCTGGGCCATATCAAATGTTTAAACGTTGTATAACACACATGAAATATCTTTAAGCTTTATGTTTGCTAATAAAAAGTAGTACTAAGAAAGCAATTACAAAAAAACATCTGAGTAAGATTGAAACTACCAAATGTGAAAACCATCATTTTCAAAAAATTGTAAATGAACACCGCATAATTTACAATTGACTTTTGTAAGTAGGAAACTGGGCAAAAATAGCAGCGTTGTGCCCATTAATGATACGCCTTGACCACATAAATTCATTTACTGTGCTTTCTACAGGAATGTGACTATGCATGGAATTAACTTGGTTAAAAGCTAGGTCAATGCTAGGTAAGAACACATCGTGAACATAGGTAGCTTCATTATGTTGCTCTAATGGCAATACTTCATTACGAGGACGTATGTACTTATTATGATAACATATAATAAAACACATAACAACCAGAAAGAAACAAGCTACACCAACCACTCCAGCTGCAACAAGAATAATAGTTGGTGTGGGGTTTCCATTGGTAGTTTTCTCTTCAGGTGCAACTATGTGAAAACAAATTTAGTATTTATTGCCTGATGGTATGATAGCCTAAAGGTTAACCTATAAGTTGTGGACAAAGCATGAAATAAACAAATAAATTTTTTCACACTGTTTAGACTACCTTATGTGATTTAATATCAGACAACTAAACATTTAGAGTCAATGCATATGAAAACTACAACAAAAAATTTATGTTAATCTGCTTGACAGTATAATTTTGTATAGCGCATGTTAATATCACCACTGACAGTATACTGGGCAAGGCAATATTGTTGCAATCTAAAATTCCAAAATTCAGTGACACGCTATTATTACTAGATTTGCAGCAAGCGTTGCAACGACGCAAATATGACTTGAATAGGGCTGCCAAACGTCTGGAATTTCGGTGTTGAAAATTTTTTATGTTTAACTTCAAATAATGTAACATTGTGTCGTGAAAATGAAAATTTCAACTTTTTACAGACTTTTAGGCCTATTGGCTGAAAGGCCTCACGCTAGTGTGATTTTTTGGTTAACTTTGCTTTGCACCATAGTATTTTTCGAATCATTCGTCTAGGCTAGTTTATTTTGTGAAATCAATTTTGCTGTTTGATTTATAGTGACTAGACCTACCTTTGTATTTCGTAACTTTTAGGTAGTGAATGTAGCAAAATTGGTCTTATTTTAGTTAAGTAGATAAAAAGGCCTAATAATAATAAAACAGAAAGTTGTTGAACTAAACAAATGTGACATTTCTATGCTTTTTTCCCTCTTGTAACATGAGCGTTTGAATTGGTAGAATATAAGAACATAGGCTACTGTAAAATTTCGTATAGCACGTGTTTGGTGTCGCGAAGGGTGGTCATTGAGACCTTCAGGAATTTGGCCTTTTCAAATATGGTAACCCTAGGCTCAAGTCACATTTCTTCATGACTTACCTTGATTGAAGTAAAATGTCATATTTTACTAAAGTAAAGCTTTAGGAAAAAAAAGGAATTTTTTTCTAAAAAATTATCAACCAGAATAATTTGGAGACGGTCATGACATGACACATATTGACATATGAAGTAAATTTTAAATGCAAAGACTTGATTACAATTCTGTTTGCAGTGCAATATACCCTGAACATGTAATGTAAAAATTAATCATGAGGTTTAACCTTTAACGTATCGTTAGCTTGAAATCATTATGAAATATTTCAGAACGAATTTAGAGAAAAACACTATTCGGATCGATAGCCGATTGGTTAGAGTGCTGGACTTGCAATAATGCAGCACGTGTTCTGTGTTCAATTCCAACTAGCGCTACTGTTGTAATGCTCGTAGCGACGCTTGCTCCTGTTCAGTTGTTCTGCTGAATAGTTATAAAATTTCGGACAATACTATTTACATAAACCGAATAACAACTTTATGACAGTATAAACTTGTGCAAAGGCTAGCTCGGTAACTAGGGCTCGAGCGATAAGATATCACCAACATCGTACTAAGACTTGGGGAGCCCAAGGCGAGGCATGGAGTGACTTAAGTTTGGGACCATAGGATTAAGGGAGACGTAGCAATCTATCCTATGGTGTCCTGGGCATGCTCCCGAAATTTTTGAATTAACATGTTCTAAAATGCATAAAATTTTGCTTTTCTCTCAAATAACATACTTCCCGAGATTTTTTTGTGCATTTCTTTGTTGCTGCGGAGCGTCTAATACCTCAGAGGCTTACCATCAAAGAACACAACTTTTTTGTTTGCCTTGGCATGATGTTTTAAATAGTGTAACCGTTTAGCATCACGCTATATGAAAGTAATCTCAAAGCAGTAGTGTACCAATTTACATAAAGTCTTCCCATATTTTAGATATAGTTCATACAGATATAATTAGCATTAACCAAGGAATAACTTCTTTCCTGTATTACCTCGGATAGTTAACAATAATTAACACGCCTATTCGTATGCAATGCTCGTTCTTTTAGAGTGCGTATACACAAACAGGGAGGGCCCAAGGTGACCGCCTCGCTCGCCTCACCCTAAAGCCACTACTGGACATGATACCATACAACCAACTGCGAAATTAATTATTAGATATAATCATTGACTTCAGAGCTAATCGCTCTTTCTTAGGCTATTTCTCTCATGGTTTATTTTGAAGTTTTAATTCAGTGAAAGTCTCGAGTTATTGTACAGTATATACTGTATAATGTTCTGAAAAATAGCCTACAAGGTAATATATTTCTTTGTCTAATATTGTTATCATATTAATGTGTTATATTTAAGATGCGTAAGTGAGCAACAATCTTTATCTGCGCCATCTTTTTGACCTACATTCTTGCTTACGTATCTAAACTGTGCATTAAGAGAAATGAGGTCAGAATTCCGAAGTAATTGTCTTTTTGATAAAACAAATTTTTAGCTGATCAGATGGACAAGGGCTAATCAATTGTGGTTTCACTGTATTTAGTTGTATTAAACAGTAAAAGTTTATGGCCGACAGTCAATGCAACAGCAGCAGCATGTTGTCAAACAACTTGACTAATCTAGACCAAGAAGTTCACTCTCGGGCATTTTCAGTCTCTTTTTGCCCCATATCAGTAAACTATTTTATACTGCTCTAAGTATTTAAACAAAACTTTTATTGCAAAAAAACTCTGTCGTAGTGACATCACAAGTTTTGTCATTAATCATTAATCACATCATTAACGATTTTAAAAATTTGGCACCTATGGTAACACTAACATTTATCTTGGCAATGGAAATATTAGAAATTCAAAATTACTTCAAAATCTTCAACAATATATCACAAGCAAACTTTTTCACTTTGCAATTTTAACTCAGCGTTTGCTAACCAGTGGAGCCAGATAGTATTTTAGAGGTGAGTGCATTGTTTTTAGACAGCTTTTCACAATTTATCAAAATCCTTCTTGAAACAAGCTTAATTAAGCAAGGAAACCAATAAGGCCGACCAAAGAAATGACACTTTCAATTTAATGATAAAACGTAATCCTTAAACTAACAATGCGAGTTGTTTAGTTTTACTAGGTTGCAGTAGACAAATGCTTAAGGGCTCACAGTGCCAAACGTTATAAAAAGTTTTCTTTCTGGGTGATGTATTATGATGTCTTAAGTGATAATTAGTAAATGAAACTTGGAGAGTGTTGTGTTTCAAACAAAACTGGAAGCGGGTCCAAGTGTAAGGCACAAATTCGAAAATATACGGCCGAAACTGCCCTAAAGCAAAATTTACTGGATGAATGAAAAATCCTGATGAGACGTAGTACTCTATCACTATCATGCTGGAGTTATAAAGGGAAATAACTTTAAATACAAAAAAAACATCATTAATACCTTGCCCAAGGACATTGCAACAATAGCATCATTGGGTATAAAACACGTGCTGCATTATTGCGAAAGTGATTATTTCACCGCTTCTATAGGTCTCATAAACCGTTGAAAAAGGTGCCAGTTAAGAGAATGAGCACGCAAAGTTAGCCTAACAAGAAGCTGCAAAATATAGCTTCAAACATAAGATTCTCCGGTGAAATATAGTGAAAACGTATATTTTTTGAGTCAACTTCTGACACAGGTTATATTTTGACGCCATCTATTTTGTGCTTTTTTAAATGGAACTTGCTGAGTTAAACACACTCGCTGTGGAACAAATAAGCTCACTTTAGCCTATCCAGTTCAAAACATTGAATGCATTATCGCTTACAAGCATGTAATTGGCAATTTGAAAAACTTAAAAATTGCAATAATAAAGAATCAAAGAATTTGGTTTTATTTGTACGTCGTTTGGGGTAACTAAGGTGTTACTTAAAACGAAAGTCGGAGCATAAAAATTACAACGGCATCAAGTGGATGAAAAGGAAAAAGGTAAAAAATTCATTCTTGTAAAACTTGAAAAATACTGCTACAGAACAACTCAAGACAAAATTAAACTGAACGCATTAGAAGAGGCTTACGTGCAACAACAAACATTCATGAACTGCTCTGTTGCTTTTATAACTTACATCCTGTGGTGTTCCCTTTTTTCCCTTTCCCTTTCTGGTAAAAAAATTAATGCAATCCACGTAGATATTAAAAAGTTTGAATAATGACCCCTCAACAAAACAATGTTGAACCTGCCTTGGTAAATGGATCACTATAGTAATCTCTAATCGGTTAATTGATGATTTTGTCATTGCTGAGAATTCTCGAAAGTCGATAAAGTTTTGTTAATACATTTTTAAGTTATTGTGTTACGCTAATTTTGCAATAACCATTTTTGATTTTACTGTTTCAACAATAACTTTAAAAAGTACCATTCATTTAAACAATCAACAATAAATGCAAAATCTTATTTTACCTGTATTTACATTTATATCCAGTACAATGTTTATATCCCTGCTAGCCACTTGCTGGATAGGAGATTCTGTTACATTAAGGTCAACACTTTGATCATCATCATCATCATCATCATCGACAACTTGACGCTTAAAACTGAAATGTAGCTTTTAGAAATGAGTATAAAAGAGAAAGATAAGTAATACAATAAGTTTTTCCAGTTTATGAAACTCAGTTGGATCCAGTCTCCAGGGCTACTGCGTAAAAATTTTTAGATTGGTACAATGACCAAAAAATCGCATGTAACCCTATTAAAAATTACGCTGAATGCTATTGGAGACAAAGAAACTTGAAGGACACATAAGGCGGGTATTAGGCGATACACCAGGACCACTGAACAGGAGCAAGTATCGTTAATGCCACTGGGTATTGAACACGTAGTGTTTCTTTATTTCCATCAACCGCAAGGTAAGCAGTCAAGTGGAGTTACTTAACTTAGGAGATCACACTGCAACATTATTGCACAACAAAGAAACACACAATGCATGCCCCATATTGCATTGAAAAATTGTAAAAAAAATTCACGTCTGGCACTTTCTTTTACGTTTCCACTTTTTAAAATTATTACGTCAGAATGTAAACTTCCATTTCTCTTACTAAATTAGATGTTGCACAAATTCAAATGTCAACTCGCCTGAATATGCTGTCATGGACCGAAACTGCTAACTTTATAATGATCTTTGTTTGCTTCTTCGAAAACTCACAATGGATGAAATTTTTCTTGAATAATTCTTTGTTAACACTAACCAGCCAAACTAAAACGTGTAATTTTGCCTCAAACATGAAGCAATGTCACATGAATACCCAAGTTTAAAGCATCAATGCGATTGAAGTTATTTTAAAACTTTTCCGCATCAAAAAAAACTCGTTTTGGCTAAAAACTTAAAGGATCTTTACGAACAACTCAAATCTTCCGTTTTGCGGTTTAACTTGGGTTAGTTCTGGAGCTACAGCGTATGTTATTTGGACTACATCCATTCGTTCCTGTTTTCAAACAAATAGCTCGTATCATTCAACTTTTAACTCAAATATCCAACAACATGATAAATAATTGGTGAATCATTTATGCTGTTCTAGAATTGGTTATTAATCTCCATAATCTATCATCAATAGCACCTTGTGTTAGCCTGTAGAGATGTGGCAATTTGGAAAAGGTTTAGATATTTGCGCAAATCTGTAACTGCTGACTTTCAACTTGGCAAAATAACTGATGACCAGCAAACGAACCAAACACACAACTCATCACTTTTTTACTCATAGTAAATTGCCAAAAATTGTCTCAGCCATTCCACTGTCTGTATGATCGATACATTAGATTGGTTTAGGATTAGATATATCACTTAAAAGGAGGACACGTTATGTCACCAAACACTTGCTTAATGGCGTACTTAAAGTTTCGTAGAGAGTGAAAGAAAAACGCTTTTAAACGCTATATCTACAATTCTCATGTTATAAAGCTCGCCGAAAAAGCGCAGAGCACAAAAATTGTTTCAAAAGGTCTTCATATTTGCAATACGTTTCTTTACTACAAGAGCGGCAATTTATGCTGTACAATTTTGAAACGCAGTTTTTAAAGAATATTTCTAAAGCCTGATAGCGAAACACCAAGTTTTCCAGCCATTTATCCATGAAAACCTACAAATGCCGGTGAAGAGAAGAGCGTAAGAGGTATTCCATTGTCCACAACCAGTTGAATAAGATACTGTTCGAATTCTTCTTTTGTTTACTCGTAAGGTTATTTTGAGCAGTTTCTTGCTTCTCTTTTACGTTTTCAGCAACAATTTTCAAAATGTCAAGGTCATTTTTTTCCATGTGGCGTTTCAAATTGAATGTTTTTGTATCAATTTGGCTCTACAAATGTTTCCATTTTTTCAATTTGACAAATATAACCTTTTCTATTCACTTTCTTAAAATGACCGGCAATGGCAGATTTATTAGTTTTCTTACTCATACTTCGTAAAGTTTTTAAAACCAATTAGTGCACTAAAATTTAGTTTAGCATTGAGTAGAAGATCTAATCACAAGGTACGGGTAGCCTACTAATGATCAACAAAAAGCAAGGTACAATTATTAAAAAAGTTAAAAATGAAAATAATTTTCTTAGTATTTCGTACTTTCAGACTGTCTTGCTGTCAGAACCACATACTGCTCTGCTCTCGATATGCCTAACCACATGGTAAGTTAGAAATGGTACCGCAAAAGAGGCAACACCTTGTCAAGTTTGTGAAGGGTTGCCATTAATCGACAGATGCAGCTATTGTATAAACAGTAAACACCAGCTTGCTCTGCATCTGCCTAACCACATGGTGCCAAAGAGGCAAAACGTTCGTGAAGGGTTGCTGTTAAAATTTGAGCTATCTTTCAAAAAACTGGCTCCGAAGCCCTGTTTCCATCGTAAATTGTCATAATATTTCTCCAGATTTAGCTTGTGATTTATCGCGTGGTCTCGCTCATGGTTAATATGCGCAATCAAGTGTTGTACAAGTCTTCGAATTGTGCTGCCGTATTTTGAAAATTCACTGTTGAGCGCTTTTAAAGCTAGAAGTCAGAACAAGCAGATATTTCTTTAAATTTAAGTTTATCAATTCACCTACAACGATAGGGTAGTTATGGCATTTTATCATTTATATGTTCGTTTCATCTTATAGAAGCAATGTAGAAAGTTTATTATGTGATAACATTGAAGTAAGGATTATATTACGCTTTTATTGGATTTATATGCTGTTATCGGATTGCATTTCACTGAGTTTTGTATATGATATTTGTGATGATTATAATTATATATTACCTTTTTCAAGCATTTGTTATAGCTTCTTAAATGGTCAATATTTATTGTACAAGTATTCATTTTGAAATTTGTGTCTATATTTACTTCGAAGAACATTGACAATTGTCATAATTCTATACCTGGTCTGAAAACCGTTTTGTAAGCGAATGCGATATTTATTTAATTTATAGAAAAGGATGTATCACCACAATACTATGCCGCTGACACAAGCTGCTAAGTGATTCTGGAGAGTCAACTGGCAAGGTTGTGTCTGCACAACTTTTCGATCTTAGGAACATAAACAAATCTATTTCTTGTGTAGCGCCTACTACTATCGACCAGGGTACAATAACGAGCGTTGCAATGAGTGATCGTTAAACTTTGTGCATTGCACAATATCAGACGACTCAGTTAGTACTGTAGTACCTATACTGATACTGACCGACCTTAGGAAAGGAGTCGATGATTCAATTTTAGCCGTGGGCCCCTCCCAGTCTTAATCCACCCCTGGATCTCTAATCCCTGAGCTGAGATGACTGGAGCGTGGGAAACGCTCCGGGAGAATTGGTTATGTAGAGTTAGTTGCCTTCCATCAGAGAAACGGAGATAATGACAAAATGAAATATTTCGACGTATGCCACCAACTCTGTTGAAATCTTCGAGAAGTAGTGCTTTCACAATGATGTCCTCGTTTTGGTCGTGAGGGTTTATGACAACACAGATAACAGTTTTTGGTTGTCGTCTACAGCATTTTGCATTGTGTTATGTTACATCCTTTACTTCGTCTTGAAGCACCTTAATTTTGCTGCTTGCTTGTTGAGGATGCTTTGCAGACGATTCAGCTATGCGTTGAAGTAGTCCACCGTAAAATCAGCGCAAACACAGTCAAAGTGTATGTCCAAGCGATGACTGCAGAGTTACTGTGTGGTTAATTACGGTGTTATTGGTGAATTAATAGGGTGGTAATATCTTGTGGCAGTTATCGCAGCAAATAGGGTTGTGCGTAACAAGCGCTGAGTAAAAAATTGAATGGAAAATAAAAAAATTGGCAGAAATGTAGTTTCAGACTCACTCAGTTCTCTTCCTCCCCCCTAGCGGACTTATTTTAGCCCATGAATTCGCAGTTGAGAATTACAGTAGTAACTTGATGTGTTAACATATTTAACACAGCGGTCACATTTACTCCAACTACCGTATACGCCGATATATAAACCTACAGCGAATTTCTCTAAAACAGCAATTTTAACGTTTATGGCAAATCAGCCCTCTTACATTTTTCTTTTTCCTGCGGTGAGCAAGGGAAAAGTTGTACAATTATTGGTTGAATCATTAACTTCATTGAAACATCTCGAAAGCAATTGCTCATCTGGCATATTTATAACAGTGGACTAATTTGCTTTTCACAAAAATATCAGTATATTTTATATACAATTTCAAGGTCATGAGAATTTTGACAAATGATTTACCCATTTCTTGTTTATTCCTCAATATTGTGTTTATCACTGTTGCGAATGGATAGACATAGATAGACAAGAACCGAAAAATTCTTGACAAAGCAGCTTCACGTTTCTATTTAATTCGTTACAGCTAACTATGCCACGTTAGGTCCAGACGCAAACACCAGGCAATTCTCAATATAAAAATAGGCGTAGACAAGCAGACCCATTATGCCAGAAAAAGATTATATGAATTGCTTCAAAACAAAGAAAGATGGTTTAAAAATTTAAGGTCTTCCATGCAACAAAATTTTTTTCAAGGTATGCCATCAAGTAAACAGTTGTTTTGCGCCTTATAATTCTTGAAATAGGAAATATACTGTAGAAGACGTATGTTGTGGATGAAGACATTCACAGTCTTTATTGCGATTAACAAAGTTGATATCCACAATAACGCATTTCAGTTACGCTGACTGCCAATAATTTTCTGGACAAAATTCTAAACTTGCAACTTTTCCCATATAGATTTGGTTTGCTTCTATTTTCAGTGCAAAACTGTCAGTTTTCTTACCGGCGAGATTATGACCTAAGTAGTATGAACAATTTTAGCACTGTAAAAATAGGTTAGGCGTATAAGCTCACTGATTTGTTTTAGGGTTGGAAGTATTGCTTCAAACGTGGGCTTATATGCTCATATATACGGCACAGCAATAGTTTTTGATTTATTGCCTGTCGCTGACTGCGCATTCTATTTCTTAGTTAGTGGTATTGTATCTCACGTTTTGTACCACACAAACAACTGCAAGTGTGTTAGTGATTAAGGTAGTTTAAATCTCACAAACTACTTTCTTGGAACCATCCCTTAGATCAGGCAGTGATAGGGTGGCTACGGCATTTTGCCTATACGAGACTGCACCAGTGGTGGAAGTAAGCCGGAACTATTTGCAATGTCATTCCGTTATGCTGTACCGGTAATAGTGTAATGCCAAGGTGTCGCAAGCATTGAAAAAAATGCTTAGCAAAATTAGTCTGCAATTATCAGTTGCATGAAATAAGTTACAACAACACAAAAACCTAGACTGGTACAAGCCTATGGCTTGTTTGACATGTTTTGGAGCATGGGTTTTCAACCTGGAGGTCGCGAGACTTTTGTGAAGTTTTTTAATTTTGTTTCATTTTAACTTAGATAATTTTCTTAACTGCCTTCAATTCATAGTAAAAATGCGATGTTTAGATGATAGTTATTTGCGAAAGAAAAATGTAGTTGTTCTGCTCTAAACTGCTTTAATGATAATTGACGAAACGGCTTTACATATTGCTGCACGTGGTATGGTATATGATCATCAGCGAAGAGTTTGGCGAGTATTTTTGGGTGTCTAATAGTCGTTGATGGCTAGAACAAGTTCGATATTTATATTAGCATCAAATTAAACAATGCTTCACGACGTTATGGCGAAAAAGCGAAGTTATTACAACCTTGTTTGCTACATTTGCCGTAACATTACGTTACATAAATCAAAATTTCTGTAAGGGGTTATAGGTCAAATTTGATTTTTTTTAAATGGTCGCAGTACGAAAAAGGAAGAAGTGCAGCTGACTCAACAAGGGACATGGGGAGGATATTTACTATTAACGTTTGTACTGGAAATCTTTCGAGTAATATTTTTCATGTTTTCAAAATGTACAATACAGAGTGGGAAAAAGTAGACTTACTCCAGATAGCTTTGTTACAGTTAAGATTAACAAATTACGGGATCATTCAGGTAAAAAAATTATTCTACTTTCAACAAAGGATTGCACCCACACAGAATAAGTAGCGTACTTAGGGATTTCAGTGCCTGGGGACAGAAGTGGTATTTCCCCCCTTGTCAAAACAGATGAGAAACACGAACACCGAAGGAGCAAACTCTATTTGAATTTTTTTTATTTCCGCGTTTGACCACCCCATCCAAAATGTACAAAGCACATAACCTACCTATTAGGCTAAATATATTTTCCTATAGATCATGAAGACTTAACTTATAAGTAATCGCATACAGCTTTGACGTCAGGGTGATTTCTTTGCATTATGATGCCCGTATTTGGTTGCAAATCTTATACTTGATAGCTATTTATCCTCAGGAAAATTGTATTTTTAAAAGAATTGTATCTCTGTCTTGACACTCCTAGAGTTTCAACAGTCAAAGATGTAGTAATTTGTATTGACAACGTATGTGACGTTTTTTTAGCCCAGACAGTTGAACTAATAAAACAACTGGAAAATTAATATGCAGTGGTTAACGCAGCAGATGCCGAGCTTATCGGTCTTAACTTATGTTATTTTGATTTAATTTACCTGCTGAATTAATTGTCTGACTCTATTGTTGCGTGCGGTTAGAATTCTCTAACCTCTTGTCAGCCGAAAGTTTTTATATTACAACCGATACAGTTTACCAGAAAAGGTTTTTATTGTAGGTGCTGTACACTTTCTCAATTTTACGCATAACCAAAAACATAGTAATACCACTGCTAATAAGATGTCTATTAAATTGCAATCACCATGACTAACGTAGTACGATCGTACAATTCTCTGTATCTCTCCGTCTGACGATTTCTCGCATAGAAGTTCGAGCTTATAAAACGTGGAGCGATGTGAGCGGAAATATCCGACAAAAAAGCACTAACATTTCAAAACGTGTGAACGAGAAAAACAATGCGTTGGCAATGGAGGTTACATTCAGTTAAAACTGGCGCGTTTTGAAACGACCTGATAACGTACTAAAAGGAGTTTTCACACGAAGTTATTCAGAGCAAGTTTTCAAATATCCAACGATAATTGCAATGTTATCAAAAAACAAAACTCCAATCACTAACTGGAAAACTCTTTTCCAAGAATGATGTAATGGTAATAAAAAACTCCAATCACTAACTGGAAAACTCTTTTCCAAGAATGATGTAATGGTATTAAAAATGCCACCCAGGCCGCTACAAATATGTGTTTATCTAAATCTATGCAAGTCATTCCTAGGACAACTACTAACCAGCAACTATTCACGCCTTGAGATAAGATTTGTCAGTATCGAGGAATAGCTTCAACAGCGTCAACTTCACTATCTATATCACTCTATAAAGGAATGACAGCCGCAAGCATATAACATTGACTGATGTTACTGTTGTACGTCAAGTAGCACAGTACACATCAACCATTCATTACACAACAAAATTCGATGCACAAATAGGAATAAAGATGTGAAAATGCCAATGACCCCAAAAATGGTGTTTGTGAAGGTGCGTGGCCAAATAATGCCCTTTTATTATGTTAGTGCAAATAGCATTACGGTCTTATCCTGACACCTGACGGTTCTACTATAAAAAATTTCTGTATGTACATAGGCTACGTATATCCTTATGTATTGTAATTCTTGTTCGGTGCAGTCCCAAACCCTGAACGTGAGCAATCCGGTGTAGGTGCAACCACTGTGAAACCTAGTGATAGTATATTACAATGTCTTGATTTCAACCACTTGGGCAATACCTATAAAATTTCCAGTGCATATGAATCTATATATAGTCAATGCAATGTTAGTTTAAGCAAGATTATCCCAATGTTAAATAAGCAATGCCGCATTACTTGCCAATTTGCATTGTTAATTGTCATTGAAAAGCCTCAAGGAAATTGAAAATTCAACCAATAACAAATCTTATATTATCCACATCAGTGTAACACTAACCTACTAAAAAGTTTTCAAAAAAATTGTAAAACAATTTGAAGTGACCTTGTTCAAATTTGCCAACTGGTCTGATCATTGACACTGAGTCTTACCGATAAAATTTGTTATTGGAACTTCTTTTTTTCCGTACTGAGATGTCCGTATTTACACATCCCTGAGAGCATCGTGTAATTTGAAGATTATCAGTGCAAACCATCACAGAACACTGTAAAAAATAAAGCGCAAGGATCGCAGTCTAGTACAAATAGGAATCTTGTAAAATATTTGGTTAAAGTAAGGGGCAAGTCCAGAAACAAGTTGGCCTTAAATCATGGAGTAGTTGTCAGCAAATATACTGGTTAAAGGATTTGTACTAATGTGTAGTGGTTAAGCAGTCATTGACTACAACAAGGAGGGTGGTTCTTATTAGTTTCCTGCGGCCGACAGGGAAAGAGTAATAGATATAATTATAGCGCACTTAAATGTGTTACAGGAAGATTTTGCGTTAAATAAACCTAAACTAGCTTACAGTTGGTGTATTTGTACTCGTTAATATATCGTAGATGCTACCCTAAAGTGCAGTTTAGTAATAAATATTACCTGCTACCAATAACTTATCCTACTATACTTATGCTACTATCGTACCATACCAAACACAAACCCCAGTCATCAGCATATTGTTTTACATTGTGATGTCAAAATGATTGCCCTCTTTGTCATAGAAGAAGGCCAAATTTCGATAAAATTTTGACAATAACTGCTTAACCACTACATATTATTAAAAGTCCATTTACAGTTATTTTTACTGACAACTACTCTTTAATTTGAGGCCAACATATTTTTGGAATTGCCCCTCACTTTAAGCTTAAAAAGTTAAGATATCCACTTAAGATGGTGCAAAATATAAGAATTTTAGCATTTATAGTAGTAGTCATCTTACTAGTGTTAGCATCTCCAGCAAACCCGGCAATGACTCTCAACGCAAGTATTTTTTTATGGTGTTCCCTGAATTTAGAACTGTTTACCAGGTCCACTGAACAGGAGCAAGTGTCTTTAAAGTCATTCTCAAAGGGAATTACAATGATAGCGCCACTGGGTATCAAATACAGAGCACCACCGCATTATTGCAAGCTCTGTGCTATTACCACTCGGCTGGTGACTCAACAGATGGATTTCGTCAAGTAGATGAGCCGCTACTTAAGTGCTTGGCTGTTCAATGGAAAACAAAAATAACTGTTGGTGGAGAAATGCCGGCTTTTAAGGCGCAAGAGTTTACTTGCATCTCGGGACACACTATAGTTGAAATGTTAGATATGAACTATAAACCAATGAGAGTCGCGAGAAGAATGTGCATGCAAGGAATTGCACGGCAAAGTAGTGGTGGCTAATGAAGTGGGTGTGGATGATTGCCATGAAAATAGTCTTTCTAAACTTTTTCACAAGAGTAGGTTAAACATAGGCTGATGAAACAAGTCTTTTTTACAAAAGTTAGCCTGATCGAGCACACGTTTTTGAGAAAAAACTTGCACTCGGGTAAGTTATCAAAATAGGATTGATTGTACTTTTGACAGCCAGTATGGTGAGTGAAAAATTGTTTAAACTCTTCTTCTTATTGGAAAATCACCTATTCCAAGGTGCTATAAATCCACGAATCCAGCCCCAATGCATGGATGATCTCCATTTTCCTAACTTGGATAATAAAAGTTTAAAATGCGAAACAGCAATTAGAAAAATTATGCTTATTGTCAACAATTACAGCCGATCCTAATGTCAGCAGTTTCACCAATGTTAAGCTGGTGCTCTTGCCTCCCAATACAAGAACCAAAACCTAACCTATAGATCCTAGGTAATTTGTTGTTTAAAAGCATATCACAGAAAAAAACTTGTACGTTTGTAATCACCTTCTCTGTCACGCTTGAAACTTGGTGATTGAAGTTTTAATTAGAAACTGCTACAAAAAATTTTGCTTTCTTCCTTTCACATAAGAATAAACTCAGAAATTGTCAGTGCTGCTGAAAACACGATTGCAAAAGATTAAAAATCACCGGTTTAATTCCAGAGATGTCAAACTTTAACGAGTACATAAAAGGTTATGCGGAGCTAATTGTGAGGAAGTATGTAACTGAAAATGGCATAACAACCAAGCTTCAAGCTCGTGAAGAGGATTATGATGTAGAAGACAGCTCTCCAGAAGAAACACCTCCTCCAACCCTTTTCTTCTCAACAAGCATATATGCTACTTTTGAGCTGTCACACAATGCAACCAATACAAAGCAACACATTTTGGCTGAAAAAATCATTAACTCTAAGTTAGCTATACTTTCCTTCTTTCTTCAACAAAACTACTGATTTGCCAGTTAACTTTTCTATATGTATTTTTTCAAGGTGCTGGAGCGATTTTACCCACAGACGATTCAATCCAGGACAATTCAACCAACTAACGTTGTTTTTTTAGTGTCCTGGGATAAATTAAATTGAAACTTTTTCATTATCCCCTATAAGTGTCGAATAAGGCAAATTCTACTGTATAGGCTGCGCTATAGCGTTGGCATGGAATGTTATAGATTGCACCTTGCCTTATGTTGTAGTTTATCCGAAATAGTAGAAACGCAGGGTAACAAACCCAGACCTTAAAAGCTGTCAAGTTGCCCACTTTTTTTGTCAGATTTTTATTCAGACCTAGTTACGAGCCAGTTTGGATAAACTTTCAAGTACAGGGAATGCTTTAGATTGATATTATTTTCACAGATACTTTTTTAACCGTGCAAAATATCAGCAAACATTTTCCGACCTTTGTTTTGTTTGTATGCTCACGATATCAACAAAATAGAAAAGGAGAATATATGATGACATTCTAGGGGTCAACAGTTTTTACTTGACACAAGCTGAAATGCGATTGAAGAGATGAATAGTATACACTATTTCTCGAATTTGGGGTCAATGCAGTTGTTGGAATACAGCGATGCTAAGTCTTTGATATTATAACTCGGTGAATTGAAATGTTCAGATACGAGTTTGTGTTTTTTTTCATGACGAATGTCTCTTCAGTTACCCATGAATCATTTCCTTTAAGTTGATCATGCCTCACTTACATAATGTAACTGACTTGTGTAAATTTAGTACTGTTGCTTTGAAATCTTCGCCATAGTTTCCAAGGACACAGTTAACAACTGGAGTGTTGGCAGAAGAATGTTCCCACTTCTCAATATAAGGCGTACAATTTGTAGGCACTTTTCCAAAAGCAACAATAAACTTCAGGTAATCAGGTATAGGCTTGTTCACAAAAAACATGATAAATATGTAACAAGTTTTGTTAATTTGCAATTATCAAACAACAATATTGCCCTCAGAATATATTTATATTTGACGCAGATTTTTTATCCTTCGTGAAACTTCTATCTGGAATATGTGTCATACAATACCTACCTTGGCGTTTTAGTAGATGTGTATAGCAATATTTGCTGGTTATTGTCCGGAAGGTGTAATAGTCTCCAAGAACTAACATTAAGTCTTTATTGCGGTTTGTTTTTTAATATTTTAGCCTATCACCACCAACAATATCAGGAAAAGCTTCGCAACATGAACTTGTTGTAACAGTTCATCAAAGCCTGGATTGGCACAACAGCAGAAGAAGGTGTGTCAGCAACACATTAATGCTTTAATTTTTTTTGTTAACAACATCCAAAATCTTATCGAGTTTCTTTTGGCTAGGAACCAGCAACGATGTGAATAGTTTTTTATATAATAGTACTTTTATATCTATTTGCTGTTACGTTAGCTTGCTCTAAAAGAAAGCTACTTCCAAATAAATAACCATAAATCAAACATGTTGGCCTATAGCCATCCATAGCTTCCTTGGATGTTATTAAAACACTTAATGAACTTGATGGAAAATAAAACCTCTTTTCCCAGATTCCCAAAATTATTGAAGCCTCATCAGGATCCCATGAACTGAAACTGCGGAATAAATTGTCCCCAGAGTTAAAATTAACAAAAAGGCAATCTCCAACTCAAAACTGAACTAGAAGCAATCAAAGAAAAACTACACAAAGTCCACAATAACTAATTTGGAAGAATTGGAACAATACGCATGGCGCGAACACTTGAAATGTCATGGTCTCCCTTACACCAAATGAAGTGAAACTGGTTTACTTTTTCTGTATGGTATGGTACCATACCATGTATTATAGTTTGAGCAAGTAGAAGAGAATGTAGAAGCAAGATTTCTCAAGACAATCCTTTTGTGCGGTTTAATTTAGCCATTCGTATGTTATACACCTAAAGATATTTCTTGAATGTTGGTGAGTAATAGCATACCTTCTACATTTTTTCTTTCGTTGTTTTGGTTATTCTAGTAAATACTTTGTTAAGCTTAGGAATCTAACTATTTTGTTGGTTTGGTAGAAATACCAATCTATCATCTTATAATACAATTGTATTATTGCCATCTTGCATTTCTTATTCCCTTGGGGCTTTGCCATTTTTACTTGTTCATTAATTGTTCATGAGCATATTCTTTAATATGCCATAACTATGTCGTTAAGCATTGTAATTTCTGCCCCGCACAGCAGTGATCTGATAGATATACTTTTGATGAACAAATCATAATACAGCATACCAATTTTTAGACCTATGGAAGTAAATGTTAACATATGTACCGATATATGCACAATTGTTGGCCCATCGGGGCTTGGTAAAGATTCTCTAAACTTAAACGCTTTAATGCTGAAGTGATTTTCCATAGATGAAGAAGAAGGATATTGTACCATTGTTGCATCGAGAAGACAACTAAAATATAAATTAAAAAACTTGGTAAAAATGAATTTAAACTTAATGTTCCCAAATACCAGAGCCAAAGTAGCAGATAACTGACAGTAAATCGTTGAGCGACAGTTGGAGATCATGTCCGGTTAAACAATGGTTATAGTGTATTTAGGATGTTGGATGGAGCTCTCTAGATCACACAATAGAGTTTGCTAAACGAAACCTTTCAGCTATGGCTGGTCAAGACTGAGAACGCAAATTAAAAAAACGTACAAATTCATAACCTTCAACGTTGCCATTGCACAACTTGGAGATCCAGTCGCTTCCTTTTAACACTAAACTTATTTACGGTTCTGCTGATTCTTACAGTCTTTTTTTACTCTACTGTCTTGGCTCTGGTATTTGTTTTCTGTATGAGTCGTAACTCCCAACAGTTAGTAAACAAACTACATTTTGGGCTAAGCTATTAGTATCTAGTTAATAATCACATACTAACTTATGCAGTTACTAATGAAGAAAACAATGAACACTAGTTTACCCATCACTAATCATTGTGTAAAGCAGGGAATCATCATTGGTATTAGGCAGTGCTACACAATTAATTGTAAAAATTTGCATGTTAGCTCCTCCACCAACAGCACGAACTCCAAAATAGATGTCACTGTTCACAGTGAACGTAAGAGGATAATCATAAGGACCAACTGCTTCCTTTAACAGATTAATAGAAAATGTATCAGCAACATGTCAACTAGTAGGACACATAAAAATGCTGTTAATATTAGGAAGTTTGCATTTTATTCTGAAGCAAACTATTATCGTATTGATTGTGTCACTCTTACCAATTCATCAATTCATCCTTAAGTGTGGGGCTACTACTAATACAGCTGAATCCAATTTATAGGGCCACCAGTTAATCTAGACTTGGGAACCAAGGACCTTGGGAGGGGAGGGAGGGGCAGAGAGCAAAATTTAAGGGCATTGATGACATATAAAATATTTAACTATGCATTACGATGAAAACATTTATTACATTAGAAAAAATTAGCTTAACGTTTTGTTAAAACTGTAATTTGACTTAAAAATAAATTTATTTACTGCGTACCACCTGAAATGACTTCGCGTACCACAGGTTGAGAACCACTGGTATAAATTCAACAAACTTGAAAAAAACGGCCAAGTCTTGAGGATTTAAAACGCTCGAGGTGTTAATTGCGCTATAACGATGAAAGCTTAGCATGACCAACAAACTCTATGGTGCTGCAGAACATGGCATGTTGAATAGTGGTGGTAGTGTGGAATCAGCTTCCACAGTATTATGAGTGTGCAGGCGGTGTGCTTGGGCTAAGTTTAGAGAGTTGTCTGAACTTCTTACTCTGAACAAAGTGTCTTGAAACAAATAGGTAAAATGCACACAGCTTGCATAAGAAGTGCAATGTTGTATGGAAGTGAAACGTGGGCAATGAATGATTTGCACATGTTAGCTGAAGAAATATAACTAACTCAGTAAAAACTCAAAAACTGCCATTAAACATGATAAAAACACATAGTAACCTCTTTCAGCAAATTTTTTATAAAAACTAACTTACATTGAAAGTGGAGCTGTTATAAAAATCTAAGGAGAAGGAGAAAGCACCCATGCCTGGAACTGAGAGCAATGCTACTTGTTGATCTTCTGGTTTAAAAAAGGTGGTAACATTTCCAAACTTGAAAAATGTGCATGACACAGGAACGAGATACCTACAAAAATACAATTGCTGCTTTTTTAATATAAATACATGTGGAATTAATTCTTTTAATATTTTAAAATTCAAAAGTTCATTATCCAAAATTAGTTGCCAGCAAATATTTCATCTTCGTATATTGTAGAGTGTGTAAACTAGAAAAAAAGATCAAACAATCAGTAAAAACAACTTTTGTCAGAAAATCAACAGACAAAAAGTTTTAGGTTAGGAGATACTAAAAACGCTCAGGTTGATATTGAATGCACAGATGCTGCAGGTTATCTTTGACATATAGATTTTGGTCCCCAGGGTTTTCACACAGCATTTTCCATTATATTGTTAGGACCTTAAACATGTCTTTGTACTTACTGTCATTACATAGAAAAAAAAAATTAGTATATGTGGCGTTATTTAAACAAACATCTTAAGCAAAAACAATGCCTTCTCTCCTTCATTAGCTATTGAGGTTGGTTCAGAACCAACGTCATTGTTCATCACATTATTACTCCTAGCTATTATAATTTGAAAACAATAAACTCTTGAGTGGTTTAGTTATAAGGTGCTTAAATATAATTTTAAAAGAATTGTACTTTTTTATGTGCTCCAGGCAATCACTTGTACATAGTGCTAAATACATGAGATCTGTTCAAAAAGTATCCGAGTTTGTCTTTTCCTCCAAAATCAATGCTTCGACAGCAAATTTGTTTTGGTGCATAGTGAAGCAACCATTAACGTGAATGCAAAAAATTTCAAGTAGATGTCATTCTCTTTTTCGAAAACATTTAGTACACACCATATAGTGCGTGCTCCTTGATTTTTGGTCGCAAGCAAAATGACAGGACTCCATGAACAAAAATGTTGTATAAAGTTCCACCACAAGCTAGGAAATAATCAAATTGAAACAATTCAAAAGATGCAACAAGCTTGTGGAGATGAAGCCATAAGCCAAACTCAAATCAAAGAAACGCTTCAAAAACGGTCGAGTGTGGAAGTGTCAAGGCATGATCTGGTTGGCCGTCCCCAAGCCGAAACAGGGAGGTGACTGAGAAGGTGCACTAAATTAGTTCATTGTATTTTAAAAGGGAACGAAAAGTCAATGAAATGAGGAAAAAAGAAGAGACAAGATGGTGAAGCAAATAGACGGTATGGTATTATAACGTTTATCCTCAAACTGCTGAAAGTCTTTGCATGACTTGAACTCGGTCGTGATTCCTGTCTGATGCTCGTGATTCATCGCTCAAGTCTTGGTTACCAAGCTTGTTTTTGCGCAAATTCCAATTGACACACATTTTTATTAGTATTGCCCGAATTTTGAACAGAATTTGGAACAGACCATTGTACAGGAACAACAGCAGCGCAAATGAAAATCAAACCAAATCACATTTTTACGAGCCAGGTGCAGTATGCAGTTATGAAAAAAGGCAGACACCAGAATATATGTAAAGAAACTATGGAGCCATACAAGAAAGCAAACAAAGACAGAAAGTGAGAGGGGGCAAAAGCAAAGGAAGTGGCATATGTGTACCTAAGGTCAGGGTCAGGGTTACCCAAACGTTTTGGGCCACGGAACCCTAGTTGTGAATTTTTTATTTCTCGGATCGCAGTCTTATGTCGAGTCACATTTTTCTGCGCAACCAACGTGGAAGGATAAAAAAAAATAAAACTGAATTATTTTTCTTAACAAAACTAACAGCATCAATGGGGCGGGTGGGTTTGCTTATACGATTAGAAAAAGGTTACGAATTCGTTTCAATTACGAATCACTACGGCAATTATTTGTATCTGACATTTTTCTATTTTTTGTCATATCGTCGCGGACCCTAGTTTGGGAAACCCCGATCTAGGTCTCTAGGAAGTAAAGATAGAAGACGAACAGAATAACAAAGTAAAAACCTCGAGTATATCATGTAAAGATGGTTAAAGATCAAAATGGTCGTGACCAATGAAAGAGAGGTGAAAAAGTACTACTAGAAGCTACCGACAGCGGGCCCACATCTCTGCTTTGCTTTCTTGCAAAACTTCAGGCAAAACAGAATGAGCTCAGCTGTGAAAAATTTACATGACCTAAGCAAGAAATACTTGCAAAACGCTCATATTGAAACACCAACATATTGATTGTGACATACACCCATTCTGAAGAAATATTGTCAAAATAAAACTTTCAAAACAATCAGTATCCACTTGACCCCACACAAGAAGATAACATAAATACCGGGTAAATGTAGTTCCTTACAGCAACTAAACAAGGGCTTACAGATCAGACAGGTTATTGCTGACATGTACAAGCCCTTTTAATGAAGTGTTGTTAACGATGCTAACCTAGCACAAGGAACAGTCACTCTATACAAAACCTAAAAGACATACCAAATGCGATGATATAAAGCTTAGATCTTAACCACCGCATAATATACCTACCAAGCACTCACACTATGGATCATCCAAATATCTTTTGCACAGCCAACCTTTCGGCACAGCAGGGGTAAGCACTCTTAGTCCAGAGTTGAGTATTATTACTTGGAACCCAGAAGCTTCAGCTCACAGCTTGTTTGCAATATGGCATGCTTCTCTCCCGCCATGACAGCGTACGATAAACTCCGCTCAGGGTAGGGGTTGTCAGGTGCCCTTGCCACTCTTACCAGCTCAAACAAGGGGTACGACAAATAAATTACTTCCACTGTTCCACAGAATTTGGCATGTCCATAAATAACCTTGCCAAAGGAGGTCTCTTCAATGTTCCATTGACAGCATGGTTGGTGTGGTTTTCTAGCCAAGCATTTGACGCGTTTCAAAGTTCCAAGTTGCGTATAAAACTTGGATTGAAATTGGCATGGAAAAGTGGGAAATGTGTGGTTTTAGGCCCAAAAATCTACTTTTGACTTTGGGCCTGTATAACGGGATATAGAGATACATGATTTTTAACATATTCAAGAATGAGATGGTATCAAGCAAGCTTAGTTCACATGCAAAATCTCAGGGATCCCATGGAGTGAGTTTCTAGTAATTGCATTTTTAATAATTTTACTACATATGGAAATAAACAAAGATATTGACACTTTTCTTAAATTTGGTGTGGTAATGCGGTAATGCGTGCGCCTCCTCCAACCATTCTATGACTGTGACTTTCCAAGAGACCTTCCCCTAGCAGCACATACACCACACAATATGGTTAGGAATAACCTGTTTCTGCCCAGACAGTCGTCTCATGACCGATGGCCTGGTATTGGTGATTTTCTGGTTGGCGTTAAACCGTATCACGTCTGATGTTATGGGAACGGCTAGATTTCCTTCCTTCATCGTTTTCTCTTCCTTGGCCGAGATGATCACTCTGCTGCTCGGTGGTTCAGGCCGCAGCAGTTAAACCATCGAAACTCACCAGCATTGTTGTCATCATGAACAGATCTTGGAAATCATCTGGTGCCTCTGTACCATAGTAGTTTGTTGCCCCTCATCAGGTTGTAGTTGTGAGCTACAAGGTACTGTTACGCTTCGTACCCTAGCTCCTTCAAGGCCTTTGAGTTTCTTTCCACCATGTAAACAAATAAATTTCTGCAGCACAAATTAGTAAACTTCCTTCGCCAAAATCTCTGCCAGGTTGTTGTAGAAGAGTTCTGTGTTTGATAGACTAACCCACTTATCAAGAAAATTTCGCAAGTGCACAGTGAACTGACCTGGACTTTCGCTGGTTTTAGGCTTGGCTTCTCGAAACCTCTGCTGATACTTGTGCTTTGTGAAATTGTATCATCTCAGCAGCGCCACCTTCAGACAATCGTACTCCAGAGCATCATCCTCCGGAAGCCTTGAGCAGACGCCCAGCGCTGTTCCAGAAAGAGTGTGTTCAGGTGGGTCACCTAGGTTTTGTTTCTGCCATTGCGCCATGACAGCGTACCGATTGAACCTAAGCAAATAGTTATCCAAATCGTCTTTGCAATCGACAAAGACAGGTAACTCAGGACACTTCACATGAGAGTGGATGGCCAGATCATATTGTTAACAGGTAAAAATGTTTTGTGCACATGTGGCATATAGACAATATAATAAAAAATATCATACTTTAAGTTACAGTGCAAAACTGGGAAGTGCAATTGTGCAAAATTCCGTAACACGTCCTAACATTATTTAGAATAGTAAACGTAAGGATTTATTTTTATTTCAGCTCATCCAACAATTTGTCAAATCTTCAATAAAATCTATCAATTGTTTAGCTGTATTCGGTACCTACAATCGACAACTTGAATGCATTCGCTTTTGGGCAATTTTGAATCGAAATTGGACTTCAGACATACATACGAGTTTGGTCTTGTATATTTTTGAGTTTGCGCCATACACAGTAGGCCTGCTTTTGTTGCTGTTTCAGATACCGTACTCTAAAAAAGTTTTATTAGATTTACCAAATATTGTCATTAGGCTATTTTATTTTGCAATTATGGCATTCTGTAAGCAAATAATTATTACTTTGTAAAACAGCACCCCAAAATAAGATATCTACGTTTTTATTTAACTTGTGTCCCATGTGACATCTAACATTTCGAAATCAACGCTGTAATTTTTTCGTTTGATAGTGGAAAAAGCGCATTTGTCGTTCTTTTGTAATTTTACGCAGCTAAAAGATATGATGTGTAATTTCTCACCAGCCCGTTCAATGAAGCAACCCTCTTTCTTTAAAAATAAAAACTCTTCTCAAACTTATGTGATTTGGGGAAAATGTTGAATGAAATTGCGTTTTGGTGAAAATGTCGAAAACTTTAAACTTCAGTTTATGATTAGTTAATTGACGCATGATTAAGTAGTCGTTTTAGTTGAATACTGAAAGTGACTTTTGACACATACCACTGAAATTTACAGACGTAAAGATTAAAAGAGTTATAAAACACTAAAACGTCCCGATTTTCAACATAGTTCGGCAATTTCCGGCTGAAGGACTCACGCGATTAATCTGAAAATGGTCGATTATATTAAATATTTATGCTCAATACAACTATCTTATGCCTTCATATTTAATGTCATTTGGTCAAAAATAGCGAGTGGAGTTAAATTATCTGTATTGGCCAATATTCTGATAGCGCATAGAGTTGTTGTTAAACACACTTGTTATTAAACACATGAAATAGAACATAAATAACATTTTAATATCATCCGATCTGCACGAGAATTCCGTAGGAATAAGGGCTAATTATGACAATTAGCACAACACAAGTATGTTTTAGAATAACTTGTGTTTCGTTTATTTTGTTTTAGGTACCTTGTGGTAATGCCTTTACGTCCAATTCAAGAACAAAATGTAGTTGAAAATTTTCATCTTGTGCATAACAATTTTTCACCGTCTTAAACACATTTGTGTTTAAAGTTCATGTACAGACTGTATAGCGCATGCGGTGTCTATTTCAGTAAGTTTATACACCGTTTTGGTCTGTTTCAATAACCTTTACGTCCATTTCCATCCGGTTGCTTCTGTTTTAACTTGCAGCGTTTTAATGTTAGACTTTTTACCTCCTATCAGCTTCATGCTATATAAGCACACATTTCTACCAGCGACCAGAGTTAGCCAAGTGATTCACCGAAACCAACAGATAAGTTGTTTAAGCTAGTCGTGCTGATTGCAACTCAATAGACATCTTATAAGCAATAATATTCCTTATATTCTTAATTATTAGTATTATTGAGTATGTGTACAGAATCCATAATAAAAAACCTTTCCTTATAAACTATTTCTGTTGTAATATTAAAACTTTTCGGCTGACAAAAGGTTAGAGTATTCTAACTGCACGCAATAATACAGTCAGATAGAACAGGTAAATTAGGCAAAGATACCCTCATATAAGAAAAAGCGTCTGTTGAAGTTCAAATAACCCCTTTGTGCGGTTCAATATTAAACATAGAAAACACCCACCACAAATTTTTTCAGACTTAGTCACATTTAACCCAGACTATTGCTGAATGAAAACGAGGAGATTTTGTTCCAGCACACTCAGTCAAGCATAGCATGATAAAACAAACAAAAAGTGTACTAAACATTTATGCAATGAATATAAACTTTCTTGCACATTCTCAGAAGATCAGTAAATTTCAATGGTGATTCCTTGATTTTAAGAGTGTTTTACATCCTATGTCATAGTATTTTTGAAAACTTTGTTTTGCTGTGAAAGTAAGAGCAAAGAAAAAGGAAGGACTTAAAAGATATTTAAGAAAAACAAAGTATCCCAAGATGTGTTAACATTGTGTAATCCAAGCTGTGTTAGAAAATTTTGAAAACAGCTAGAAAAATGATGAAAAATGTAATGTTTCGGTATTCATCCATAGAAAGGTAATATCATAATTAAAAGTTTTTTCTTACCTTCAAGACAAGTCGTTAGTTAAACTAATTTTACTATTGAATGAGCCAAATGTATCGTATGTGCTTTATCTTCACTTCACCATAAAACTTCCATATATGCCCAAATTATGCTAAATGCTTTAACATAAGCTACTGTTATTATGTCACTACAGTACCATAATTTAATATTTGCCAATAAAAATATAACATGAATTCAAATCAGATATCTTACCAAGCACCACGTGTGATCACATTATTGGTGCTATTGCTATTTTCTGAAAGACTTTCAGCCCACAATCGTACGGTATTTGAATAAGTTATCTCCCAAAATGTTTCCTGTCAAAATTAAATTTCAGTCAATTATCTACAGAGAACAGGTATGGAAAAAATACTGTGTATAGTGCACAATGAAAAAAATACATATCTTCTGAAATTAGTTATGGCAGAAGTGATGCCACATTACCTAAACTTAAAACTTTTGAAACAACAAGACATTTTTAGTTATAAACAATGGTATAGTTTGGCAGTTCACTTACCCAAACATGCATTTGACATTGACTATAACTGATCGAAAAATTGTAAAAATCTTCATCAATCTGCACTTTACATTCTTCTGGTGTGGGATTAACTAATGATGCATGATATCCCACCGATAAAATGGAACTATCGACAGCACAAGTTGGAACTACAATATCCATTCTCTGATTTCCACAGTCAATTTCAAAATTAGCTAAATTCCAAGCAAACAAGCATAAATATTAAATTATCATTATCTTGTAAATATCAATTGTAAATAAGTATGTAACAATGAGATCATCAAAGCAACCAGCTCAGGTAAAATCTGGGAAAGTAAAAACAGTCATCAAGGTTTGCACAGCAAGAACCTGGATTCAGCAAACTTTTGGTTTTAGTGGATTATGTAACTACAGGTTTTAGTTCTATTAATGTGCAAAATTGCAGACTTCGGGCGAATACTCTAATTGTGTGACAAAAAAATCACCACACCAAGTCAACATGCTGATAGTAAACTTGCGTGTGCAGCAACTTGAATTTTGAAAGTTGACATTAGACAAGGGGTAATTAATGGAGCCTTAATCCTGTGTCAAGATAGTTCCAAACACATTGGCTATTACGAATCACATGATTTTATTAAATATTTCAGGGGGAGATTTCAAACTCAAATGTTTCAATTTTGTGGCAATATTTTTTGCCAAATGAAATCATTCCTCTATAAGTGTATTTGCCAATAAATCCTAGTAGTTATAGTTACTTGAAACTACCTCAAATAAAAATGCCTGATTGCAAAGTTCTCAGTGTGTTTGTTGTAATTTTTAATTTCTGATACATTTGTAGCGGTTAATTTTGACATGCTTTAAACACCCTGCTAAACTGACTAAATAAGCTAAGTGGCTTATCTACAACGATCTTATGCCTTAGAGAAAGTTATTATTTTGAAAGTACTTATTGCAGTGACAATAGAAATACAAAAATTACAATAATCGGTTGAGAATTTTCGAGATATTAACATGCAAACTTTGGAAAAGCCACAGCAACCTAATTTGACACATGATGAGAATGTCTGCTAGCGTCTGATGCAATGATGTCATGAGCCCCAACATTGCCATGGTGAAAAGTCTTTCTTTCATTTCTATATTATTGTAAAATGAAACAGGCAATTTTTTTTCTGAAACTATTGAGTAGACTAATTGCTGAAGAAAAAATGGTTAGCCTAAATACCTATTTACCAGTTTACTGGGTAGTTGCATGAGATTGGCTTGGAAACTCTATTAATCCAATTGGCCATTGAAATCCTGTTTAATTTTCATTTGCACTTAATGATATCGCACAATTGATATAATTCAAACAGATAAAACAGTAGCTTGATTGCTTTTTTTATGGTGGAAGGTTTTTAGCAAGTACAAGTATGAGAATAAGAAGCTAACTTAAACCTAAAACATATATTCGACACATAGATGACACATTCGCCATCTTTGAAAGTCCAAACAACGCCATTTCCTTCCAAAATCAACTAAACGAGCTTTACCCTAAAATAAAATTTACCATGGCAGACGCCATAATAACTACTGCATTTTTTTGGCAATTAAAAAGTACATCTTTGTACAAAAAAATAAATGATGTTTTCCAGTTCCAAACAAGTTGAAAGTGGAAATATAAATATGGAATATTAAAAAAAAAACATTCAGTAAGTTTGAATGAAATGCAAAAGGTTGTAATATTTATGATGGACGACGTTGACACTGCAGAAAGAGTTGAATACAGTAATGGTATATCTGTTGGTTTAACTGAAGAGGGCCTTCCAGTAAAAACAGTCCTTACGTTCATGGTTCAGTCCACATGTAGCAAATATAAAGATGCAGTTTGATTAGTTCCTGTCAACAAGCTAAAGACTGCTTTCCAACGACTGTGGTTTAATCGAGTAATGCTGGAGTTGCATGACTTATATATTTAACAATTTCACTAACAAGGAACGCTTGAGTATCTCCACTTCTGAATATGAAGATACTTGCGGAAAATCTTGCACTGCTTTGTTTTATCATGTTAAGCAATTGCATGCACTGGAAGACAAAACCATAAAAATTGCTCATATGTTAAAACAAGTTTGACCTGAATCCAGGTAACGTTGCCAGAACATCTCCACAACATGCCTTGAGTAGGTATGTTGTATACAGTGTTTATAAAATGTGTTGCAACTTTCACACAGTAGCACCCACAAAATGTAAAATAGGTCTATCTTTTGCTTATTCAACTACGTTTGGTGTGTTTGCTCAAACAACTCATTTCATCATCATTCGAAACTCACGGAAATAAACTCCACAAAATATTCTTTAGTAATAGTTATGTTCGAAAGAACATTAGATTCATTTATTTCAGAAAAAAAGCAACCAAAACGCTCAGCATGACAAAGGAATCCATTGAAAACAAGAAATTCTTAACAAGAAATTTAATCACCGTGTGCATCTTTAATTCTTTTAAAGTCGGAAATTACTTTAATAACAAATCTCAAGTGCTCACGACACTTCTATCCAAAGTGGTGTGTCAATTCAGATGACCACATGACGAGGACTGTTAATAAGAAACTGAACACTCAAGGATGGACCGTTTGTATGCAAAGCCAGCAGTAACTGAACATCTAAAACAATGCATCACGCACAGTAAAAATTTACCCCCACATAAATAACTTTAAAATATTACAAAAATGCAAAACAGTTTACGAATGTAAAATTCAACAAGCTCTGTTAATCAAACAGATAAACCTCCAATTAAATAAGCATAAAATTGAAAATTGTGCCCTGTTTCTTTCAGAACATGCCTTAAACATAGACTCTATTATCTAGAGAATCGTTTATCCAGCACGTCGTTTTGCATCATCTGTATTATCTCGTTATGTACGTCTTGTATGGTTTATTTCGCACCTGTGTCTGGCACATTTTTTGTTGTGATATACCCTACTCGATACGTAACCTCTAACTACTATTATTATCTGTATACACTGTGGCGGTCGTGATAGTAAATTGTAATAATTCATTCATTGGCATTGTAAAGAATGCATTGGGTGTGTCTCTAGCTAGATTCAATTCAATTCAATATTTGAAGTGTATTTTTCGTAGTTAAATCGATAAGCAAACAAAGAGTTCCAAAACCGACGCTCTGACACAGTTTCAAGTAGCATTGTATTTTACGGTGTAACGTTTTGATGGTACTTTGGTCAAGAGCTTCGGTGACAATAGAATGTTAGATATTACATAGGTTATACGTAGCAATGCAAAATAACATGGCGTTCGCTGATTGGATGATGTGTATGGTATAAAAACTTAGGTTTGGTTAAAATCTCCCCTTCTTGTCTTTTCTCATTGTATCAGTTTTACCTTCTGGACCGTTCATTACTGAATTTAAGTTATAGCTTTATTTGAATGTAAAAAGGATGATGAAAATGTTTCTGATATGATAAAACAATATTTCAAACAATATAACAATTAGACTTTATGAAGCTGGTGTTGATTTAAAGAAACATTATAGAGAAAGCAGGCGCAACGGAGTCAAAGACACAATTGTCTAGGAGTTCTAAAAGAAAGACTAATAGCCTTTGGCTTTAGGCCAACCTAAAAACAATCCACATCGCCATCCCCACAACACCGTGGACTTCTCATTTACAACTACTTCCGAATGAAGCCTTTATACATCGTTAGGATTTGTTGTCATCCATTTATTAAGCATTCGCTCTGAAGAAGTACATAAGCATGTCTGAAACTAGTAAGCCTTAGTAGTAAAATTATATATTTACCTGCAGTTTATTTGCTTTTAACAAGAACACAAATAAATGGTTAAAAGGCCGCAAATTACTCACCCCTGTCGTAGACCTACCTGGTCAAATTAGCAATTGATGAATTGGTCAATAAGGTTATCACAGAACAAATTATACTAGCTCACATCTAGAAAGTATGCACAAGCTTCATTTTTAGTTTTTGGCTGTCTTAAACCATTAAGCCAATTGTTTGGGAGCTATTTTCAATTAACCAGTCTATTGGTAAATTATATGTTTACAAAACTGCTTTAAACCATAACATTTGTCTGCAATGATTACCATGAAGAATTTCTTGCACAGCCGAGATTGGATAACTTATTATCCGTTTAACTACAGCAAAAGATTTATTTGTACCTGTAATGAAAATTCAACTGCAGACGTAAGTATTGCAACGGCCAAAATGTGTTGTATCCACTGAATTCACTACAAAACTGTAGTTAACTTGCCTGCAACTCAAACTACAAGTTGGTGCTCGCTACTTCATGTTAAAGTCCAGATTATGAGAGTCAACCAAGTAAGTGGTACCCCAGAGCAAAAAGAAAGTTCAAATACAAGAAAATTCTCATAAGTAAACTTAACGGGACAAAATACTTCAAAACAATCTTGCATTTCATTATTTGCAAAAACATTACGGGATAAAAATCTCATGGCAGGGGCCCTTTGAGAAGAGGCTGTTTACCCCAGCTTTGTAGGTGGCTGGAAAAAAAATGTTCGCTGGCGGAAGAGATAAAAACACAATGAACTTATACTACTGCGGCAAGTGTAGAACCTTTATTAAAACCAGCTGACTACCATCAGATTTGAAGATGAGCTGGGGGTTTGGCGGTGCTGGATCATCGAGTGTAGAATGCAATGACAATCATTTTTTATCATTACCAATTGGTTAACTATGATATATTGTGCAATGCATTTCAGGAATTTAGTGCAGTGTCCTTATTGCTAGATTTGCAGTGCGATATGCTATGATCATTACAATGTGATTGGTAGCTAATAAAAAGTTTTATATTAAGTCTTGTAATCATCAACTAGAACAATTTTCGAGAAAAAACGATCAAGCTATGAAATAATGATATTCCATTTATAAATTAGTATGTTTAGTGTTAATGTCACCAAACTAAACTTAGTACTAATTATTCCTCAAGGACAAAGAAAACAAAATTTTGTAAAATGGTGTTACGTGTTGATTTAAAAATAGTTGGGTTTCTACTCGGGGTGCAGTGTAGTTATATGAAATTCCCATAATTTTTGTGCTTGCGGGATAGCAGAGCTAGGAACTACCACTGAATAAAACAAGATTGGCCTGTGAAAGAAGATTTGGCACCTGGCGTGAAAAATGTTCAAGCTCATTCTCTGATGGAAAGATCTAAAATATTTTACCTCCTCTTCATATCAAGCTGGATATTATGAACCTATTTGTTCAAGCACTCACAACAAGATTGGTGACAGCCACCTAGATTTCTTCCCTGAAAATCTCGGTGATCTGAGTGATGAGCAAGGGGAGCAAATTCATCAGGATATCAGTGAAATAGAGTGCAATTATCAAGGGAGGTGGGATGATGTCATGCAAACTGATTACTGTTGGTAAATTAAATGTATAAACTTTACGTTTATCCTGGTGACCTTGTGAAGTACACTTCGATTAGCATGTGTTGAAGTGAAGATGCTCTTTGTATTTGCTTTTGTTCAGTTTACACCCCACATTTCAAATAAAAGCTTTTCTGGTGTTCTAATTTTGAGTGCTTACTGGGAAGAACAGTCAGCCTTCTTGAGGAGTCAGAATAATTCAGCTTGACATATTTTCGTATTAGCATATTTTCAGTTGACGTTATGCACCACACATTGTAGATAGTTTCTTATCATCGTCATTCTGTACTTTCTAGCTAGGCCACTTCATGTGACTGTTGCATTGCAAACTGAAGGAAAATCAAAACTGATAAAACAGTCTAAAATTGAAGTGGTTTGCGGATCCTTCATAAGTGTACAATGTGACATACGATAAGGTTGTGTTGCGTTAACAAGGATCGCACACAGCTGAGAAATACAGCTGTAATGTACTCACAGCAGATTAAGTTTACCATGTAATCAAGCTGACAAAGTTTTTTAAAGAATTTAAAATCATTTTATTACTTATCCGTTACAATTTCTAAAAACATTGTCTCACATAGACCAGATAACCAAGAAAGCACTGTATCAAGTTAATATATAACAACGTCATTGGAAAATATTTTAACAACTATTAATTAACTTATTTATCAAAAACTTTTCAATTCAAAATATTTGCAAATAAGTCATTTGTTTAAAAAAAAGCAAAGCTTTCTTCAAACTAAATGTAAGCTGAAAATTTTTACATACGTTTGCATGTTCTTCCATCAGTTGCTAAATACCAACACTTCCTGGGGCAATCACAATAATAAGACGCACTGGAGATAGTAATGCACTCATCACTACAACCGCCATTATTAATAGAACATGGTGATGAAGCACCTAATAATAAGTGTTATGTGTTTTTATTTCAGATGAAACAATTTAAAATCTTATAAATAAAACCTTTAATCTTTCTCCATGCACTACAGCATGTAATAGAAGAATACTTTGCATGCCTTGATGAACTTTTGAGCTATACTCAGGAAAAATTTGTTCCCAAAAAGATACCCATTCCAAAACGCGTCAAAGCTGCGTAGGCGTTGTTGCCTATAGTGCAAGCACTGTCTGGAATTATTACTAAATCATGCATTCTAATCTCACTGTTGTGTAACCGACAATAGCCTTACTTAAGACAGACATTTGTTTTGCTCCATATTACCAAAAAAATTTTAACAATAAGGTTTCGGATGAAGTTCGGTTTCGGTTTCGGATGAAATTTGTCGGCAGGCCGTAAGTTGGCCATCCCTGACCAAGACCTACACTCAGCAAACATCAAAATCAAATAATCAAAATCACAGATAACTAGTATTCTGTTACTGTACCGCGATGGTTTTTCTCTTGTTCTGTTTTTTATTTTTGCAGTCTTGTATAATAAAGCTACCAAGCGAAATTACACAAGAAAAGTGACGTCACAAAAAATGGCTGCTGGCCAAGCAATAATAGTCATATTGGCCTAGCAAACCCTGTTGCGAAATGGCAAAGCCAGCGGGCTTGAAATGCTAAGCACGGCAAAAGATAATCACACATTTCTTTGAACTAAGTTGTTACTTTTTGGGTTAAAAAGTGGATAGTTTATCTTCATTCAAAATTGAAAATAAAATTTCTAGTACCACATTCCATGTGCTAAAACATGTTTTCCCAAGTGATGAAACTCACGAGATAATGATAATAACTTACAATGAATTGTAATTAAAGTTCTGCCTTATCATATTACCCATTTTCTAACCAACCTCAATCGGCGACGTTTAGCATTTCACCCAACAGAGGCAGTGAAAAGAATACAGGGGAGTAGAAGGGAAATGGAATAAGTTCTACAATTACCTTGTAAATTACCAGATTTCACGTTATTTAATCAAACATTTGAAGAAAGCAATTGAAGTTCTTTATAAATGTATACCTACATATTTGTTGTCATTGGTCATTTTTTGTACAGGGCACATTTTTTAAATATATGTAAATCTTGTAATCATACGTAACTTAAAATTATGATGTTGGCAATCCTGGTTGGGTGTTCAAAGTTAAGTTACAAACTGGAGTAGTTTATGTGCCATATTCAAAGAGATAAAGCAATTTTACAAAGTCGTCAACCCAATTTGAGGCATTCATCAATGTTATTTGTTGAAAAAAGAACTGTCGAAGATTGGAAGCTCACAGAACAATTAGCATTTAAAACATAATGTCATTACAAAGCAAAATTGAACAATGTTACTCCTGAGACAATCTCAACAAAGTTTCTACATGGTTTCAAATAGCAAAAAGACAGAGGTAGAACAATACATTTTGCTGTGACTGACATCAAGGGAAGAGCATTAACAAAATGACAGTTGACGTCACAGTTTCTGTGGTTGCAATAGCACTAATAAAATTAAATCTGAATTAAAATATTGCTAAAATAAAATGTATATGAAATACTTGTATGCCATGCTTGATAGTACACCACAGAAGACAAAAATTCATTCAAAAAAGGAGAAAACTTACCTCCAACAACCACAGTTATGCACCTTTGTACGGATGACAACCTGCAAAAACAAAGAAAGTATAATAGCTCAAGGTCAAGGAGTAAAACAATCAAAAAGTTTTAAGTAATTGTTTAACAGTTCAACAAATTTGATAAAGTAATGTAAGCTATCAAGAAATTTTGTTTATTACTGTTTTCAATTTTCTCCTCTCATAAAGTAGTTTTATTATTCTGCAGTTCATCTATTGCAAGTTCATACCACACCCTGCTATGTCACAGAGTAATTTATAGTTACCTGAATTAATGCAGATATAGCGGCACCAATTGTGTTTGTTGTTTCCTAGCAAACTAATGACTGGCTAACTGTTAAGGTAACAATTTTTGTAATCTTATTTTTGCACACAAAGAAGCAAGCTCAAATTTGTGAAAGCTCATGTTGATATCTTAAAGTTATCTTTGCAGGGCGGTGCAGGTGCAGGCAGGAAAAATGCCTGCGCAATGCTATTGAGTAATAGGATAAAAAATTTTCTTAAAAACGGTTTGGCTCTCTGTTAAACAAAGCAGCCAAAACTGACTTAAATATTAAGGGCTCATTCCTAGTCAGCCCCAAAAATACGATGGCTCCACACCTAAGTGATACGCCGCATGGCGAAATTTGACTGCAAAAATTTTAATAAATTTTCCAGTTAGCTTTTTTAAATGGACGGATTGTCTGTGGTCTTAACTAGGGTTTGTAAATTGTTACAAGCTCTGGTAAAATAACGTAACCTTCTAGGGAACCCGCTGACCAAAATTCTAGTGATTAATTCTAGGTTGTTTTCTAGTAATCACGTTCCAACTCCATAATGTTTATCCTCACATGATCAAACAGTTACACATACAATAATATACGTAAACAGGATTGGTCAACAGACTAAAGGTTTCCTTGCTATATCACAGACAAATTTTTGTATAGTCTTGCATGCAATTTCCCCCAGTCTCGTCTTTTCCAAGTAAAATAAATGCATCCTGTAAAACTTACATTTTTGTGGGGTAATTTAAAAAGTTGTACTTTTTCTTTTCTGCAGAAAGAGGCAGTAAAGTCACTACCTGTAAAAACATAAAATCCTGGGCGGGGAATGCATAAACAACGTTGCATGCAATTTAGAAACATTAATGCAACAAAGAGTATTATTTGACTTAACATGGTCCATCTCTTATCATATATCCAATGGCTGGGAGCAATGTTTAAAGTTTCCTAAATGAATTGCAAGTACATCTGTATCACTATCATCAACATCAAAAAAACTCTGTTACAGTAGTTTTAACAACATGCTCATACACATAGAAACTGATGGAATACTACACGAAACTGATGTGGACAAAGTTTCTGAACTTTTACTTAAATAACTATCAAAAATCTGTAGGAATTATTTTGGCTTAAGATGTCTACCAACAAAAAAATTAAACTCTGATATTGGGGGAAGAGTGGGACTAATGAGCCAGAGGTGCCTATGATCCATTTCATGTCTTAACTAGTTAAACACTAACAACACCTGTTTTATGACAAAAAATTGTTCATCAACGAAAAACAATACGGGCAAACAAACAAACAAATATAAAATAGTCAACCTTTGGGCTATTTATTTGTTATTCTATGTATGGAAGTCCAAGGTAAACCTTATGACTTGAGAAAACTTTTGCCTAGCTGTAACAGAGGTAGGTGTAGAAAAAATCTTACAGATTTCATATTTTGTGACTCATGTTATGTCTTCATTTAAAGGAGAGATAAAGAGCAAGATGTCTAGAAATAAATATTAAGCTTAAAGTACAACATAGGGAAACCATGAACTACCATAGTTCAAAAGTACCACTAACCATAATTTTTCTTCAAAAACCTTCGATGCTGGTCATCTAATAAGAAGCTTAATATAACTTGTCCTATTCTATTCATTAGTTGCTATGCTTATTACAAGCAAAATTGTATTACTTTAAAAACATAATCAGGGATCAAAATTAAATTTCTTGTGCTTTCTAACGAATTTAGTTTTTGCCTAAATTTTCAAGAAATTGTGACAACTTTTTAGGCTAAGCGGTTAACACACTCCATCGTAATGTAGCAGAATGCTTATAACATATGTCGTTTTCAAATCGCAAGCAAGTGACGTAGAGTCACCAAGCGGTGAAATACGCTTCACTCTCATATGTCCCACTTTCCCCTACAGTAATAGCAGTCTGGATAGAACAAAAAACTTTACTAACTATAAAAAATTCATGAAATAAACCTAGAAAGAGTTAAAAAGTTACAGATTTCAATTAACAGCAACCTTGTTTCAAACAAGTTGCTCATAGGGAATCATTTCAATAACTACTTTTCCTCCATTGCAGATTCACTGGTCAAAAAAACTCCCCTCACCTAGTAATACTTTTTAAGTTTTCTAAACTTCTAGGCCTTCAAAAAAATTTATTTATATCCAACAATCTAACATGCCCATGGGAATTAAAAAATTATAATGAAAATAAAACCTAAAACCAGTTCAGGGATGGATGAGATTCCATCTAAGCTGCTAAAAGAAATTACTGATAATGTTCTTATTACGTTAGCTATCCACAGGCTATCCACATCGTCATCCACACCAATCATGGTAAGAGAATCTAATCAATCATCCATCAGTAAAAGTCTGTATGGATTCTCAACAAGGTCATTCTGAGATTACTGATCTGGTTTCATCATTTTAGCTCAATGTTCATCATCATTTTCAAACCGATTTGCTCTCGGGCATATTCTTTCAGCGACTCAATGTGTGTGTATTTTTGTAGTTCTAATGTTAGTGAAACATTTCGCTTTATTATCTTGTATAGGACATCTGAGGTGTGTGAGTATTCAATATCTTATTTCTGACATGTGTAATTCAATAAGTTTAGAGCACCAAAGGTTCTAGTATCTTGCCCTCTCCTTGGTCACAGAAATGAGATTCCAATCCTTGGGATGAGGTTTCTTTTCACCATCCAGCTGTTTCAATTTAAATGATTTCAATCAATTTATTGTTGGCTGTTTCTGCCATGTTACTGAAGCGGATTTCAATTATCATACCTGCACGTTTAAGCCTTTGGGCTTTTCTGTTTTTTCCCGTCATTGTCTGTTGTTTGAATTATGATTTTTCTACGTTATAATGGTTAGCAATTTATTTTTTGTCAAAATAAACGATACGATACACTTATTGGACACTGTCATTTGCCCATTAACTTTGATACACATACCTGTAAATGTGGTTGGATGATTTAACAATGTCTTTGATGGGTCACCTTAATGCTTTCTGGACTGCAGCGGTCAAGTTAGCACCCTCATCAAGTAAGATAGCTTTAAGTTTTTCACCCTTTAACCATTACAAGAGCACTGTTATGTTGGGTGCTGTATCAACAACATTTAGGAGATGTACGGCTCGGAAATAAAGGTTTCTCTGATTTTGTTAGACTCTCACATAGGGTTTCAACAACCTGTTTAGATCAATCAGAAGGCAGCATGGTTGGTCTTTTTTATCCTAGAAATTACCCTAGCAGTCGCGTGCAGAATACTGATTGTTATGAAAAATAAGGAAATGTGTACAGTGACTCCTCAACTTACAAACATTCGTAGATACGAACGTTCAGCTTCGTATTTAGGTCTACCCATTACGATATTAATGGCGGGCACTGCATACAGTATAAAATGTTCAATCATCGAAATGAAGCTCATTCATAATGTTTATTGGTGCATGAAAGACAGTCTCGTCCTGGCATGACCATACGGGTTAGGCAATGAGAACAATAATGCGAGAGCGGAATATATGATGCATGAAATGCTACTTGAGTTTAATGACTTTCCAAGTACATTTACGGTGATGTCTGCACTGTAATATTCTGATGTAACTTCGATTGTATGATTTGGTAAGAGCTCACACAGAGCGTGCGAACACAACTGCTGATTACAATTACACAATTTAAAGTGGTACAAGCGCTGCAACAAGAAAAACTATTTTTCGCGGGCCGCATACTAACGTTGATGTAACCATTGTAACATGTATACAATGCGACATAGTTGAATAAGAGATATCATCGAGATAGGAAAAATGAAATGACTAAACTAAGTGCATTGTGCAGAGACAATACAACAAAGCTTGGATTGTTTTCGCTGATTATTACAGCAATAATGTGAGATCATGCAATACACAAGCAAGTCCGCACTTATTTAAAATTGAAGTAATAAGCCGAAAAATATTATGCAGGCCGCATTAAACTATTTGTTGGCCGCATTAAAAGGTTGTGCGGGCCGTATGTTGTGCAGGCCTGGTTTAATCGAATGACCTTAGTCGGTAAGGCAATCAGAAGGATGCCTGTACAACACAAGATTAAAGGGAACAGATATGTAATAATTTATGGGTAATTCAAGTCAGGCATGCTGTTTCATGCCTTCTTCAAACAGTCCCTCCCACTCTGACCCCGACTCAAACGTCGATGGGCCGTTGTAACTCCATAACATACTGTACTTAGATATTCATGTAAAGACAATGCAACGATTAGAAACAATTGCGTTTCAGGTTTTTATTTTATTTTTGTGTTTTTAAAATAAGAAAACAGCTTAACACTAGAACAGCCGGAAAACAAGTTTACCTCTAACGGCCGGTGGTGTCGAAAACGACACCATCCTTAAAAATGAACTTTTTGAATTAATTTAGCGAAAAACTCAAAACTAAATACTTCCGTAATGAATTTAGGTAAATTTTGCTTGTTCAGTAGAAACAAAAACTAGCATACCTACAGCAATTCGACCTTTGATGACGTTGCACACATTTGTAAGAAACGAAAAAAAAACAATATTTATGAGTTGAAACATAAACAATCATTATTCTGATGGTAGGTATCTTAACAAAACGCTAACTATTTCAGAAAAAGCTCATATGTTTCCTACACACAATATGATAACTGATAAGTCTTTAGAGTTTAGAGCAGGACCCATGTTGATCTATTTACGTCGTGCAGTTTTTGCATTCTGTAAGTTTTCAGTCGCCGTTACCACACACTCTGCAAGTTGGCCTGCTGCAGTGACTTCAAACTGTAACTATATAATTTTACGACTTTCTTCCGCACATTTCCTTCGCTTTCCAGATGGTCTTCTCTGCGCTGGGTTCACTTCTCTTTGGACCACCTGCTTCCGCTTCACCGCGTAAGCATCCCTCAATCCCTCCATAAGCTGGAGTATGAAGCTTCGTCGGCCGATTTTGCTATCGAAACATTTTCTGTTCAGAATCCAGGAATTTAGCTCTACTATGTCCAGTAGTTTTGTCCAAACAGTCAAAGGTCATCGTCTACTTGCTGCATGAGTTGTGTATTTTCTCGCCGTTTGGTCGAAAACGTCCACGCCTACCTTGTTTTCTTTTGGCCTACTGTACAGTTTATAGCCTGGCTCTGCTAATAGCGTATTGCATACAATCCATACGTTGAACAAAAACTGTCGTGTGCATTTTACAGTTCGCCTTCGCTGCAAAGCAAAGCGAGTTTTTATTGTGCAAATGTACATGGACAAAGTACGTTTAGGATGTCATAAACTCTCCGTAAAAGCTGTATCTAAAGGAGATAAACAATCACGTTAAAAGATAAAAACTGGGCTAATCTGAAGTATATGATAGTTGCAAGTGCAATCGTGCGAAGTAAAATATGTTGTAGTCTACTGAACCTCTAAAATCATCTTGGTGTCGATTTCGACACCTCGGCCGTTGAAAGTATAACAGGTTGTAGAAAATAAATCGAAAATCAAATTTCGGTAAATGTTACTTATCCATACTCTTTCAAGAAAGTTAGGAAGCTACTGAAAATTTTATATCGTTGCAACTGCTTTTACTAAAAAAAAAATATACATTAAAATTCAAAAAGTGTCGATTTCGACACCTCGGCCGTTCTAGTGTTAAGTAACATATATATCACTGTATACCACTGGTAGACAGATATAGCACTGTATACCAATTAATAGTACAGTACCAATTTACGAACAATTCAAGATACGAACGGCTGTTCAGAACGTAACTCGTTTGTAAGTTGAGGAGTTACTGTAGTTTTAGGTAAAAAAATCCACTCTTTCTTATATAATGGGAGCTAGAGATATATGTGAATTATGTCATAGTCCATAATGACGGAATCTCAGAGGTTAGCAGTGACATTGATATGCTTTTTCAATAGAGGTTTCGGTACAATAAATTTTCTCTTTTTCTCCCCTCCCTCTTTCCCTAGCTCTCGCTTTCTGTTCCTTTCTTTCTCCTCATGCGCCGCCATGTATTTCTTTGTTTTCTCTGTCAGCAGACGTTTCACTCTAATGCCAAATGGTACCTTTATACACAAATTAAATACTGTACTGTTAAACAATGGACATATGCTGAAGTTATTTTATCTCGACCAGACTTCTAGAATATTGGGGACATTCAACGCTTCGAGGACCAAATTATTATTTCGATAAATAAAATATTTTTTTAAGAAAATGTATATAGTTTAGGTATGATTGAAGGATTTTTCACCAAAAAAGTTCAGTAATTTAATGCCTTTGTCATAAAAGTTGAGTGAGTCAAACTGGCATCATTGGTCCTATGAGTAACCGATCAAATAAACTAAATTGAAGACACTGTTTGAAATACCCAGATTATTGGGTTCAAACATGTTAACAAATTTGTACCAACATCGCGTATGGCAGGGATGGCGAACCACTGACCCGCGGGTCACGAAGTGACCCATCACAGATTTTCAGTGACCCACTTGTCTTTTTTAAAATAATGAAATTTAAACAAATATTTAAGCAAAGAATAAATGTTTCACTAAATATTTGTAATAAGGCCCCAACCTATTTTAATCTAGTACCATACCGAATTGCCATATAGCAGTCTGACACAACTGAAGCCGTAGTAGTGCGTTATCAGTATCACGGCAAGTTACTGGGTGCTTATAACGTAATAAAGCTATTGTGCTCTTGATTGTTATTAAATCATGTTACATTTTTGTACCCTTTAGTGACTGCATGCCTCTTGGCTGTTCAGGATTAGTGTGGTCTGGTAAGCTGCAAACATTTAATGCCTGCAAGTAGGCCTAAGTTTTTATATTCTGTTGAGTTGGTCTCTTTGTAGGCCTACTTTGTATGACCCACTTTTGCTTTTTCAAGGATTAAGGTCTCTTTTGTGACCCATGCACTAAAAAAGGTTCGCCATCCCTGGCGTATGGTATAACAAATCATAATTTGCTTTATTACGTCAATAATAAATAGTTAAATTTTTTATTTTTTGCATCCATTCAGAACAATGATGCCAAATGGAATCACAAAAATATAACAAGTGCACAATGTCCATAAACAATGGTAAATGAAATAATTACTACAGAAAGATGATATATAGCGATAGGAATCAATTAAATTTTTGGTGACATCATACAAGGTTATTCAAATTTGAATCACAGCGAGGTTTGAAAATAAGCATGCATTGGTGTATTCAATCAGTTTTGTAGAAAATGCTAGTTAGCATAAACAACAAGTTTTGCAATTATTTGTACAATTGTATGATAGTATTGTGCTAACTGAGCGTGTTGTTTGGTTTGCAAACTGTTATTAATTATTGTTTGATCTATTGTTCACTGATCTGACTCCATTGATAGCACATTCATTAACCCCTGATAGCCTAGTTAAGCATCACAGTACCAAAACCAAACTGTCAATGTCTTGAATATTGATATATTTTAATTCTCAACGAAACGGTTACTGTTTCCAAAGCACAGAATAAAGCTGCATTCGGTAGACTGTAAATTAGACTCCAATTTCAGACTCAACGCGTAGAGCGTTGTAGTTTCGAATTATGTAATTTAGAATTAATTAAAACCGGGTCATGTATACTAAACACGGCCATAGTATAGTGCAGCGCTTGTTGTTAAACACAAGAAACAGAACACAAATAACATTATAATATCATCAGATCTGCATGAGAATTCCGTAAGAATAACGACTAATTATGACAAATAGCACAGAATAAACCTACAACAAAAAGAAAAGTTTAGGACGTTTACACAGCACTTGTTAACGTCACAAAAGTTTAATGATTCTGAATAGCATCACTGGTCCACAAAGGGTTAAAAAAGCTAAACACAGAAAGAAAAAACCATATGCCAAAAAGATATGGTCTCAGTTTTGGCATTTTAATCTTGTGTATAATTGCTTGGAATAAATAACATAATCTTGATATAAGCCCATTATTTTACAGTATTTAAATCCAAAAGTGCCGCATAGCATTGGAACAAAATGTCTGCCTTCAGTGACAACAAAAAAATACACGGCGCGTAAGGAGATATAAAGATTAAAGAAACAAAAAAGAGAAAGGGAAGGAGGGAGTGGAGAAAAAATACTGTATCAAAGCCACTATTGAAAAAGCGTACAGATATCACTGGTAACCATCTCGGACAATACTTTTGCTATAAGACACAAAGTGACATGATTCGTCAAATTTATTGCAAACTTTTCCACAAACATAGTATTTTTTCTTATGTTGAGGTCTTCCACATCAACTACACGTCAGCGGTAATTTCTTGTGATCATCTTTTCAAAATTGTTGAGGTTTTGTAACTTTTTCTTTCTGTAGACTGATGCCACACATGCTTGGTAGCCTGAACCTTTTATTTCTTTTTTGTGGCATAGCTGCTTCGTAAGCAACACCAATGGCGATAGATTTCAAGTGAAAATTCTTTGATGGATCTCAGTAATACGGACTTTCAAAAAATTTTTAAAGGCATGTATCACTGCAATAATTGTAATTATAAATTATTAAAATAATTATAAACTATTTCTTAGCATCTCGTTGAAATTTCCCTTGAAAATTTTCTATAGTACAATTAAGTCCATACAGAAGAAAAACGAGTCTTCTCCAAGTGCGGTTTACTCTACCATTGCAATTGACGACAGCTTATAAAGGAGGCATATGTCTAAAAAACCCTTGGCCCATGGATGATTTAAACACTGAAAAAATTCATAACAAAAGTACAGAGATGATTGCCATTGACCTTGTTGAAGATGTAAGACCTAGGCTCTTGAAGGAGTCGTATGGGTCAAAAAATAAGATATCTCTAATTTTGTTAAACCCCTACGTAGAGCGTTAAAGAAAGTGTGTAGACCAATCAGAGGGCAGCATGGTTGATGATGTTGTTTAACCTGGGAATTCCCCTAGCAGTTGGCGAGTTCCAAAGTTTGAGGTCATGTGGAAAAGTTGGATATAACGGGAAGTAGAGACATGTTATTTTTGCCATATTCCAGTATGAGATAGGTTCAGGCCAGCCTAATTCACATGCAAAATTTCAGGGTTCCCCATGGTATGATTTTCGAGTAATTGCGTTTATGGCAATTTTACTACATAAAGAAAGAAATTGAAACACATACGCCTCCTAAAACAAGATTACACAACCTAATTTTTTTAACCTTGTAATCTCCGGTTTACAGTCAAGTAAATGCAGTAATCGGTTTTGTTTCATCAGTTGGCAGTGAAAGTGTATTGTTGTATAGTCCAAGCAGCTGACGCACTACCAATTTCTGTATAGTATTTTCCTATTACTACTATTTTGGCTAACTACAGTTACTCTGCTTGCAGTTCCATATAAGATCTCAGGATCAGTAGTTTAATAATGGGAACCACAAAGAGCAAAACAGATAAAGATGAGTGAAAGAATAATAGATGATATATAAACAACACTCAATCAAATAGAAAATATGATATGCCTAAAAAAATATGCCTAATTCATAACTCACCCAACAGAATCTTTTGCTATAAAACAAAGTAAATTGTTTCCAACTTGTTCAATTGATGGCTCCCATGTAACATTCATTCTGAAAGCGTTGTCATCCAACTGTTTTAGTGCTGATTTTGAAGATCCAAATGGGAAAATAAAGCTGATGTCAGTTATACTGGAAATATAAAACATTACAAACTTCAACAATTACGAATAGGAATGCAGGCGCCCACCAACTTAGGTTATGAAAGATTTATGTCCTTAACAGTGGTATGCTGATGTATCATAATCTTTATGTTCAGTCTGAGGAAAGTATTTGACTGACTTAAACTCAGTGGTGATTATTCATCGTTCGAGCCCCAGCTACCGAACTAGTCTCTGTACAGGTTCCGAAATTATATGCCATATTGCCTGAATATAGACCTGTTAAACAGGACCACTAAAGAGCAGTAAGCGCAGGTAATGCCTTGCCTAAATATATTAAATGGTAGTAATGTGTGTCAAAAGGATTCTGCAATATAGCAAGCCTAGCGCTCTAAACATTCCACAACCAAAGTGACAATAACTTGTGTATCAAAGTAAATAAAAATTGAAATGTACTGCAGTGTGCAATAAAGCCCTCAGTTTGGTGTCGAATACAGGATATGACCATTGACCACCAGACTGGGGAGGGGAAGAAGGTTTTTCACGATTCCCCTTATAGTATCATATCCCAAGGTTCTCACTGAAGCAATGGAACTTCAGAATGACCGATTGGAAGTGATTTAGTATTCTCACCAATGACCTCACATCAAGCATATTGTCACCTGACTCTAAAAACCAAAGCCAAGTTAGCCAAGACTTCTGCAGCACTTGTAGCATGAAAAACATTTCACTCGACAATCAATTTCTCACATTTGAGCTGCAAGGCATGGAGCGGCCTTTATTTCAATGCTATCAACACACAATTAGTAAAAAATAAGATGCATGTCATCAAGACTTGTGGTAATTAAAGTATCTGACCTGTGGAAAGTAAAAACAACTGTCACTGAAAACAATTTTGGTGATTTCTCCTCAGAATAGCTTGCTGCAGTTCTCCAGAAAACAAAGCCAGGTAAGGCTTTGAGCCCAAACAATATCTACGACATTAGTGACCCCAATGAACTTTACACTCGTATTTCTTTTGTGTGTACCCTTTAAAATCTTCCAACACTTGATGTATGCCGCATCAAATCGAAAATCAACTACTCCATCTTTCACAGGCAGCCTGGATTTCAACTCGGAAAGTAAACCATTTCTTCTGATGATCCCAGACTTTGAGAAAAGATTCGAGACTAAGGAAAATGCCTGTGCTGTAATACTAAATGTAATAGCTGTTGAAAATATCTTGGGTATGTCTTAATTGCTTTTGAATTGGCTTATTTCGCTCAACTCTCCAGAAATGTAACATAGCAAGCTGTTATAGCACCAGAAAACATGGACCAAGTCCTTCCTAAATGTCTCATCTTTTGTTTCCCTCATGCAAAACATGGCCTTCAACTTTTTAACAACCGCACAAATGAGTGGCTGCTTAACCCTTTACGGTCATAACACAAGTATAGTTTGCCTACATAAATTTTGTCGTTTTGGTCATGAGACAAATATAGCTCATCTTGCATTAAAACGGAGCTTCGCCCGGCGGTATAGGACAATGTCGCTGGCAAGTATCAAAAAGTAAGAGCATGTTTGGCAACAAATATTTTGTTTGTTACTGGCTGCAATACCAGTACTGATGTTTCGTTTGCAATGCAAACAGACCAATAATCATGGTATATATCAAGTATATGTGAGCTTAGCGACCTGTTTGTCGAAGTTGCAGTATCGTATAGCAGTTAAAATACTATAGACCAGGAGTTGAAAAGTGGCAGATTTGATTCAAGATTGTGTACAGTGTGTAGTGACAGTAAAGCAAAACGAATACAAACTGTGTTTCACTGCGAAACATGTGTCAGGGAACCTGGGCTACATCCTGATAAATACTTCAACAAGTATTACACTGAAAACGAATACAAATGATTATTCCGATTATCCTTTCAGATTTTTAAACATTTTCAGGTGTGTTTGATGTTGGTTGGTAGTGATAGTTACATGGCAATGGTATTTTGTTGGAAACTTTGTGATTATCTTTTGCAATAATGAAGTCATTATGATGTAATATAATTAAATTATTCACAGCATACTGTTTTCACTTGAAATTTGAATTTTTATTATTACTTTATTCACAAAAAAGCAATAATGTCTACAATAATAAATAAAGATATATAAGCAATTACAAGAACATCATAAATACATATCAAACTTAACCATTATTTTAATACGTTCTACTACTGAATATTTATGGATCAGAAGATATAGTGATAGCTAATGTCAATCATACTACGGATACAAACCTTACAATTAACTGATTTAGTAGGGCTCTGACAACTAACATCATTATTCCCATGAGCATAAAAAAATATTTTCAAGCTTTTTTGAGTTATAAATAACATTATTTCTTAACGTTTAAGGCAACTTCACGGAAAGCTTATGATTTAAATAACTGCTTTCATTGGCGTTTTAGGTCCATCAGATCTCACCGAATAAAGTTTTTGAAGACCATGACTAAAAGACCATAATTTAATTATTGGTATAAATGAATTAATTCTTGTACAAGCATATTCACTTATGTGTCATAATGTCAAATTAAACTAGTCTGAGCCACATATCTTAAAAGTCAACCATTAGTAGAGGTGAGCACAAGTATGCTCAAAATCGAGCGGGCTCCTTTTTGAGCGACACTCTTTTTTCAATGTAGGAATGGAACCACGGGCACAGTACTTTTTAAGGTTTATTCACTCGTTTTTTCGTATGCTCAAGCAATGCTGCGAATGCACAAAATGGATACAAATGATTGGATTGAAAAAAATGTAGGCTTTTGTTCTGTATTTTTTAAGTACCAACTTCCCAACTTTGACTGCAATTGTTACAAGATTAGGATTAATGCATCAATGTGGCCTGTGGGTGGACCACATATAGAATGCAGAATAGCAGGAAAGTCCTGGCTGCCTTTGCAACTTTATCACCAACGCTGACTCTCACCCCATTAAAATTATCGTTTACCTAGACCACCTAGGTCTGGTTTAACCACCTCCAAACTAGTGTTGGTAGATTCCACTCAGCTCTCAACAAATCGGAAGTGGCTAACCCTGCGACTTGGGAGTGTGGTGCAGTGGAGCAAACTGCTGTACAGATTACATCTAATTACCGGTTCTACCCTTTCACCACTGAAAACATGTCCTGTGTGTTTTGGATGACAGCACAATCTAGTGGCTACTTGATTGCTGCCCTGACGTCTAGCTCAATCAGCAAAAAACTCGCTCATACAACAGCGACAAAGATTGTGCAATCTGTTAAGCCACCAAAATATTTTAACGGTTAACATTTCATTGATATATTTTTAAGCATTCACACCTTTCATTTGTTGCGGACGGTTTTGCAAATACTGCCATCTCATAAACTACACCAGTTATAGCGGTAACTACTTGTCCATCTGGAGGAGTATCATCCGTAAATGAAGGCCGTGCATTGCAAGGATTGTCAGATGAAACCACTGCAATTAACAAATACAGTATTAAAACATTGTAATTACACAGTATAAATGAGTTTGAGAATCTGTTGTTGTGCATTTAACCACAAATCAGCTTAATTGAGCTTTCTTTAACTGAAAGGTTACTGTATATCCAATAAACACAAATAGAACAACTAATTATAACACAAAGAATACTCTGTGCTTTCAAGTTACTAGTTGCAGAGCATATTGTGACCCAATTGTGTTAGATTGTATGTTTAAAGTAAGTTTTAGCAGTTAAATGCTAACCTGACTTTTATTTACCATACATACCACAGTTTAAGCCAAATGTTGAAGTCAAGTACATGCCCTAAACAGTAGTAGTAGATGCAAGAAAGCTAAAAAGACCACTGAAAGTTTTAAAAAATCGAGCCTATTTAATATTAAAAGTATGAATGCTGACACTTTTTCGAAAACCATATCTCCTGAGGTAGACATTTTTAAAGATTATCTCTATTTTTTTGCTGTCTAGTAAAACACTCTACAAGATATACACAAACATGAAACAGGTCTGGCCATGAAAAATTTGGAAGTTGGGCAGCAAATTGTCTTTCTTGTTGATGTCAGATGGGTGATTTTGTCAATTGTGTGCTGTTTACAAAAAAATAGTTTGCGCATACGTTTGTGGTGGTCTTCTTTTATAATGATGCTTCTTTGTATTTAAACCAAATGTTTCATAATGGAGGCATTTGAATCAGAAATAAAAAAATTTATGATTTTGTTGAAACTTTACATAACCTATTTAGAAGTTTTAGAAGTTTTCATAACCTATTTAGACCAATCACAGTTCGGCATTGTTGATGTTGATTATTATTAGCCTGAGAACGACCATGGCATTCGGCATGTTAGAAAGTATCATACTGCATGCAGTTTGTAGCTAAAAATGGCATAAAAAGAAGAAAATTATAATTTTAGACCAAAAACTGTGCATTTGAAAGTGAGCCTCTATAGTAGAACTTCTAGATTTGTCATTTTAGTTGTATTTTGGTATGCAGTAGGTTTATACTTATTTCATGTGAAAAGCTGGGGTAAACAGCTTCTTCGTAAATGGACCCTGCGATGAGATTTTCACCCTACAGTATTTTTGCAAATGCAAGATTGTTTTTGAAGTAGTCTGTACCGTTAAGTTTACTTTTAAGAAAGTAATTTGCTTATATTTGAACTTTCTTTTTGCTCTGGGTTAACTCTTTGATTGACTCCCAAAATATATCTTCAAAATTAGGACTTTACCATGAAGTAGCGAGCACCTACATGTAGTTTGAGTTGCAGGCAAGTTAACTACAGTTTTAAAGTGAATTCAGTGGATACAACACATTTTGGCCGTTACAATACTTACGTCTGCATTTGAATGTCCATTAAAGGTACAAATAAATCTTTTGTAGGAATACGGACAATTTATCCAATCACAGCCGTGCAAGAAATGTGATGTGGTAATCGTTGCAGTGCAAATGTTATGGTTTAAACAGTTTTGTAAATATATAATTTACCAATAGACTGGTTAATTGAAAATAGCTCCCAAACAATTGGCTTAATGGTTTAAGACAGCCAATAACTGAAAATGGAGCTTGTGCATACTTTCTAGATGTGGGCTAGTATAATTTGTTCTATGATAACCTTACTGACCAATTCATCAGTTGCTAATTTGACCAGGTAGGTCTAGACCAGGGGTGAGTAATTTGCAGCCTTTTAACCATTTATTTGTGTTCATACATTATTGAATTGGTCGCTGCTTTTGACCAATATTCACCTGTAGGACCAGCTAATTGTAAACTTCACAATACTGAAATCAAACATCGTTTCAATAGGTCATAAAAAATACAAGAGTATTGAGTATTCACTAGAGTAGTATCGAGTGGGTAGTGTAGAAATGCTTTTTAAATACTACAAGGTTGCTTAAAGCAAATAAACTGCACTAAGATAGATAATTTTATTAAAGCTTACTAGTTTCAAACATGCATATTTCATTCATCAGAGCAATTGTTTAATTAATAGATGAAAAGAAATTCTAACGATATACAGGATTCATTCGGAAGTAGTCGCAAATGAGAAGTCCACGGTGTACACAGATAATAATAGTAGTTAGAGGTTACGTATCGAGTAACCAGACATAGGTGCGAAATAAGCCATAGGAGGTGTATACAACGATATAATACAGACGATACAAGATGAAGCACAAGATAAACGATTCTCTAGGTAATGGATAAGTGGGTCCATGTTTAATGCATGTTCTAATAGGTTTGTAAAAGAACAGAGGTGCCATTTTCGACCGCCTGCTTAATTAATGGTAGGTTTATCTGTTTTATTACAGAGCTTGTTGAATTTTACATTTTTAATTTGTTTTGCATTAGGAAGTCAATTTTGCTGCACATGATTCCCACATGAATAATTTTAAAATAGTGCAAAAACCTCGTTATACTTGAAAAGAATTTCAACACTACCTACTCTATCTTTTTGAATTTTATATTTTATTTATAAAATTTTTAATTAGCACATAGAGTATATAATTTCTTTAATAGATTCTTATTCGCAAACAGGAATGATCATTTAAAAAAAACTCACATGCTACCAAAAATTGCAGTGGTACATAACTCAGTGAATCAGCAGAAGAAAACTCAACCCCTGAAGTAGAACCATCATTCAAATAGATTGTTTTATCTGGGTGATCTTCAATAATTATGGCAACTGACACCATGGCTTCAGATCCACCACCATTGTAGGTGAGTTCACACAAATCCTTTAAACAAATGAATTGAGCGCTAGAAATAAACTTGTAAGTGACACATATTAAACTTTTCAAAAATTCCCAAACTTTTTTATTTTTTACATTCCTAGAAAACTTTTGATCTGCTGTTGTTGTGTTGCACCCACTGCTTCCATAAAATGCAGACTTCAACTAACAAAAGTTACTATATACACTTTGCGAACTAAATAATTGCCTTTCCCTAGGTTACGTATTCTTTAAAAGGTTCTTGCACCCCTGGCTAGGAATCCCTGTATTAAACTAACACTTCAACGTTTTACAACAAGTATAAGAAAATGTAAAACTTAAGAACAAGTCAAAAATGATTATATATAATGAACGATGCCATTTTAACACTATCAACGTTTTTGTTAAATATTGTGCTGATTCTTAACCTGCTATTATCTTTAAATTTCAAACTTTCTTTCACTATAATTTCTTTAACTTTCTTTTCCATGAAAGTGTAAGCAAGACTCAAAATATTAAGCGTTACTACTGTATGTTTAAGACATTTTTATATCCTCGAGGAAAGGAATCAGTTTGCTCAGCTGGTCACTTTTCACGTTATTATTGTTAACACTTATTTCATCACAGTTGTGATTAACTTTATGAAAATACACTTCTTAAGCTCAATAATTAAATTACTGATATCTTATCAATAAAATAAATAACTTTGTTTGATTGCTCAAATGAAATCTATGTAAATATATTTTTAACATAGCGTAAAAAAATGATGTCTGAACAAAAAACTTGACAAATATCAGCTGTATACTTTGATCAAAAATTATTTTTTTTGGCAGTCAAAAATAGGGACAAAACAAAAAATCTTGAGACTCAATGCTAAAACACACAAAAATCGGTTGGTAGCAAAGTGTTAACCTCTAATTATTCTCTTACTTTTTGCAAATCAATTCTCAGAACTACCTTAACATTACTCTTTACCTATGTTTAGTAATCAGATATGCAATGAGCAAAAAACAAGTACACATTTTTGATATAATATGGGACCAAATTGCCAAATGAAAATGATCGATCTTTTGATATGTAGGGAGGTCAATCTTTTCTTTAAATAACTTATAATAATAAACTCTCCCAAGAACTATCATAAAAATGTCTCTTTTTCAACAGCACATATAAGCAGCCAGTGAGCTGTACGTAATTTCACCATTCTTAGTATAGGTACTTTGACTTGACTTGGAAGGCTCATTTATATTTAAAAAACAACATGATTCCACAAAATGCTCACAAAAAAACATGAGTGCATTATGTACCTTGGTTTAATATTTACTTAAAATTCATCAAAAGTATGAATTTAACATTAAAATTGCAAACACAAGCAGCAAGCAATTGAAGAAAAATTCATAAGCACCTGATTAATAGAAAAGTATGGAAATGAAATACAAACTTCACCACACTCTTGATAATTCTTCCCAAAACGACATGTAACAGAGTCTCCATCTGGATCAGTAGTTGGTATCTTTATTGTGATCGGACATCCCACTTGCACTCTGAAATGAAATTAGTAAAGCTTAAATATAAAAGAAAAATTTAGTTTCCTGGAAAAAATTCAATCAATATGCAACCATTTTCTTTTTCACTACTTGAGTGGTTGGGACAAAAACAATGCAAGTTGCTATTAACATTGCTTATGCATGGAAAAAAGTGATTAAACCCAAAAATTTAAAACAAGAAGGAATGTAATAATGGTAATAACTTGATGATAACAAGTTGCATGGAAACTAAACCCATAACTAATTATCTGCCTGGTAAACAACATTATTTAACGCAATGTAAACAAAGTACCAAATATGCTGGTATATAAGATCACTGCCAATTATTTTTTTTTAAATGTCAGTTTAAATCAACACGGTAGCCGAGTTATTGAGCGCTGGGATTGCAACAACGTAGCCTTTGTTGACGTGTTGGATACCTAGTCGAAAAAACAAATAACTGTGTATGTATCTGTTGAAGTGGTTCTCAACCTTTTTCTGGTTATGGACTCCATTTAGAAATTTTTTGTTGGAGACTGCAGACCCCCGAAAATTATACTCCAAAAACTCATTAACTTTTTAACTTTTTTAAGTCAAAATACAGTATTGTTGCGAAAGCATAAGACACTTTCAAAACTATTTGCTCTTGTGAACACGGCTGGCGGTGTTTGAGCGATGAGAAATCATTATCAACTTTAGTGTGTGCAAAGATTTTCCTCAGTTTAAATATAAATATTATGATATCATACCAGATACCAGGCGTATAAGCTCACTTTCACTTTTCTCCATTCTGCAAGACAAGAGACTTACAGTTAGCGGCTGAAGTATCAACTTTTTTCAACTGAAATGCAATTTTTTTAAGGTCTACCAACAGAAAACTGCCATGCCAGAACCACACATGAGTGTTGGAGATACGCTTAAAAACTACACAAACTAACAAAATAAGTGTTAACTTTGTAACAACTCAAGACAAATACAAACAAGTTTAATACATTAAAGACATAATACACTCTATGGCATTAGCACTACAACATAATAACAACAACACTGAGGTCCACATAAACACTATACTTGGGCATGCAAATGATTGTCTCCAATACTTTGAACATAAGAGCAAAATAATAATGTAAGTGCTAAGAATAACTGACTTTTTATCACCAGAACCCACCAACGGAAATGCCAAAGATTTTGCCTACACATTTAGAAAAAAATTGCTACATTCAAATAAAAACAAAATTTACACTTGAACATAGAAAAAAAACAGTTCATAACAACAAAAGTGGGTGTAAATATAATCTAAAAAAAACAATCAAGCAATTATAAACATATCAAAAACGTCAAATCAAGTGCTGTAAAAACTTTTAACTATCAGTAAGTGCTCGAACGATCAGACAAACATAAAGACAAACTAAACCTATTGTGAGGTGCTTGTAACATTTTTTCATCAAACTTTTGTTTTGTCTAGAAGCAAAAACAAAAAAAGCTCTAACATGAAAATATTGGCAATTGCCGCATTGACAATCAAACCTATTATGTGGAAAACGATTACAATGCCATTTTTAAGATTGCTTATAGTACGGTTTTGTTTTACAAAGCAATTGTTTTTAACAATTCGGAACCATGCATGCAAACAGCAGAGATGTGGCTAAAGCTCTTAGAGCAGTGTTTCTCAAAGTGGGTGATATCAATTGAAACCTTTTAAGGGGCAGTAAAATTTTAACCAGACATACTTTGGTTGTAGACACTGAAACTGTACTGAAAAGATCCACACAAAAAACTTTAATGGGACAATTTTGGTGGCATATGATGTAACAATGTTCGATTTTGTCGGTATATTAAATGCGACCTTTTGATTGCTACAAGTGAACGTAATCGTATTTAAACAAACATGTTTGCTTTTATGTGTCAAAAGGTTTTGCTTTGATTGGCAAAGCACAAGGAGCACGTTCACATAAAGACACTGGTCACATCTGGATGTTAGTGCTGTTGTTAAAAAACTTAAATAAAAAAGAGTGACATGTTTGTAAAACAGAGATGGGCAAACTAAGGCACAGGCCACAGCCAGCATGCTGAAAGAGATTGTGGAGCCTGCACAGATTTCCTATAATTTCAAAAATTAAACCAGTTTACTCAAAGAGACACCGCTAAAATATCACTTTAGGCCAGTGATGCTCTTCAACAGGGTTCTCAGAAACCTAGTGTTCCATAAAATATTCTCTATTGAAGGGTTCGGCAAGGGTCGTTTATGCATTTTAGAGAAATGATATTTTACAATTTAGGAACATTTAACGCTTTTGCTCATCTTTAAAGAAAAGAGCGCGCTTGTTTTGCCGATCATGCTCCTACTCTTTTGGGCAATTAAAAAGTATTTTCATCTGGGCGCATTTTCGAATTCCAATTGCATTTGTATGATGTAAATTTACATTGTTAAACGTATGTCTAACTGCAAATGTAATTGCTTATCATTATCTGTTGTAAATGTTAGGAAATTTTAGTGAATAAACCTTATAAAGGATAAGGAACACATTCCTGGTTCCGTTCCAGCTTTGAAAAAAGAAAGTCAATCTCGAGATCTTTCCTAAAAAACGAATCGCGCTCATGCCCAGCTACGGAATTACATCAATAATCGCTAAACAATTTTAAGATTACCAGATTTCAGCTTCAATTTAGGGGGTAAAACACGTCTAAAATGTTCAAAGTTATTTTTTGTAAAATGTAAGCAGAAAGGATTTTCCTCACTAACAAATGCCAATGTCACATAGCCAGCATAGTACTGTATTTGCAAGAAGTGTCCCATAATTTAAAGAACATACAAAAAATCATTTTTTAGGCCAGCGGTTAAAAACTTGCAACCTTCAAAGCATGTGAGGCTGTGGACCACAGTTACACCAACAAAGTCCTCATATGACTAAACTAGAGTAATCTTGGAAATATGGATAAGGTGTTTAAAAACAAAATGACTAGATTAAGTTCATGCGAGAATGCATAAGATCAACCAATAGATTTTGCGCAGCAGCCAGCAGATGTAACAGGCACTGAAAAAATAGTACAGCCAGAGGCATAAAATAGGATCACCTTTATATAAACAGAATTTTTCAATTTTGTTTAAAATGAAATTGACTATTGCAGTCATTGCCTCATAAAAGCTTAAAATTTCTTAGATATTTCATCATAAACCACTAGACTGATTTCTGAGCAAAAACTCCCCAGAATTGCTTTGGAAGCCTGTTTGCACCACAAACGTAGGGAGAAAATCTCATTTGACAGAGAAACGTCCAACTTAAGCTTTTGCATTGTAGCAGGAATGATAATCATAACATCAAATTATGTTGTTATAAACGGTTCCAGTAAACATATTGTACACAACGTTTCTGAAAAATTTAGAAAGTAAAGCTCATACTGTACTAGGCCCAAGCCTGTAAGAACTCAATAAAAACAAAGAACAAGGTGTTGGCAACATGATCATGGGAATTGCTAAGACATCACCAACTAGTGCAACTAGTTGCCGTAGTAGTACAATGTAAGTGCGATGTTTGAAATACGTGGCATGATGTTTTTCGAACTGCTAAACCGTTTTTGCTTTAACTACGGTGGTAATTTAACAAATATAATATTTATAAGCTCGTCTGATCAAAAGAAATTTTCTCCTTTCAGCCTTAGTATTAATTAGCACATCCACAATATTTTATTTTCTTATGGTTCCAATGTAAGTTATATAACTCTGCTCTTGCTTGCAATCTTTTGTGCTGCCAAATTTAGTATAATTCGTCGGCCCAGTGGTGGAATGTTTAGAGTACAGAATGTTTAGGCTTAAAAAATGCCATATGGGTTCAATTTCTAGTTGCACTATCGTTGGGTCAATAACCTTTTTTGCACTATGGACCGTCTTATATCAGGCATTATTTTGCGGACCGGATGTCAATAAAATAACAAATGTTTGGGGCATACAAGTTTATCTTAACTCATCAGCCACCATGATACTGATCGATTGATTGACCATGACATGACCCTCACTTCATCAAATAGCTGCTATTAAAATACTACACTACACATTACCGAAAAACAATGTCCATTGTTATGATTACAGAACCAATTATGTTCACTTGATTTTTGTTGGCGACGTGTTCCACGCTTATAAAACATTCTTTTTTTGCTACTAATGTATTGTTTCTGCGGGGTTCAGTAAAAATTTCTCACGAACTGGAAATGGGCCCCGGCCCAGTGCATTGCTTGCTTCTGTGCTTGAAGAGATAAGTTTTTAGTACGTGCGACATTGTGTAAAACAAAGTTTAAGGAAGTACATGACAATAGACTAGTTCATGTGAAAGTAAATATCTTTTGATTATGGTCATCATCCAACAGGCTATGAGGTTCTACCTTTAAACATATAAATGTCCAATTTTTTCATAATTGTCTTAAATAAATAATTATAAAATAATGTAGGTTTAAACACATCAATGGGGGAGCTTACAAGGGGAATGTTAAAAACATAGATGGTTTAGCCAATTATTGTAGACACTAATTGGTGGGTAAAACAATCGGAATGTATGGGCTATAGATTATCACTGGTCAACACGATTTTTTGTGCCAAGGATTTGACAACGATTTTAGGCTAATTTGGGGTCGCTGATTTCGAAAATGACAATCATTTTTCTCAATTGGCTCTAGTTTTTGAGATATTTAGATTTTTCACTTTCGGAAATTCCACTTATGTCACACATAACGCAATACTAGGTTTCAGGTATCAGCCAACTGTAATACACTTGGACAACAGTCAGTAATATAGTCAAATGCATAAATATCACAATACTAAATCAATCAGTGCGTAATAAAATAAGTCTGTTTTTATATATAATTGATGGTGAATCGCTTTTTGTATGACTTTCTTTTATGGCGGACGTCAGTACAATCGTGCTGAAAACACCAACATTAGTCTGCCATCAAGTTTTTCTCCCATCTGCCCTGGTATCATTCTTCCATCACCTTTATGTCCTGATGAAATCTCTCTCCTTGTTCTTCAGAAAAATCACCCAATTTGTCAGGAAATTTTTCCAAATGGCTGTGGAGATAGTGCACTTAAATGCTCATATTTGCCCCTACCTGTGGGTAGGTCTCGAGCATATTTTCTACCAGCTCTGCATAGTTTTCTGCCTTGTGGTTTCCAAAAAAGTTCTTCACCACAGACACAAAACAAGACCAAGCTTGGAATTCCACATTGTTCATGCTTGTTCCAAATTTGAGTCATTGATTAATTTGCGAATTTGAGGCCCATCAAAAATGCCTGCTTTCAAATTTTCGGTTGTCAGTTTTGGAAAACATCTACAAAAATAGTTAAAACAATCACCATCTTTATATAAAGCCTTTACAAATTGTTTCATGAGCCCCAGCCTGACATAGAGAGGTGGTAAAATAATCTTCTTTCTTTGAAACAAAGGTTCTTAAATCACATTTGCTTTGCCTACTTCTAGATTTTCTCTTGTGAGCCATGCCTTTTTTACCCTGTGCTGGGTCTTCGCCCTGCTGTCCCACAAGCACATAAAGCAGAGATACTTAGTGTATCCACTTTGCTGTCCAAGCAAAAAGTTCACCATCTTTAAGTCAACACAAATTGACCACTGGTGCTTGGCATAGCAGATCTTCCGTAAAACTAATTTCACATTTTCATACTCTTCTTTCAGTTTTGTTGAATGAGCAATTGGCAGAGATGAATAGCAGTTGCCATTATGCAACAGAATGCATTTTAAACTTCTGGTAGAGCTGTCTATAAACAATCGCCAGTGTTCTTGTTTGTAGTCTAGGACTTTCATTTTGAGGAGAAGTCCAGTTATATCATTTCAATATTCAAGGTCTGCATCTTGACTGAAGAAGGGAAAGAGTTCCTCTTCTCCAGTCCGGTAAGCTGTTATCTTTGCATCCGCCTTTAGACAGTTCTTCTCCTTCAGTCTGGAAGCTAAAACCTCAGATGCTTCTTTTGATAAGTTAAAGTCTCTGATAAGATCATTAAGCTCCTTTTGTGTGAACTGTTCGGGAGTGAAAGAGCTTTCTTCGTAAATGTTTCATTTCATGCTTTTCCTCAATATCTGTTTCTTGCAAATCTGGTACTGATGTAAACTCAGGTAAGGGAATGCTTTTGCAGTGCTCAACCGGTCGCCTTACTAACTACTTTTAAGAAGAGTAACGTTTTATACACCTGCAACTTGAAAGAAGCAAACTTGATCAAGGTCAGCGATTCTTTCCTTCAGTGCATTAAATATTTCAAGAAATCATGAGAAATTAACGCATTTTTATCAGTACATCGACAAATAAGGCAGGTCTATTTAATGAGAATCACAATTGAGTCTATTCTGAGGTTTCAACCTAAACACAAACGATGACGTGTGGCTAAAACACTGTCACTAATGCCAGAAATAGTGAAAAATGCTGAAATAAAGAAAATAACCATATCTCGAAAACTAGAACCAATTCAGCAAAACCAATGCCAAATTCGGAATCAGCGACCTCAAATTACCCTAAATCCGTTGAAACATCGCTGGCACCTCAAAAAAATTTTTTTTTTTGTTGGGCTGTGTTATTTTTGGGGATGGGGGAGAACCCACCTCTAGAATTTGGAGCCCCTACTGCTCCTGGGAGAACTGCATGTACTTCTGATCTCGCAGTACTTCAAAATATATATATTAAATGATTATGTCACTTGAACTGATGGCAAATAGTTAAAAATGTAACAAATGAACAAAATATTAAACTTAAATCCTATTATCCATAACCTACAGTTGTTATTGTCATTGTTGTCGTAATATTTACCCTTCCACCTGTAATCAGGCATACACTTAAACCTATATTTTTTTATCCTTTTGTCCCGAAATTGGGGGAGTGATGGGTTGTCATAAGTGTTGGGATTATTTCATTTGGAAGTTCTGCAACATCAAGTCAAGTCAAAAAATGTTAAATTAAAATGTTTTACGGGTACCTATCAATCACAACGTGTAGCTGTGAAAGAAAGCAGAAACTTTCCCTTCGTGCCAAAAAAGCTGATGTGACATCAGGAGTCCGGACCAGTTACTACAAAGCTCACCTAACAAAAAATAAAAAAGTAATCAAGAACATCACACTGCTTCAATATGCATTGCACATGCCCAAGCAGCAACTACCATGACAAAGTTTTGTTATTAATTCCGACAGTCAGAGCTGGACACGAGATTGCTCAATTGAGTGCATGCTAGCAAATGTGCTCATTTTTTGCAAATGATTGAGGAAACAATGATATTTTCTCAAAAAGGCAGCATGCTTGTTTGCTTGTCACTAGAAACATTGTGATGACACTTTATAATACACAAATCATATAAGTCTTGACTGCTTTGAGACCAATTTTTATCTGATGCTGGGGCAAAAAAACAGTGAGCTGGCCTATTACGCTGTAAATAGGATAGATGTTAACTGATCAAGTGACATATTTCCTTACAACTAAAAGTGCTTCAAAAAGTGTTCTACCTTACAAAAATATAACCTGCAAAAGTATAAATGCGATGATTAACTATAATGCATCAAGTGCACTAATGCCAGAAAAATAATTTGAATAAAACTTCCTGGAAGTAAGATGACTCACTACCACATCAGCTAATAATCTGCTTGCATTATCTTTGGAAATACCAAACCTGAAAGTAAGAATGATAACTTACAACTGGAAACAAGTTTTTGTTATAACATACAAATGCAATTGATTTGCGAAACTGCGTAGTAGAAAAAACAACAAGAGATTTAATTTAACTACCATGAGAGAAAAAAGCTCATTTCCCTTTTCTCGAGATTGTGAGTAAACTCATTTCTTTTTTTTCAAGAGCATGAGCAGCACTTGATTTTTCATCAAAGACCGTGAGGACCAATATTTTAAAACAAGCGCTGTCCAGTTTTGCCAACTGTCACCGAACTATGGGGGCAAAAAGCAGATGATATGAGAAAAACAAATGTTAACCTTTGTGTTTCCATTAACGTCAAAGTTAATGGCCATACAAAATGGGAAAAGTGAAAGCTACAAATTACACAAGGCACAAACAAAATTATAACATATTATTAATAACAATATTAATCCGAAGAATTCGATAAAAAATTTGCAAGCTTCAGCCATAACAACTTTAGCATTGAGATCTCCTATCACGATTTTGCTATGTGACTTACTTCTAGTAATAGTATTATCAATGTCCTCAGATATCTCTTGTAATGTCATATTCATCAGAATAATTACAAGTTGGAAAACATGTTAGCTGCAAGCGCTTGATGATGTGTATCGTCAACTCAGCTACTATATTTGGTATGCCACTGAAGCTGACGTTATCGGCGATGTTCTGATCAGTCAAAATCCCACTTTCCATTGACTTCTATTTGAATCTGCAGAGGTTGTTGCACTGTTTATCAGTCTTGACTTATGATATTCGGACTTAATTTACCTGCCGAATTAATGATCTGACTCCGTGGTTGCGTGCGGTTAGAATTCTCTAACCTAACGTTTTACTAGCCGAAAGCTCTTACGATATTACAGATACAGTTTCTCAGAAACGGTCCTTTATTGTAGGAACTGTACAGGTTCCGAATATGACACAATCACAAACTTAGCATTCACCATTTAAAACAAGTCTAACGAATTACAATTAACACGACTAACGTAATACGTTCGTACGATTCTGTATCTCTGTCTGCGCTCCTACTCGTGTATCAGTTCGAGTTTATAAAGTGGAGCGATGTGAACGGAAGTATTCAACACAATATACACAAATATGTCAGAAATCGCAAACAATAAAATAAGCGTTGGGCAATGGGGATTATTTACAGTTAAAACTCGGATGTTATGAAATCACCTGGTAACGTACTAAACGGCGCTTTCGCATGAAGTTATTTAGAGAAGGTTTCCAAATATTAAGCGACAATTGCAGTTTCATCAACAAACAACATTTCAATAAACAACTGGCGAATACTTTCCCACGAATGATATATTGGTATTGAAAGTGGCTCCCAGGCCACTACAAATCTTTGTGTTAGCAGGTGTGGCCTAACGCCCATAGAGCAAAGCATCCTATACCTTTTCTGAAAACTTTACCGAGTACTATAACAGTATACTTTACTTTTTAAGATTTCCTCCTCCAGCCTGACAATACGGTCGCCAGTTTGAAATCAGAGTTTGCCTTCTCCTATCTCACATGTTGGCGAGGCTAAGGGCCATGAGCAACCCTTCTACCAGTTTGATACATGTCTGGTCTATGATAAGATACTACGTCTCTAGCACACAACAGATGTAGTTTAAAGTCATATCCTTAAACAACCCAGTGTTTGTGATAAAGATAGTCAAGAATTTTTTAATTACTAAGTTTGGGAGATGGGCACATGTATACAAGTGTGCATTTGTCAAGTGCTGATGACATCAAGTGATCATATGAATTTCAATGTATGATGCACATAGTCTTTTAGCAACGTGAAGAATTTGAAATTGGTGCTAAACATGCAAACTAGATCCTAATTCAACACCCTTAACACTTATGTTGCTAAAACAACTCAATGACCAATTTTCTCATACACTTACTCACATACTGAAACAAGCTATTCTATGGATTCACTTCATCAATAGCTTATTAGCAAGGTATGTATATATTTGATCAGCATTATTCATTTCATAAGTAAGCATAGGAATTTTCAATAACATAGCAAAAAAAGTTTAAAGACAATAACTAAAGCTGAATGACAAGCAAACCAGATAATCTAAAGAAGTTACCATTAATTTATAACTATACAATATACATGAGAATAGCAATGAATACAGATAAAACAAGAAAAGTGTAAGTTATTAACCTTATAATGGGCATAGAACCAGATTTAGGAGAGGAATTTGGCTTTCCAGTATCAGAACGTATTCCTATGTTGGCCATAAATGAGAGGCTCCACTCACAACCCGTATAAAAAAGTTCTCCGACCCAACATCTTCCAACAAACCTTAAATGTAACTATTATTTAAATTTAGTAGTGAATTATTATATAGTAGTGAATTACTACACAGATTATTTTAAAGGGTCACATAATAGTCACAAATGTAAAATTATCGCTTAAATCTGAAACTTTTTTTTAGTATTATCACGCATCATGTTACCAATGCATTACACATGACTAACATAATCTATAGTTAACAACAGCTCTACAGGAATTCACAACTCAACTGACAACAGTCAAACTTATATCACAATTAACTGTAGTAAGTAATTCCTAGACTGGTCAAGTCATTCATTCATAGCTTGTCACACTCGTATCACAGCCAAATGAAAGCATTGTTGATGAAATGGCTCCTAGTGCCTATGCGCAGCGAAGCCCAGAAGCAGACATCAAGCATATGCTAGAATGAACAAAAGTTATCATAAGATGTATAAAACATGTCAAATCAGGCTAAAGTTTCCTTATGCAGCGTGACTATGCAGCGTGACTATACATGTTCACATACGATCCTCAACCACAATGATCTAAAGCAGTGGTTCTCAAACCATGTGAGACCAAGCATAAATCTAAAATTGAAGGTGATAGGAATAAATCAAAGTTTCGCAAGTATGATGACAGTTATTTAGATCTTGGGTTCAAACTTACCCTGCATAATGCCGAGGAAAAACCTTAGTGTGTTAGTTGTAGTAGCTAGTGAGAGCATACTTCCTAACAAGCTTAAACATCATTTAACATCTTTACAAACGCAATTGGAAAATAAACTCAAGGACTTTTTGTTCGAAAATGAAACGATGTAAACAGTCTAGTGTCCACAAATTTAAAAATCCACGCAACTCGCATCAAGGGCTTTATTAGCATCTTTACCAAGTTGTGCACAAAATTGCTAAGTGCAAAAAGCCTGATACCATTGGTGAGTAATTAATACTGCATGCTGCAAATCGACCTTCAAAGTACAGTAATCTGACTTGGCAGGAGACATTCATAACTAACTGACTGATCAAATAAAGCAACAATAACTTGGTCTACAATTGAATGAAGCAATTGAAAGCAATGGAGATGCACACTTGATTTGTGAAATTCTCTGAAAAGAAATTAGTAAAAAAGCTGCTAGTTTACAAAACTATTCAACTTGGAAGCCAGGAAATTAGTCTTTTTAATATAATTGTTGATTTCATTTTGACAAACAGTTTAATTTGAGAAAGATGTACCAGCCTATGCACAGATTGTGCTAGACCTATGTCTGTCCCAGATTTTGATTAACTTTGTGCAGAGATATACGCAGAGCTTTAAAGTTTGCTGTTTTATTGTGCATCTAGATGGCTTTTGTTTGGAAATTCCTTTGTATGAGTCTACGAACTGACAGATGAGTTGCAAGCTTTTTTTGCAACAAGAATATAATCAACTTCCTGATTGCATGACTCAGAATGAATTTCTACTAAAACTAGCTTTCCTGTGTGATATCTTTTCTAAACTGAATATTTCTATGTAAAGGCAGGGAAATAAATTGCTTGACGTTTCAGATAAAATTGCAGTATTCATTATAAAGCTGTCTTTGTGGAAGAAAGATATAGTAACAGTGCCCGAAAGTTCTCAGTACTTTACTTTCCTATCCAATTTTCTTAAAAAGAAAAGTATGACACTGCCTTCAACATTATGAAGCATATATTTACAATATTTATCCAAAAAAGAGTGAAACATTTTTCCAGTACTTTTTCATAAACTTAACAAGCTTTGAATGAATCACGTGCGATAATAATTCACTGAAAAGAATGTTTAATCCCTTAAATCCAACAGATTTTTCGTTTGCATTGAATGATGAAGATTCAGCTTTGGCAAAACAGGCACTACATTTGTTATCCCTTTCGCTACTTGACTTATTTATGCAAAACAGAATTATCTGCAGTGAACAAAACATCGAACATAAATAAACGTCAAAAGTAAAATTCAAAAAGTAGTTCCACAAATTCTCCCAAGATGCAACGAATTTTGTAAAAATAAGCAGGTCCACACATCACCTTAAAATGGTATATATATTTGTCTTTTTGTTGAGGATACAATAGATACAACATAGTCAATATGTATAGTCAAACGTCCTAAATCGAGTGTACACAGATTTGTCCCAAAAAAGATGTGCACAGGTCATTAACAAAAAAAATTATCGCTTTTTATGTCCTTTTCTTTTTTTTTCTTTCATCTAACCACACGCTAAAAATAAGCTCACTGCATGTGGTCTGACCTTCTTGTCTGAACGTAATTTGTCAGGCTATTGGTTTTAGGCCAATGACATGTTTTGCATTGGCTGTCTGAACTTTGTGGTTGCACGTTCTACGTTCGTAATTCGAAAAAGTTTTTATGTCGTTTACTAATGGAGAATCTAGTCTTAGATCACAGGTAAACGATTTTTAAATCTTCCTCGGAGTCAGAAACAATAATGCACGCTGGAATTTGGTGCGGTTTGCACATAAACAAAAACGCATTCACCTGAGTGGTCTTGAGATGACTCTTCGCATGACTAAAGTTTTTTCTTTTTTCTTTGGTGTCTTTTAAGATGTAAACCTTTGCTTTATATGTTAAATATGTTTCATAAAGCAGTTTATTTCCACCCATGTCCGGTACAAAAACCTAATAAAATGGACTCACTAAACAAGGAAATAGAATAGCTAAGCCGTTAACCATTTAAGACATGAAAACTGGATCACTACTTTCAAATTGTGGAAAATTGTGGAAAGTTACATTGTACTTGTCGCTAAAGGGCACTATAATTCTACTGTCAGCATTAATGCGTTTACTGCCTTGTAACTTCAAAATCACTCAGCTTTATCATTTTCGCTTTCAGCGTGGTGACTAATAAAAGCTCTCCCGATTGGAATGCAAAAGATGATATCATAAAAAGGACTGTTAAAATAAATAAGTTATTGGAGTATCGTTACAGCTTAATCGAGATTAAGGGAGACACTTAGTCTAGCTTAGCAATTTCAGAATTGGTTATTAGTGGTCCCTGAGGGTAGAACCTCTGAACGGTAACAAGTGGCGCATTCCGAAATTCGCTGCATTGAACCGTGTACTGTACAATGATGTCAAGTATACAAATAGACGAGAGTTGGCATGAAGCTTTTGATGTGAATTGCTCGTGTGTTGTTGTTTGTTTGCAACGTTTTGCAGCAATCTTAAAGCTATATATTACACTGTGCTGCGTTAATTTTGAGGTTACTAAAGTATTGACGGTTCTTAGTGTACTTTTTGATGCTGAATCCAAAACTGTTATCCGTTTTCTTCCATCAGGTCTAGTTTTTTGGCAAATTGCATTTGAAATTTTCGACAAGTTCAGCGTCTTGCGATTGAGATTTGTGATGTCATAAAAAAGATTTAGCAATTGAATTAAGTTTTGATGAAACTTCAGTGACATCACAATGAGAAGAACATATCGAATGCACCTGATGCTTGAAAAGTTAAACATCTGAACTGGTTTTTACAGGCTAGGTTAGTGTGCAGTTTAGTGTGTTCAGTTTAGTGTGCAGTATCACATGGCCCTGGTATTTCTGTTCCAGAACCAACTGGAGAAATAAGTGAAATGGAGTGTTCTTCATCTGCAGAGAGCAAAGCAAGTGTACAAGACACATGGGATGCAGAGCAAAGTACAAGCCAACCGAAGCCTCTTACACAGCTTGAGCTGAATGACCTAACACGGGATTTAAATCTCACCAAAGAATCCGCTCAGCTCCTAGGATCACGACTACGTGAGAACAACTTGCTAGCTCCACGCACCACATATTTCTGGTATCGGTCTAGAGATAAAGAGTTTAGAAAATGTTTCAATTATGACAAAGACCATTCCCTAGTATACTGTCAAGATGTTTCAGGATTAATATCAGCTTTGGGCATAGTCTACATTTCGGCAGAATGGCGATTGTTTTTGGACTCATCTGTAAAGAGTTTGAAGGCAGTATTACTACACAATGGCAATGAGATTGGTTCTGTTGCTGTTGGACATTCAGTGAAGCTCACTGAATGCTATGAAGAAATGAAATTCCTTTTGAAATCTCTTCAGTATAGCCAACACAAATGGAAAATATGTGGTGACTTAAAAATGATTTCGATACTTCTTGGGTTACAGGCCGGTTACACTAAACATCCAAGTTTTTTGTGTCTGTGGGACTCGAGGGCTGATGATCGCCACTACACACAAATTAACTGGCCACCCAGAACAAGTTTTACACCTGGATTTAAAAATGTCAAATCTGCTTACTTAGTTGATCCACAAAATATTCTTTTGCCACCTCTCCACATTAAACTTGGTCTCATGAAAAACTATACCAAGGCACTTGATAAAGATGGCCCAACCTTCAAGTTCTTACAAATGAAATTTCCCCGTATCTCTGAAGCGAAGCTACGAGCAGGAGTCTTTGATGGGCCACAGATCCGTGAGCTGATCAAAGACGAAGGTTTTACTGCACTCATGTGTGCAGTAGAAAAAAGAGCATGGACAGTTTTTCGAGTAGTAATTCCAAACTTCCTTGGAAAGTATAGAAGCCCTGATTACGAAGCAGAGGTTAAAGAGCTGCTTGAAAGCTTTCAATCCCTTGGAGCCCGGATGTCTGTGAAAATGTACTTTCTGAGTTCGTATTTGGATTACTTTCCTGACAACTGTGGTGACTACAGCGAAGAACAGAGAGAGGGATTCCACCAAGACCTTCGTCAGATGGAAGAAAGGTACCAAGGATACTGGGACGTAAACATGCTTGCAGATAACTGTTGGTGCTTAAAAAGAGATCTTCCCAATTCCACACATAGAAGAATATCTTTGAATCGACACTTTTTGTCAGCATAAATCATTTGTATTTATATTGTTATTGTATTTATCGTCGGAATATCATCATGTGCCGCACAACGCTTTCTGTGTTAAGCTATTTTGAACACTTCGTTTTTATTTCACACATTGATGTTGGCGAGTATTTCGCATTTAAAACACATTAGTGATGTTAAGTGTTTACGTGTCTATAGTGTAACATATTAACTTCTACTGTTAGGTTGAGCGCCGTTGAACAAAATTATGTGTTAGGAAGCTTTCTTGGTTAGTTGTAAGTGCCTTTATTTCAACTGTGTCATTATATTTTTGTAGTATTTAAAATGGCTGTCATTGCAAAAACCTTGCATTCAAATAAAAATACCATCTTGCGAAAATTGACAACATGCATGACCAATTAAGCTACCACAGAAATTAGTTTCTTTGTGCACAATAATGACCAAAGCTAGCATAATTAAATATGTGATGAAAAAAAAACTTGACCTGATTGAAAAAAACTGGTTGCATTTTTGAGTTCAGCGCAAAAAATTGATTCAGAAACACTTAAAACATCTTTGACCTTTGCGAAATAATTTTCATACGCAGCACAGTGAATTATTGATGCTTTTTTATCAGGTGTTACACCTCACATGTTTTCATTATGTTTTAATACATCAACACATTTCCTGAAATAGGTGAAAAACATCGTTTTAGGCTTTTTGTACTCATCCATTTATTAGGTTAAGCAATTCAATTATAGTTCATGAATAAGGTCATTCGATACAGAATAAGTTGAAAAAGGTCACACACCAAGAAATTCAAAGAAACATATAACTTTGACATTAACAGCATGCCATTCTATTGTTGGAAGACAATACTATTTGCAATATTCACATTTCACCTTCACCAAACATGATAGATATTAACAAAAAGTAGTGATTCTTAATTCGCACCATAAGTGGCATTGCAACTTAATAGCATAAGGCCTACAAAGTAAAATCAAAGAAAGTTTCAGATTTACCAGAGTGACTAATGGTGAAGCAAACCTCGAGAAAATCGAGTGAATCGTTTTTGTTAACATCTATACTCACTGAGTCTGTTTGCGGACATGTGCGGCTAATTAGATGTTTTTGGCCCGCAATAAAATTGCGGTATACATTGCTAATTTTAGGAAAAGTAGTTGTTGTCATTTACAACTATTATTATTAATACGTGTAGGTAGGTACCATCTTTCACCCAAGTGTGACTTAGTGCAGGTTCATGCACAAGTAAACTTGTAATTGGAAAGTTTCTAAAAAAGTGCGCCTAATTAGGACGTTTGACCATATATTTATTAGTTTGTTATCACTGCAGCATCTCAAGTTTAGAAAATTTTTCCAAATCCATAGCACCGACAAAAAATTGAGAACGACTATTCTATGGTACAAACTTGTAAATGGATGTAAATTCTAAAATAATAACAAAACAACTTACCACATAGTTACGTTCTGTGATGTCACATTGTAAAAAAAACGATTGTAACCCATCATCCAATCAAAATCAGGATCATACTCAGCACACATTACGCTGATTTCTGCTACTTGCCCTTGTTCAGTTTGCCATTCCCCTAATCCACCAGTTACATTCTTATGATGTATGAGATCATCGTTACACATTATGTTAGAGTTAAATGAAACCCTCCATCCTATTTGATATTCCACTTGAATCTATAACAAAATCATAAGAATATTTTAACAAGATGTCATTAATTTCTGAATTACATCTACACAATAAACACCTACAAAATCAAAGTCTTATGTTTGTCTACTTAATATTAGCTGGTCCCCCACGAGTAGTTCAAAGAACTTGAGTACCAGACTCTTAACGTCAACCGCCTGCCTCCTGTATCACGAAAGTAAGTTTTCCAGATTCGTTCATCCCTCTAACATTACATGGCAGAGTAATGTCTGAAGACAGTCGCAGAGTAATGGTGCAACCCTGCCAACCTCGGTTGACTCGATTAATACGAACCACCATGCCTATCAGTGGTTGCGGTGGTTCTTTTGCAAGATCTGCGAAATATGAACTTCGGAAATTCATGGTGAAATATGAGAACTGGATAGGTATGCGATGACCCAAGAATAGTCACACTCATCAGTTTAATATATCAGGTCATGTTCGCAAGCCATTGTTTTAAAAGATTCCTGCCTATGAAAACTCTGTCGCCATTGACCATACAGTAAACTATTTGTTTCGAAATACTGATGCCTTGTTGTTACATTACCTGTTACCCCAGTAGGGGGTGGCTAACTGGTACAACACCCTGCCCACAAATGACCTGGGGGCTGGGAGTAACAACAGCTAGAGATGCCCATTATCCTCAGATATTCCTGTTGTGACCTGGCTACAATCTGATTGACTTGTAACCTAACATATCATAGGTCTTCAGGTCACAATGGCCTTCCATTACCATTATGCATTGTTTCTGTTCTTTCTTCTAAAAAGTCTTAGCGAAATGACAATGCAGCGCTTTATTGCCAACATGAGCAGCTAAGACATTTAGACAAGTCAAAGTCTAACCTCATGCCCGTCGAGACATTGTTTGAAGTTGTATTAAAGCGACCGGTTTTAAACAAGATCGACAAATCAACCAAGTGTAAAACTAGATAAATGCAAATGCAAAGACCAAATGTAAAACTAGATAAAGCATGAAATGATATTAATAACGAATTTTATTGTCAGCCAAAAAGCATCTCGATTACCGATATGACGACGACCAGTGATTTTCAACAACACATGAAACAGACTGAAACGATTAATTTGCATATACATTTCCTTAATTTTATTGTTATAAGATGATGATTTCATGACAGTTTACTGTTTATTCCTTCAAACAGAACTTCCGCCAATTAGACATAATTTTTTGCCGGACCTGTATTAGGTCAGGCGATAAGCCCCCTCACATGTTTTGACATTTTTGGCTTATTGGCTGGTATATATTGTATTCATTACAATCAACTATTTCAATTTAACAGCTAAAAGTAAAGAATAACTAATTTACTAACATATACATTAATCTGAATGACAGATTTTTGTTTGAAATGCAGTAGAATACTGCAAAACGCTACTAAAAATAAAACTAGAAACAAAAACGCAATAACAATAAAAGTAAATATGTCTATTGTATGAAAATAACATTGTGGACCTATGAAAAACTACATAAAATATAATATCAAACCGTTTTAATCTTCAAAATTCCTTTCAAATAAACATATTGCAACTTTTGAACTATTACGCTCAAGTATAGTCAAAAGGGGTATTTCGTTTGCACACAGGTTTGTGTGTTAAAAGTTGGCATACATCATTATAAAAGCACAAGCCAAAAAATCATTTACTTCTCATGTCCTTTCATTTTTATATGTTGTTTCCATAACCACACAATAAAGACAAGCTCTAAGCAAAAAGTTTCACCTTCATATCAGGAGAAGCTATGTCAGGCTACTTCAGATTTTAGGCCAATAAGTTATTAATTATTATATCATCTACTTAGTGTTTGGTTACATGTAAAAGTTTTCCAAATCTTCTGCGTTGTATGAAGTAATAGCCAGCGGATGGATAAACAGCTAATTTTGAGTTTCTGGTCAAAAAATGTGCAGGTCTTCTCTCAAGACCAAAACAACTTGCCACGCTTGGTTTCCCATTCTTAACATAACTAAAATTAAATTTATTTTCTTGCAAAATCTAATAAACCTTTGTTTTAGTTGTTGATTATGTTTTATCAACAATTCTGTTTCTGTCCAAGCTCTTTTTAAAAAGCTATGCAAGTGGATACACAACGACAGTAAGCAATAATTTAGAATGGTAATGGTATCATGAGTAGTGTTGTTATATTTATCTGGAGCTATACAACCAAGTTAAATTCCAATTGTGTAAACAAAAAATTTGCTGCCAAGTTATAATTCCCACGTAATTAATGCATCTTTTCCATTAATAATTAATAATCGCCTTTTTTGTTGGCCTCACCTGTTAGGCTGTTAGTTTAGGTTTTTCTGGGTTAGTATACTGTATAAAGAGGGTGTTTCAAAATTATGATGCAATAGGAAATAAATTATGAATTATATTGATTACACAGGCCAACAAAAAAAATTTTTTTTCAAAAGGCATGATATGTTAGATCGATTTAGGGGTATATCAGGGGCGCTGAGTCCGAAAATGTTATTACTTTTGCTGAATTGGCTCTAGTTTTTGAGATATTGCTTCTTCCTACATATACCATGAAAAGTTAGAAATGTATGCTATAAAGGTTAACAAAAACTGAAGCCATGTGAAGCAGCTATTTAGTTTTGCCCAAATGTTTAGTGGTCTGGCACAAATTACTCGCTTGGGAGGTAAATAAGACCTTACATTAGTTTATATCATCTCCCATCAAGCACAACATAAGCCTTAACATCTACACACAGCATAACATTCTTGATTTGGCAACAAAAATAACGTTTTAACGGGACAGAGAAGAAATGTTAATGCAATTTTTCTCTCAAGAAGATAATTTCGTGTACTGTAAAAACATCGAAGGACTTCTTTCATCTATGGGTCTACTTGAATATAAACCAGAAGAATGGAGGTTATTCAACGACAGCTCCAAAAAAGTTTGAAATGTGTGCTACTTCACAACGGAAACAAGTTTGCTTGTGTTCCAATTGGCCACTCAGTCGTTTTAAAGGAACACTACCAACGTGTTAAAATGGTCTTGAAGAAACTTTCTTATGCTGAGCATAACTGGGAGATATGCGTTGATTTGAAAATGTTCAACTTTCTCTTAGGACAACAAGGCGGCTACAGCAAGTACCCCTGCTTTATTTGTTACTGGGATAGTTGGGCCACTGATCAACACTGGATTAAAAAGGAGTGGCCCATACATGAACAGCTTGTGCACAGAGATAAAAACATTGTAAATGAACCTTTGGTCAGTCGTGATCGCATTATTTTACCCACATTGCACATCAAATTGGGTTTCATGAAACAATTTGTCAAGGCCTTAGAAAAAGATGGTGCTTGTTTTGATTACCTGTGCAAAGTATTCCCTAGTCTTAGTATTGAAAAGCTGAAAGCAGGAATTTTTGATGGGCCACAAATACGAAAATTACTTTAAGATCAAGTTTTTCCATCAGATATGACTGAAGTTGAGAAGGCAGCCTGGTACTCTTTCATTGCAGTTGTAAAAGCAAGCAACTATGTGGATCTCGTAGAAGTGAAGCTTACGAACTTTCAAGCTCTTGGATCAAGGATGAGCATAAAAGTTCACTATCTATTCAGTCACTTGGATCGCTTCCCTGAAAACCTCGAAAATATGAGTGAGGAACAAGGTGAAAGGTTTCACCAAGATATCAAATTAATGGAAGAGAGATATCAAGGTAGATGACTCACATGATGGCAGATTACTGCTGGTGCCTAATGCGAAGCTGTCCACAACAAGACTACAGGCGAAAGTCGTACAAGAGGACTTTCCTGCAGATGACTTTAAGCTAATTTGAGTAATTAACTAGAGTGCATCTAAGAACTTCACTAATGCACATCCTGAAATGGGTATATTTCTTCGTATAGTGTTTTGCTTTGAATACTCCGTGGAAAATGAAAAAAATTGATTGCTTGTTCATTTCGTCTATTTTACAAATTGTTGTCTTTCTTGTGTTGGCTTAGGCATACTTGGTTTGTTATTACCAAATTACTGCTATTTATTGTTCACTTCAAGCAAATTTTAATGTGGTATTGGAAGCTTAGTCTCACAAATTGCAATATGTTAGGAGAATCTGATGAAAATACGAATAAATGGGGCGTTTTTTGTGTTGAATATATGGAAACAAAAAGATTTATGCAGCACTTCTTCATTTAGCTAATTTCATTGTGTCTTTAGCTTTAGCTCATTCTTGTGGTTTTAGTGCACATAGACTTACAACAACATTTAATATAGGCAGTTCCTTAATATAAAATGCAACCTACCTTCAAATTTAAAAGGAACCAAAAATATCGAAATTCGCTAATATCTTAAAAACTAGAGCCAATTTGCAAAAACTAATGGCATTTTCGAGTTCAGCGCCCCTGATATACTCTAAAATCGTTCTTACCTTCCATGCCAAAATTTTTTTGTTGGCCCGTGTTATTATTCAGATAATCATGAATTATGTTGAATATATTATTGCATGTCACAATTTCAGGGTGAGATTTTTTATGAAACTTTAGACCTAAAAAACACTACATTGTTTGATTGTGTCTGCTGGCAGATTAATTGTAGTTTTCCAGAGCTTTGCATCAAATTTTTCAAAGAGCATTCATTTTTACAGAGCCAGGATGCTCAAGGGCATCCACTAAAAACAGTTAATGGTCGGCCAACCATGGGCCTTCAAGCAAAATTTAATGGATCGCATTATTGTATCCTGTAATAAAGTAAATGTGGGCTGAATGATAGTTTCAGTGTTCTTTTTTATATTAACCTGGTTAACTTGGAGCGTTAGCAAGCAACTTTTTGATGTTTTTGTCCAGCTTAAGTTATGTTTAACTACAGCTATAACGGCAAACATCTGGAAAATAAACAGCCAGAAACCTGCCACTCACATAGCGTTAATTTTTATGTCATATTGAGAATGTAAGCCTATTTATAATGCTAATCAAATTAACTACCCTACCACTTATTTTTACCGATTTTGACTTGAACAATAGTTGAATAATTGTAGGGTAATAATGGGTGTACGAAGGAGGATATCTAAGTCACACTTTAGTCAGCGAACAGATATATCCTGAGGTTCAAGCTTCATTTGATCAGTAACTATAACAATTTCCAATAAATTGTGAAAGCTGAATCTAAATTTTATACCTCATAAATAAGATGCTAAATTTTAGGTAGTCAAAACTGACTGCTATAGTCAGGTAGTGGAGTTCCAACCCATGCTCCTACAAACCAATATAAGTTTTGGTTTCAGATTTCTTTGGCATTAAATGTTGTAATTTCCAACCATTTATCCACTACTAGCCTGAAAAAATGTTCTGGTTATTGCTGAAATCCTCCAAAATCCGATAGCAAATTCATTTTCTTTTCTTGCTATTGACTGCACTTTTGTGTCAACAAGAAAGGCAATTCAGTAACCCATTTTTCATAAAGAACTGTGTTAAAAACCTTATTTCTATATGGCATAACTGATTCCAAGAAGACAAAGATCTCTTGTATTGGGGATTATTTTTATTTCTTTTAGTTGCCATTTTGAAAAATTAAGCCATGTTTGTTCAGAGGATAAATGGTCTCATCAGTAAAAGAGGCAATTTTTGTTTACCTACAATTTGGGAATTAAAAAAATTTATGGCAAAAGATTTTCAGTAAACGAATGTTCTAATTAGTGTCTGATAGTTATATAAACAGAAACAAAATAATATCAGCAATGTATTTTTTATCGAACTGTAAGTATTACTTTTGTGACTGATGGGAAAAATGTTAACCTTTGCATCCAGGCAAAGGTAAATAAAATTAAGCGGACTTTTTTACATACACTAACTTTCATGATATATGTTAGATCTCAGTTAAAGCTGAGACGTAAACAAGTCTATTGCATCTAATGTTGATAAACTGGCTATAACCGGTTTTGCGTACTTTTTATTGTTTTGTTTACCTAGGCCTTTCTTTGTATATGAGAACATGACTTTAGTAGGCTTGATGTTGTGAAGAAATGTGGACAGTAGGTTTAAGTTATGTTGCTTGTGATAAATTTTGGTCACTGAAGATTGTTAGTATTGACAACATGCTGTTGTGATAATTTGTGGTCTTCCTTGACCAATCACTAATTGCCTATTTCCCGAGGCAGATGGTGCTTCTCTGCTCAGTGTAGGGCGTTCCTTAGTGCAGTGGAACCTGTAGCACTGCAGTATGTAGTGCATTTGGTTGCCATGCTTGTTGTTGCAAGGACTTTTACTTATTTATACTTTAATTATATTTACTGCTTGGTTGATTCGTTATTTGTATGTGTAGGTACTGGAATTGTAAGTTTAATAAAGCCTATGTTGTGGTTAAATTGACTTGGTTCATCATAGCTGTTTACAGCGTTTAGCAACCTGTGTCAATACTCAATGTACAGAATATTGAATTATTTGATGTGTTAATGGTAGCATGCAACTGTACGGTAGTATGATTGTAATTATGACTAGATTATGACATGCAAGATGTTGTAATGCAATAGCGTAAGAACTTGTGTAAATGTATTTTATAAACCGCCACTAAATCTGCTTGTGTGACAACCATAAGAGTGAAGCGAGGCACTGTCTAAGGTTCTAGGTGCATTGAAACTAATTATTATATATTTATTATATGTAGGCCTTCGACGTTTACGTCAAGCCAAGTACGAAGGTTGTACAAAAATAATAATAATTTTCCTATGTACTGAGAGCTAGAAAAGTTAAGTAGTAAGAAGAGATGAAATTTTTAGACTTTATACCAGATATATAAATGCTTCTGAATAAAAAAATAAAAAAAGTACAACAAAACGGAGTCCTTTTTTTCAGAAAGGCAGAGCCATATTATCTATTATAAAATGAATTTATTTTTTAGTTTTGTTGATTCAAATTTTTCCACCTTGCAACACTATTATGAAATTAATATTTAATATAATATTAATCATTGATGAACAACAGTTGCCAAATAATACCAAATCTAGGAGATCATGTGGGGAAAGTTAAGATTTCTCTGATTATGTTAGATTCTTATGTCTTTACCTATTTCGACCAATCATAGGGTAGTTTAATTGATGTGTTTTTTAGCCTGGGAATTACCTTAGCAGTATGTGCATTTCTAAGTTCCAGGTAGCATGCAAAATTTAGAAAAAAATTGGCATGAAAATAAGTAAAATGTGTATTTTTAAGTCATAAAATCTACTTTTGAATTTAGACCTGTTTAACGGGAGCTAGAGGTATGTGAACTATGATATAGTCTAGTATGAGGTAGTCTTCGGCAAGGTTGCAATGAAGTTGTTTTTTCTGATTCAAGTTAAGTTGAGTCAGCTTAAGTTGCAACTCGAGTCAAGTCAATATTTTTAACTAAAAAACTTTCCTGAGATCACACTATGCATAGCATTATATTGATTACTATAATGCTCCTTTTCAAACCCAGTCAGCTCACCTACATGCCAGCAAACAATTAAAAGCTTAACAATAAATTTTACGAGTGACTATTTGACCGAAGTAGGTCACTATAATGACTATGATAGGTCTCTATAATAGATCTATAATAGGTATAATAGGTCACTATGATAACTACTAACCAGATAACCATATGGCAAAATGCGACCTGACATATCCAGTTCTATTTTGTCTATTTTTCTTTGCTTGAAATGACTTAATAACTTAGCACAGTGTTGTTGCCCATGTCTGGTAGAAGCTAAATGTCTATGTTACAAAGCCTTTCAGTACTGCTATGCATTGTGTTTATAGTTTTTCTTGAAAAGTATTTCCTAAAGCGAAACCAGGATGCAATGTGCAGAAGGTAACATGGGTCGCTGATATGCTTTGTGCGGGAAAATTTCAACAACATTCCAGCCAAACATTGTTGATACTATCAGTGCAGTTTCAATTTCCGCTGAACTGCGCTTAAACCAGAAGCAAGAATTTCAAAGAAACGTTAAAGCAAAACCTTCTGCAATTGGCAGAGAGAAAGGCGAGAGGCCAATCCTGGCCTTGTCATAAACGCGTTTTAGAAAATAAGCTGTGTTGCATGCTAGTGTTCAAGCAAAGTAATAGTTGTTGAAACCAGCAAAATAAACTTTTCAGCAATGCGCATAAAAATAGTTTAATTGCCAAAGGTGGTATTGCAATATCTCAACAACCCAGCTGTATCTGCCCTTGGTTTTATATCAGTGTTACTTAACAATGAGTTACTCTCTTTGTCTAGAAATACGTTGTCCTGTAAGTCAAGTGCAGAAACACATACAAGCTAATGATGATGATAATACAAGCTTTATGAAATTTCCACAACGCCAATCTACTGATATAATACACTTGTAATTCCAAAAGATAAAATTAAACTAACTCACCAGAAAAGTTCATTTGAAAATAGGGCAGTTACTAAGTGTTCAAGTTATGTATCTAACACTAGCCAGTGGAAAATTAAGGGAAATGACTGGGCTGCAGCCAATGCACACATAATGCATTGAAATGCAAGTACTCATAACAATATCAGAAATTTAATTCTGGTTTTTATTATGTACTGTTTGTTTCAAACTGTTGATTAACAATGTTAGTGCCTGGTATTTTCTATTATTTGTCAGTTCTGTTGATATTATTACGTAACAGTTCCCATTTCTATCAATCAGTTAGGTGGTGCGTGCATTCACACCAAAACTCAAGACATAACTTCATAATCACCTTTATTTGGTGCTAAACAAACTCAATACTTGGGATTTTTAAGCCATACTCAATGATAACACAAACTAAAACATGTAATTTTGCCTCAAAAAAAGAAAATGTTTCATAAGATTCTTTACAGACAACTTTAGTCTCAGGTTTTGTGGTTTAACTTCGGTTAGCTTTGGAGCTACAGCTGTTAATAGCTTAAAATGTTATTTGGATGACATATAATTTATTTCCAAAAAATATGTTGATAATGGTCATAATTCCCAACAACATGATGTGTGCCCACTTACAGTGTTCTTACTAGATTTTTTTTGTTGTAATTAGTTAGTACTTGATCGATTTTCACTTGATCGTTAGTCTGACTCCATTGATATGCGTGTTCGTTAAACTTTCATAGACTAGTTGAGCGTCACGATACAATAATCAAACAGTCAATGTTCTTGAGTATCATTACTATATTATTGACTCACAACGAAACGGATATTGCTTTCAGAGTACAAAATAGAGATGCATTCAGTATAACTGCCAATGCTAGACTGAACAGTTGAGAACTAGCGTGTTGAGCGCTGTGGTAACGAATGACGTAATTTGGAAGTAATAAAGAATGTGTTGCATACAATGATGAAAGTAGAATCATTTTCTTATATTAAGAATCACGGAATTGGAGCCGTCAAAGACTTAAAACGAAGATCTCTATGTATTTGTTGTACTCCTACGTAGGGCTTTAAAAAACATGTTTAGACCAATCAGAAGGCAGCACAGATAGTGTTGTTTTTTAGGTTAAGAATTACCCTAGCAGTTTCAATTACCCTAGCGTTCTTCATTGTCCCAGGTAACGTGTAGAATTATCACCATGTAACACAAAATTTGTCCATGGGTTAAAACTATTATTTTCTGATTTAGTATGGTCTAAATCAATAAAAATGAGCATTCAAAAAGTTCAAACTTTGGTTCTGACTTTATGAGATTAATTTATTGGAATTTTTTGACTAGTTTTGCTTTTTTAATGTCTTTGCTCCCACTATATTTTTTTGAATCAATAGAATGGAGTTAAATCTAATTTTAGTTGTTGTTGTTGGCTTTGTCATAATGAAATAATAACGGAAAATGTTGTTTCCAGAATCTATTTCTAAAAAATTACATAAAGAAGAAAAACATATGTATGCAAGGCGATTTTGCTACACAAACACGAGACAAAAGCCTTAAGGCCTGGTGCTATAGGTATTTATTCAAAACTGTTATAGAGCAAACCTACGCTGTCACTTAAAGCACTCAAAACTTATAACTTAATCACAAAGAAACATTTTTTCGAGATTGGCGACGATATGTGAGTTCACTTTCACATAAAAGGTTCCATATATAGTCCCCCATCATATTTTCGTTGTACTGTCCTTGATAGCGTTCCTCAAAATACCTGATATCTTGATGAAATCTTTCACCTTGTTCTTCTGAGTAGTCCCCCATGTTATCCTTAAATTCATCAAGATGAGCATGTAGTACGTGTAGTTTCAGCGACATCCTGCATCCCATCTTCCAATACGCATCCACAAGTTCAACGACAAGTTCCCTGTAATTCTCTGCCTTGTGATTGCCCAGGAACCCGTTAACTACAGAAACGAAAGAAGTCCAAGCTCTCCGTTCAACCTCAGACAGCATCTCTGGAAAATTGATGGAATTTATCAGTCGCTTCACTTCATCTTCTTCATCCAGTAAGTCCCATTGCTTTAGTCTGGAAATGAGTAGCTCAGCATTCGACTTTGTCAATGACAGTTCCCTGACAAGATCGTTCATGTCTTCTTGGTTGGGGTAGTAGGGACACCTTTCTCCGCCAACTCGGTGTTGAAGATAAGCAACTGATGCATCCGTTTCTGAATCTGTAGAGAGTGCATCTGCTACGAAATGTTCATCTCTCAAGGGTGGTTGTGGCACAGGCATGTCAGTCGTGTTATGGGGTACAGGTGCAATAGATGATGGAATGTCAGGGTAATTGATGGAAGGTGCATTCTTTCCCTTCCGTCGTTTGCTTGGATCCACCATACAGAAGTAACAATCTGTGAGATGGTTTGTGGGATCACGCCAGACACGGGGGATAGCAAAACGCATTGCCCTCTTCTCTCCCCTAAACCAACCTTCTAGAGTATGACGGCAGTATTCGCATATGACGTGTGGTGCCCAATGTTTATCTTGGTCACCGACTGGCATGCGAAAGTATGCATGATAGGCTTCTTTCGCACGCCTGCAACTCTCCAGACAGTGCTTTTTTTGCAAAGAACTCACCACACACATAGCAGAAGGAATCTGCTGAGTACTTGCAACCACGGCGAGCCATACCACACTTTTAATAATGGGGATAGAATTAAAAAATCTGTAAAGATTCAACAACCGAAGTTATGGTGGTATAACTAAGATTTTTCATGTTTTTTCGGCATAAGCAAACAGAATATAGCAATTATTTCCCAAGGACAAAGAATTTTTTTTTTTTGTTACATAGTGTTATGCTAAAAATTAACAAAGCAATTAAGAGTAAGTGTACTATGTCCCACTCTGTATTGCACATTTTGAAAACATGAGAACTATTATTGGAAAAATTTCCAGCAAAAACCTTCACAGTAATTATGCTCTTTGAACATTTGGCAAGCCATACCAGCCATGTTGAGTGAACTGTTTTTCCTTTTTCGAATCCATATTTTAACGTATGACTTTGGATCCGATTTTTTGCTTGGAGGTCCACTAAAACAACGGTTTTTCACCATTTCTGAACTGCGACCCTTTTTGAACAACCAAATTTGACATATGACCACTTACAAAAATTTCAATTTACATAACGTAATGTTACTCCAAATGTAACAAACAAGATTAGGACAAAGAATTATGTCTTAATGTTTGTTATAATAGCTTCAATTTTTGCCATAACGTCATGAAGCATTGTTTACTTTAATTAAATTCTAGTATATCTATCTTGTTCTAACCATCTGTGGCATTTGTAGTGATATACTAAATTAAAAATTGTGCATATTATTAAAAAATTTGCACTGTCTTTGGTTAGTTATGTCATTCAAACATTTAAATCGTAAACTGTAAATAGTTTGGCAAATTTCAAATAATGGATGGCTTTAGGAAGTGCTTTTTAAGTGCTTGTAGTAGACTTCGAGTGTTATGAATTTAGACATGTTCTTGTTGACAATATCTCTGTGACGTAAAAGTGCTGTCAGATTGTTAGTGGTTACAAAGGAGATGTTTTGTGACACACCGACATGTGACGTTTATCAGGTGGCCTACTCTGATTTGCTATAGCATAAGGCTATGAAAAAAGGGAAATAGTTTTGGCTTAATTCTCTTTAAAAATGTCTTCTGAAAATCTCGGCTTATGAAAGGTCTCTCTGAAAAAGTATGTTTTCGAAATGGTACATGGGTAATTTTTTCTGATGTAGTTAAAAACGATTACATTTTGGAATATAAGAATTTGGGCTTTATGAATGTTGTGCTGGCTGAAAGAAACAATTAGAGATAGAATTAGAAACGGAGTCAAAAGTTTAATAGACAAAAGGAGTTCAAAAGGAACAATTAAAGCCTTTGTCTTTATGTCTTCCAAAAATATTAATATAGCCCCCGCCATCAGTGACTACTAGACACGTAAAATATTCGCGAAACTCATGAAGTTAAAACACTTTCAGGGTCAAAAACTTTCGTTGATGCACACCAGTTACTGTAGCCAAACCATGTGCACCAAACTGTAAAACCATTTCTCAATTATCACTGAAGCAGTTTAGGGCAAAACAAATACATTTTTCTTTTAGAAAATAACTATTATCTAAATGTTGCGTTTTTTACAATCAAATGAAGGCAGTTATGAATTAAAATCACCTTAGTTAAAATGAAACAAAATTAAAAAACTTTCTGAGAAAATTCCACAACTTCACAAAAGTTTCGCAGTCCCCAGAAAAAATGCTAATAACCCTTAGGTTGAAAACCCAAGCTCCAAAACATGTCAAACCAGTCACAGGCTTTACCATTCTAGGTTTTTGTGTTACTATAACTTATTTCATGCAGCTGGTAGCTGCAGACAAATTGTGCTAAGCATTTTTTTGATGTTTGCGACACCTTGGCGTTAAGACTATTACATGAACACCGGAATGGTAATACAGTAATTCATTCACCGAAACGGCGTTCCGGCTTATTTTTACCACTGGTTTCATATATTAAACACGGCTAAAATATAGTACAGCGCTTGTTTTTAAATACACAAAATAGAACAATGGTAACATTATAATATCATCAGGTTTTCACAAGAATTTCGTAGGAAAAAGGGCTAATTATGACAATTAGCACATATGAAGAATCTTGTTTTGCTCTTCTAGAAATGGTAAATAATCGTCACGTTTTAGTATCAATGACCTAAAAGCTTGTGTTATAAACACGTGTTAATTTCAAAAAAATTTGGATTTGTGGAAATACAAACACAGGTATTGTAATAAATATAGTAAGTATGTCGAGTCAAATTGGGTAATCAAAAATGTGAGTCGATTCGAATCAAGTCAATTATTCAAGTCATTACAACATTGGAATAATATCTATTATGGGAACAATGTTTTGGGAAGATTTTTTAAACTATTTTGCTACGAAAAGCATTCAGAAACTTTTAGTATATCATCAATTACATGTTGAGTTAACGGAGGTAAAAATTTAACTAACAGCATAACACAAATACGCAATATTAAATCACTTATGTTAGTGCTACTGATATATATAACAGACTGATTTTATAAAAGGGGCAGAGCCTGACTGAACTTTAGCCATGGTTCCCGCCAAGTCTTATTTCGTTACTGATGCCAGTCATTCAGATATATTCATGAGGAATATTGATTTCTGATAGGATATTAATGCCAACAAAATGCAATTTATTCGACAGACTAAGAATATCTCCACATAATTTCATATTCTTCTATTTGGTGTGCAACAAAGCAAGGTTGAAGTACATTGTACAAGGACGAATAGAGGCTAAGTCATTTAGCCCTGCTTAATCAACACAGGGATATCATTGTTGCAAGAAATGCCATTACTTACAGATTCGCCAAAAGACGGACATCGTTAACTCGATTTTATGGTATGAAAATGTGTTATTTTTTATTCGTGAATTTACAAAGTTTTGCATACTGTCAGAGTATCATTAGTTATTACATGATATTTTGCAAACTAGGATTCTTGGTTGTAATAAATTATTTAATTGTTTGTTTATCTCACTCCGTTGGCATGTGTGTTCGTTAACAACTGACAGACTAGTTGAGCATCACAGTACGATAACCAAACTGTCAGTGTATTTGAATATGACTATGCTATTGATTCACAATGAAACGATTACTGCTTTCAGAGCACATATCAGAGATGCATTTGAAATCATGGTAAAACAAGATTGAACAAAGAGAGAGCGAACTGTGTGCTGTGATTGTTGATAGGTATAAAGTACGTATTAAGATTTCTATGTTGGCCATGCTACCACCTTGTGCTTTCTGGGTTGTGCATTGTGATGCGATTGTGGAGTATTACGTTCATGTTCATGGCTGTCTAAAATACAAGAGATTCTGCCAAATGTCTTATCGATTTAGAATTTTAGATCAATCCATAACATCACAAGAGTAGCGATATTAACATGGTGGCAGCGAATCCTGTTTTGTAAAAAGTCGATCCTACGAGGTACTAACATAGGCTTATTTTACATACCATACTATGCCATACTAGCCTATTTCCTGATAGTATCCATCTGCAATGGAAGGTTTACGCTTACCAGAACCTCTAGACATACATTCAGCGTCTTTAGCGGAAGACTACCGACGTTGGAAAGAACAGGTAGAAGTCTATCTTATAGCCAGTGGAGCTGATGCAAAACCTAACAAAGTTCAGCGATCAACCATTCTTAATTGTGCTGGATCTGGTATGATAAGTGTAGCCAAGCACTTCATTTACACAACAGGTCAAGACAAGGACGACCCGGCAGAACTGTTCAATAAAATGGCCGCATATTGCAACCCAAGGCAGCATGAGTCCCTTGAAGCATATAAATTCTGGAAAGCCACATGGTCAACCGGCAACTTTGATCACTTTTTAATAGAGCTCCGAAGTCGTGCAGAAACCTGCGATTTTGGTGACCGCATGCTGCATGACAAAATCATCTTTACTGTTCCTGATAAGCTGCGCTAAATTCTACACAAAGAAAATGACCTCACACTTGACAGAACCATTCAAATCTGTCGTTCTTTTGATTCGTCTGGTGCACAATCGCAACAAATGCAAGTTGAAGATGGTACCGTACAAAAAGTCAGTAGCAACAAATATGCATATTCCACCCAAAGAACCAGTCGTCACACATCACTCCTGTCAGATTGCAATTTTTTTGGTAAAAGCCATAAGCGTGGAAAATCATTTTGTCCTGTGTATGGGAAGAAATGTGCAAAATGTCGTGGTTTGAATCATTTCAAATCAAAATGTTGATCACGAATTCATTGCATTGAAGATAAGAAAACTATATTACAAGAGGTGGAAAATGAACCCGAAGAAGAATTCTTGCATGCCGTGCATGATGGAAAAGAAAGACTGACTGCTTTACTTCAAGTAAATGGTTGCACGGTACGTTTTCAATTGGATACCGGTGCTGACGTCAATACCATTTGTAAGAAGTATGTGCGATTTACTCAACTCCAACCTTGCACCAAACAGCCGACAATGTGGAACAAAACCAAAATTAAGATAGCTGGTCTTGCAATGTTAAATGTCACCAACACAAAAACAAACGAGGTATCACCGGTACTATTTAATGTTGTTGATAATAATTTGAATTGCTTTCTAAGTTATAGCACAGTAACAAAAATGAATGTGATAACCGTTAATGCTGATTCGTTTGTTGCTAATGTTGTACATGATGATGTTATTTTGGGTGATTTAGCTACTGTATCTATATATAACTGTTGATAGTAGTGTGAAACCGAAAATTTTACCTTGTCGCCGCATACCTGTAGCCTTGCAAGAAAAAGTTAAGCAAAAGCTTGACAATTTGGTCGCTAGTAATGTCATTTCAGTCATCGATGATCCGACTGAATGGGTCAGCTAAATGGCCATCGAATCAAAGCCTAATGGAAAGATAAGAATCTGCATTGATCCGCAGCTTCTCAATGTCGCCTTACAGCGTGAACATTACAAACTACCTACCTTCGGTGATATATTGCCTGCTCTAAAGGGTGCAAAAGTATTCAGTAAACTTGATGATAAGCATGCCTTCTGGCACGTTAAGTTGGATGATGCCTCTAGCCGACTGACTACTATGATTACCCCTCACAGTCGATTCCGATTGAACAGACTTCCGTTTGGTCAGAAAGTGAGCAGTGAAATCTTTCAAAAAAGACTACACTCAGCCCTGTCTGGACTGGAAGGTGTATTTGCAGTGGCAGATGATGTGATTGTTATTGGTTGTGGAAAGAACACAATTGAGGCTGACACACACCATGACCAAAATCTAACAAAACTACGTGAGAGATGTCTTGAATGTAACATTTTACTAAATGAAGAAAAAACTGTAACCAAACCTTCGCAGATCACATTTATGGGTTACTTGATCTCAAACAATGGAATAGCACCTGTTCCTGCGAAAATTGAAGCAATTCAACGTATGCCTTCTCCTGAAGATGTTTCCGGTGTGATACGATTTTGTGGCATAGTATTTGGCTCGTTTCCTGCCAAACTTAGCCAATGACATGGAACCCTTATGGAAACTGACGAGGAAGAATGAGAAATGGAAGTGGAGCGAAGATTGTGAGAAAGCAATGAATAAAGTAAAAGAATAGATTTGCAAACTCCTATTTTTACATATTTTGATCAAACAAAAGATCTAATTCTTTAAGTAGACAGTAGCAAAAGTGGTTTGGGAGCAGTATTGCTTCAGAATGATCGACCCATTGAATATGCTTCTAGAGCCCTGACAAAGACAGAGTAAAATTGGGCTCAGATTGAAAAAAAGCTTCATTCTGTTGTGTTTGGTCTGGAACGTTTTGATCAGTATACATACGGACGAAAGATTAATTATAGTTCACAATGATCATCGACCCTTACAGTCTATTTTAAAAAACCTTTGAGTCAAGCGCCAAAGCGTCTCCAAGCTCTCATTATGCGGTTAAATCGTAACGATATTTTTTTTGAATATGTCCCAGTCACTGCATTAATAATATATATATAATTGTTGACACATTAAGTCGTGCCTACCCGGAACTGCTCGATCAACCAAACCGAATCGCACAAGTGGTTACAGAACCAATTCTAGCTGAAATTCCTGATGAACGATCGAAAGAAATTAAGGATGCCATAAAAAAGAATGAGGAATCTCAACTCTTGCTCGAAGTCAACGAGAATGGGTGGTCAGACAACAAAGAACATTTGCCTCCCATCATCAAACCCTACTTCTCCATTCATGACACACTGAGTCAAGAAAATGGCATTATTGTGAAAGGAAAGGCTTCATCCCTCAACCTCTTCGATCAGAAATCAAATCTCAACTCCATTCAGCTCACCTTGGTGCTGATAGCATGTTACGAAGAGCTCGCGACACCGTTTTCTGGCGCGGAATGCCAAACGAATTAAAACAGCTGGCTCATGATTGTGCAATATGCCAACAAGCAAAACCACACAACCAACGAGAACCATTACTGCTACATCACGAAGGTTTATCACCATTTGAAAAAGTTGGTGTTGATTTATTTGAGTGGAACCAAAAGTCTTATTTAGTCACGGTTGACTATTTTACAAATTTTTCTGAAATTGATGTCATGACCTCAACAACCGCAAAGCACGTCATCATTTCTTTAAAGCGTCATTTTGCCCGATACGGAACTCCTAAATGCATTGTATCTGACTCTGGACCCCAGTTAATCTCTACAGAATTTCAAAGATTCTGTCAAAAATGGGCCATACAGCACTACAAATCATAATCAGGACATCAACAATGCAATGGAAAAGCGGAAGCTGCTGTGAAAATACTAAAGAACATGCTGACACGTACGGCACAAGATGGGAAAGATCAGTGGCTAGCACTTCTGGAATTGCGCAATACGCCACAACAAGACGTCAACTGCAGTCCTACAAAAATATTGTTTGGCAGACCAACTTGATCAGTGATACCGATTCACATTGATCGTCGTCATCAACGCCGCAACTCAGTCAAACAAACCTACGATAGCAAAAGTCGACCAATGTCAAAATTGTATATCAACCAACAAGTTTTTTTTCCAAAGTGCGGAAAAGGTTAGGTGGCAGAAGGGTAAATTGTACGCATACTTGGGCCTCAATCATACTTTGTAGAATCATTGGATGGTTTTCGTTATTGCCGTAATCGGGTAAATATTCGTGTTGACAATAGCAAGTCTAACTAACATTGTGTATGAAGATACTGATTTTAACTTTACATTTTCAACACCTAACCAAAACAGTCAACTAACAGCTAACAACTACCCTGTTGCTAACACATGACCTAATCATACATATAAAATACCGTTAAGATATAATGATTATGTACTGTAAATACTGTGTTTGTGTCACCTTGTTAAGTACTGTGTTTATGTTACCTTGCCTTCAGTGCTTTATTTCTTGCCATTCATTAAGCATGTAGTTTTAAACTTCTAGTGTGCCTCACATATATTGCGAGTAGTATATTATTTCGTATTATTATTACGTATCGTATTAGTAGTATAGTATATTATTTTCAATCCATAATTTCACGAGACTAGCGATATTAACAGTGATAACAGCTGACGTAATTCGGAAGTAATAGAAAAGGGAAGCAAATACTAAACAAGGCCAAAATACATCACAACGTTTGTTGGTAAACACTCAAAATTGAACACTAATAACATTAAAATATCATCAAATCTGCATCATCATCAATTCCATAGGAATAAGGAGGGCTATTTATGACAATTAGCACACTATCTCGCCCCTCAAGCTTATCAAAAAAAAAACATACTCATGGTAGAACCCCATGTGACAGTACTATAGACATCACATAAAATGGTGTGCTTTGGTAAATAAGGGGATAAAAATTTTCTCAAAAGTGTGAAAGTATATTTATTAAAATTAGAAGTAAAACGTAACAAAGCGATACATATATCATCAAAAATTTATGCATATATCATCACAAGTTTATACATATATCGTCACAAAATGCTTGAGCAATTCGTCCACGTGCAAGGTGCGATGCAGGATGAAAGAAGTCCTACAAGGTGGTAGAACTGTCCTGCGTCATCTAAAAACTGGACAATAGAGCCCTTGCCTAATGGCTCAACTTAGGGGCAAATACATTTTTCAATGGATAGGAAAATGAGTGTTTTAAGAATGTGGCGAAATTCATCTTAATAGTAGTACAAAGCTTGCTGGAATTCAAGTTGAGGCGTTGGTAGCAAATGTGACACTTCCTGCTTTCCATTTCCACATGATACTTCAGGTTGGTTTGTAAAACTATGCTAAGCTTAAAATACGGTTTCAGCTGGTTCTAATTACTTTGAAACCAATTTCAGTGATCCATTAGTCATTTCAATTACAAATCTTGGGTCGTCAATTGTCATCATCTCCTTTAGACTCTGAACTACTCTGATCAGCAGCAATTGTTGTCACTGAATCAAACAGTGTTGATACTTGAGTAGTGATTGATACTAGTGCAGCTTACATACGAGTGCAAAAGTCTCTGAGCTGAAAGAATCTCCGGTTGGTTTGACATGAAGACCTAACACATTGCTTAACTTAAGATCACAAGCCATCTCGACTGCGCGTATACTGATTGATAGAACTCACTGGAAGAAGTGCTTTTGATATCACTGAAAAAAACTAAACTAAACGTTGAGAGAGCGCATTATGTGTTGTGGTAACAGTTGACGTAATTCAGAAGTAATAGATATGATGCGCGTATACCAAACAAGTCAAAAATATAGCACAGCGTTTGTTGGTACACACTTGAAATAGAACACTAATAACACTTAAATATCACAAGATCTACACTACAATTGCGTTGGAATAAGGAGGGAAAATTATAACAATTAGCACAATACTGTATATGATTTTGATAGAAACTGTTCGTTACTATCAATTTGTCACAGAATTATCATCATGGCACGTCCTGATTACGTAATGCAACCGACTTCCATTAATTTGGACCGTTGCAAATTCAGCTCAGCTTCATACTCATAGGGTTATTGTGCAGACTAATTTGACAAGTAAGTTTCCACTTGTTGACTTAGTTAATCTGTGATATGTGATCTAATGTAACTGAGTTCTGTGTATAATACAAATGGATCTTGTAAGTGGCTATCTGAGTGTTAACTTTCGGATAGTTTAGAGCAGAGATTCACAATCTTTTTATTGTTTCTTTATGGGTTTAGGACTTTTCTTGGTCCGATGATAAACATTGTCATACAAGCCATTCCACTAAAACAAAATTTTGCTTGAATTCTTTCTTTAATAAAATGCAGCCGAAATGAGAACTTTTTCGTTCAGCAAGTCTCTGCATACCAATGTTTGCAGATTAACGGTCAAAACTAGCAGTCAACTGAAATTTAGAAAAGAAACTTGATTTTATAATGTCATTACTCATCAGTCATCACAGACAAAATCCACGTTCGACATTCTATCATTACTTTTATATTGCAATGCAATTTAGGCTACAGTATTATCTATGATCCTGTCCCAACAACCAGCAATGCTTTCCAAGCAACAAATAGGTTTCTATAACCTTCTGAATAATCTGAAACTACGGGCGACATGCGTCAACGTAATACGCGCGACTGCCATCTTGTGTAATGTCAACCCGTGTTGGTTTAGGCATCCGCATGAAACTTTGCTTTTCAGTCTTGTAAATTTCTTGCTATTAATGGCGATATTCAAAATGTATTGCGCTGTTGTTATCGTTAACCTAATTGAACATTTATTGAAACATTGGAAGATTGGAAAACAACCCAAAAGATTTAAATTGGTGATCATTATAGAAAATGTATCGTTTGTTTTTCGCCATCAACTGTAAAAAATAAAAAAAGGTAAAACTAAAATAACTTAGTGGATAGCTTGCCTGCCACCGATTTGCATTTTTAATTTAGTTTTTTTTTATTACACTGTTTATAGTATGTTTGTTGTTTGCCGACAATAAATAACAATCTTATGTAATGTAATGTAATCTAATGTAATGCGTATGATGATCCTCCGAAAAAGTTGTTCACTGGTTTGTTTATAATAATCGCTATTTTTTTCGCTAATTTACGTTCTATTCTCCTAATCTGACTTTGAATCTTTAACAGCGAGCTGCGTTACCTACCGGTAAGCTACTTCTGTTGAAACATACTGGTCACCTTCATTGGTTTTAACATGAAGAATTTCCAAAGTGTGATGGAAAATTTCAAGGTTTTTAAGCGGAAAATTTATGTTGAGTCATGTCACATTGCTTTACGTCACCATGAACAACGTTAATAGAAAACGTGTTTTTCTACTAACTTTGGCCCTGAAAAGATAGGAGACACAGCTCAATGTTGTCAGATAATTTGTTTTTATCAAGCCCAAATTTAGTGACAAAAATCAGTCCCATATGTAACACCAAACTTAGTTCATATGCATCGGTAGTTAGGCTACAAGCATTATTCTACGAAGAACTTTGGCCTATACAGAAAGACTATTAACGAGAAAAAACAACTAATTTTCAATGTTTTCAAGAAAGAAATGTATTTTTTTCAACGCCATTTGCAAGTTTAAATGATAATTAAGTTCATTGTCGATTTAATTTTCTGCCATGTGATGCATGTGTGGCGGTTAGTGCCACAATAATATCCCACATCTAAATTTATTTGTTTTTAAAAGATAAAATTGGACTTGTACTTTTAATTTTTCTTCTATGTGATCTTCTGTGATCTTAATTGCGTTCGTTTTCATCAGTCAGTTCTATGTGCTCGAGTTAGAGAAAGTTCATTTAATAGTTTCTGTTTTGCCGAACACTGAAGTCACTCTTTTAGTTGGTGTGAATTCTGTGTACTTTCTGGGAAGGTCGTTTTATACTTTTAGTTTCTGATTTGCCGAACATTGTAGTTACTCTTTTAATTGGTGTGATTTCTGTGTACTTTCTGGGGAGGACAGTCAGCCTGCTCGAGGAGCCAAAACTTGCAGTTATTATATATTCAGTTCACGTTATGCGCCACACTGGAGACCCTGATAAAGCCCAGATGGAGAAGTCATCTGCACTTTCTCGACTAGAGAAAGATTTTTATCACTTGCACTCGCAAGAATCGTGTCAGCGCGATCTTCAAGCGACTTAGTATAGTGCTTACCAAGACTAAGCAACATTAGGGACATTAGGGAAAGTGTTCCTCAAGTCGCACCTTTGTCTTCTTGCTGACATGAGCAACTCTTCTCAGGCGACGCCACGAACAGCCTGTTAACTTTAAGCCCACGACTACGTACGCCGACGCATTAACTCCGTACATGTATACGGGACTTCTGTGCACGTGTTACAGAGAAGGTTGTTTTATCGTTTTTGATTTGCCGATCATTGAAGTCAGTTTTAGTTTGGGTAAATTCTGTCTGCTTTCTGGGAAGGACAGTCAGAACTTTCAGGATACAAGATACGCACAAACAAGACTTTCAGAAAACAAGATACGCACAAATGAATGCACCGCACCTGCAATGCGATAAAAAGGCTGTGAAAGCTTCTGTACGTATTTTTGAAGATACTACAGTAATGTAAGTTATGTCAAAGCTTATGTATGAATTAGTTTAAATATATATCCTATCTCTCTACAAGTCAATTAAGTCGTCATTTATTCTGATATTGAAGCAAAAGGTCTCAACCCTCTTTTGAGCACGTCAACCGCATCATTGTATGATTCGAGTTGTCACGGTCAGATAGACCGGTAAACTCGTGTTGGTTTTTCCTAATTTTCGAAACGGGAGAAAAGCGCGTTAGCAAAGCGAGTTGGAGTCAATATTCAACAAAAGTTAATTAAGCTAATGTGTTGCCCACACGATGCATCTCGGCATGTTGCCAGGGGCTCCGCAATGCTTGTATAACATTTTTAAGTTCTGTGGTACCAGTCCACGTCATTGGTCATTTTGCTTCAACATGTCGTTTTTTTATTAATTTATATTCGTCTAATGCCTTCCTTTATAAACACTGTGTTTTAAACTTTTAGAAATTTTATTACATTGTGACTATCTGGACGACTAGGTTCAGTCCATTCACTCATGCTGGTTAATAAAGTTTTATGTAGGCATATTTGTTTGTCATTTCTGCTAAGTGCTACGGCCGACATGAACACGTAGTTTTCAATATAATACGTGCAGTTAGATATAAGCTACGTCATGTAAAGTAACGTCATAAACCAATATAAGGTAGGGTATATTTAGCCTAGTTTTATATGCTGCGTTCCCCGTTTTTCACTTCAGCACTTTGTCTTTCGTGTATGTAACACGTTGTCCGAGCGCATGGAGACAAGGGCACAGTCGAGCGCGCCACCAGGAAACTTCCCAAACCACCGGTGGACTAATCCACTCCCAACAGATATGAAGTGGACATTCGTTATAAGTTGAAGTTGAATCGACCTATTAACTTAGGTTACTTCGAGTTACCTGAGGTTGGTAAAGTTGGCAAGAAATATGAAATAACCATGAAAACATGATAAAAGGGATATCGTTTGTGCATGCATTTTTGGTAATCAATGCGTATATTTCTTGTAGAAAAGTTTGGGTAAAAAGATTTTTGACTAAAAATTGCAGTGTAATACAGTACTGTATTGGTATTAACCAAAACGCAACACCGGCAATGTACGGTAGTTGTTCAGACCTATAGTATCTACAGCCTCATCCATAAGCAAGCCCACTACTTACTAGCCTAACTGCTTTTACCTGACTAAGTAGGCAGTAGCTTGTAATTGTTTACGTTACACTTCTTTTTACTGTTGCGTGTATCCTTCAAATCTTTTTACTCCAGACAGGGTCTTAACAGCCGTGATTGACGAAGGATATATTATGTAATGAGTCTTAAACGATATATAATGAGTCCACGAAAGACCTTTAATGAAAAAAGGCATTAAATGACAGAACGTAAAACCGAGGTTTGAAATTTCTTGCCTACAGCGATTCTTTTTTGAAATCGATGAAATTAATCCGTGGTGTTTACAGTATCAGAAAGGAATTTCGACCAATGCCGGGCGCTAGTTATGCTCTGGTAACTGCACCAAAACACTAATCATCATGGCTTAAAAACATTGGATCATACCAAGAATTTCATATGATAAACGTTACATGTTACATTGATGTGCTATTGCAACATACTAAATTAATAAAATAAGTTACTGCAAATTACTCTGAATTATGAATAATTCCATCATATTCGTAGAAATTAGGCTTAGGCTAAAATTTCGAAATATTTAGTACTGTATGTAATACAATAACTGAAAGAAAAGTGCAATTAAAAACCTTAATTTAATTTGAACGTTAACCAGGAGATGAAAGCTATAAGGTTTTACTTTGTGTTTAGTTTTACTTCTTACGTAAAAACGTAACTGTATTTACATAATTTTACATTTGTAGAGTAGCCAGAAACAGGAAAGTTACCTGCTTCACGTCTTCCGAAAACAACTGGGATGGTTTCCACCAAACCGTGCCACCACGAAAATGTGTTCCTTGTGTCGCTGTTATGAAAAAGATGGAGTTCAAGATAACAGGTAGTTGTAATTGGATCAGCCTTGCCAGTCCACGTACAGAATTGTTTTTTAAACAACATTTCATTTTAGCAAACACTTTATTAACGTCTTAGATTAACGTCTGTTTCATTAATTAGTTGATCTATTAATCAATAAGTCAATTATTAAATTAAAGAATATCAAACGAATTACGAAAAGTTGTATGTTACAACGTACAATATAAACAATAACTTAATCAAAAGAAGTAAAATAGATGATTGATATTCTGTCTCGAAAAAAGCGTGGGTATTCACAGTCAATTAAATCCCTTAAGTTAGACGTTCCCGCACATAAAATATTCAACTAACGCACCTACATAAGCTATAGTTTAAACTTTTTGACAGAACGCGTTTATAGAAGGAACGTTATACAGTTTAAGCTTATGTATAAAGCAACAACCTGTCTATTACATATTTGCGAAAATATTTTATTCAAAGATGATCACTATTTGTCTTATGTTAAATACGAAATCGGAAAATGCTTCACAGAAAGTTGTTTTCCAAGGAACTTGCTAAAAATAGTTAGGTATGTTTTACGAGAAGGAACAAAAACCTATAAAAGTTAAGTTTTGGTAACAAACCAAGTTTTGGCAAATATAAAGTAGCCTATGTTCCATCCTATACCCTGCTTTTATATGTTGCTCCATACTGATAAAATATGTTGTAAGTCCTTAAAGGAGATAAGTAAACATAGTTCTATCTCCAACGGTATAACCTTACAAAAGTACACAGTAGTAACCGAAAAAATTACACAATTTTTAAGGATTTCTGATATTTTTGGATAATTTTGAAAGTTTGAATTTGTCTAGGGATTAGTATTCAACAAAGTTACAGAAGTGCTACAATTTTGCTGTTATGTTTCATTAAAACATGTTTGAGTCGTCTCTACGTTGGAACTGATCGGTACCCGAGGACGCCTTTATGCTAACTAACATCGGCAGTTTTCTTTTTAAGCACAGTTGCAAAATACATAGAGTGTATGCTATCTGTAAATGAGTACACAATTGGTCTGTTTGTTATAGTGTGGTTTACCAACTCAAGGAGTATAGCCTACTAGTTTTTCCAGTAAGTTCACATTTTGTTGCGATTTCTCATTTTCTCTACACATCTTTTTAATAAAATAAATTAAATATCACAACCTTGTCTTTGTTCATTCAATGGGGTCATAATTTCTTCACTGAACTTTCATGCAAGTAGTTAATAATGCGTAGTTATGCTTCAATGAAAATTAGACGTTGATCATTAAACAAACAATTTTCGTGCAAATCAAAAATAAAAATATTGTCTCTTAACAAAGTTTATATTCTGATCCAAAAAAGTAGGCTATACAACAAAATGTATTTTCAAATGCACATAATAAGCTGCATCTCCTTAAATCTCTGCGATAACCGCAAAAAAAAACTTTTTTATCTTTCAAAACATGTATGACTGCAAAACTAAGTTAAGTTCTTAATGTCTAACGGCACTTTACGTGCAGTGCTTAATCGCGATCATGGGTTTTAAAAATAACTTTTCGAAGTTTTACTATACTTTTAAGAAAAGCAAATGCCAGATCCCAACATCAGGGAAAGTAAAAGAAGTGGTGCGTAAAATTTTGCTTGCTCAGGCAATTTTAGGTTATGTTCGTCATACATAGTTCGTTAATGTAGATACGTAAATTGACTTTTTAAGCTATGGTTGAGCAACCACATGCAACGTTGTCATAAAAATTTTCAATGTTTTACTAGTTGAATACTGTTCTAAATTGCTTAACTGTGAAGGGGTTAAAGCAGAGGCCAAGGTTTACAAATGCAAATGTCGCGTAATATAACTTAGATTTTACTATACCAAAGTTCTCAAATTATATGTTGGTAATTGCATCTTTTATGTACCGTGAAAATTACTCATGGCAAATAGAAATTTCTTTTACAGCGCGCTTTCGTCATATGATCTAAGAAAAATCTGCCAGTTTCAATCAACATCATTTCATGTATCCCTATTGTTACTGAAACTTTCAAACAAATACTGGTAGGCCTGTATTAACCTGTGAAAAATTTTTGAAGGCCCAAAATATTTATTTCCAGATCAAGTAAATCTAATTTAGTGTCTATCGTGCAAGTGCTCCTAACCGTGACAGCGGCCACGTTTAAGAGTGTGCTGCTGGAAGACACAAGACTAAGCTTGCATAAAAGAAAGTTTGTCAAGAACTATATTAAACAAAGAATTATTCAAAAGTATTTGTAAAAGCAAAAACATATCGTCAAAAATATGTCGCATGCAGTAGCTACTTTATTACATATACTATTACTTTATGGAGCAGATATACTGATTTTATTGCAAGTTCATATATCTGATCTTTTCCCAATGTATTAGTCAGAAAAGATTTTACGAAATGATTTAGGTATATTAACGTGCAATACAAAGGTGGTCAAAATTGAGCAAAGTAGGTGCTACATTTTAAAAATCAAAAATGTCTGGAAGTCACAACTTTTACAACGAAGAGAATATAAACTTACATACGATAGTTATAAAAGAGAATTACTATTTCACCGGGAATATGGTTACGCAGCTGTTGTTATGTAGAAAGTTCTTAAAAATATTTCTTAAATTAAAAGGAACCAGGCAAAATTTCGACTATAATTATGTTAAAAATATAATATTAGCCTATTATTTCATTTTAGTATCCTATATGGCAAAAGTAAAAAAGCAAGATTGTACAATGTTATGACATTGTACAGGTCGATTTGTACAATGTTAAAACAGGAATATTATTCGCCTTCAGTTAGGCATTATTAGGCTGCCAAAATATATAAAATAAGACAAAAAAAACATTATATTACAAAAAACAAAAATTAGAAAAAAGTGATAAACCAATAAAAACTAAAACTATAAATAAAATACATCATACTCTGACGGTAACCTAAACAACTGCGACCTGCTCTATCAAGAGTGGTAAATGAGACAAGTACAAAAACACGGAAGTGAAAGTTAGTGGAGTACAGCAGTTAGCAGGAAACTTTACTCGGGGTGACGAGTGGCACGGGAAATCGTGAGAGAAAGAGCTCAATAATTTCACCAAAACGACAACCACTCCCACTCATTTGAAAGCTTGACGTATATTCAAAAGTTTTATCAATCATTCTTTTATATACCTACAAGTTCTTCAATAATCACTAAGCACTAGTGTGTATACGCCATAATTGGTGTATCCACTATAGATCACAAATACTGTAGTTGGAGGCAATGTAGAAGCATGATTTCTTAAGGACATTACTATACTTTTATTTGATTCGTACAGTTATTTTAGTGCACTTGTCAGTGACAATATTGTGCCCTCTCTTGGTCACAGAAACGGGATTCCAGTCCCTAGGATGGAGTCTCTTTTGTGCTGTTTTCTTTAAACATCCATTTCCTGTGCACTTAACGTATTTCTTGTCGTCTTAATCTAACCATGTCACTTTACACGTTTATTTCGGCTTTTAATATGCATAGTAGGATAATAGGAAACATGTCCTCTACATCTTCCAATAGTGCAGCTGTATCGTTGTTTTGTGTTATTTTGTCTTTAAACATTTTGTTAAACCTAGGAATTATTTTGTGGGTTTGGTGGCCTTGCTAACCTACCATCTTATAGCACTATCGCATTATTGCTATCTTGCATGTTTCAAGCCCTTGGGCTTTGCCACTTTTTCCTGCTCGTTAACTGTTCGTGAGCATGTGGTTTTATTGTGCTATAGCTACAACGGTTGGCATGGTAACTTTCGCTCCGCACAGTTAATGATGAAAAATAAACCATACAATAACAACATTAAACCTTGCGTATTGATGTGTCTCTTCTCCAGTTGTTTCATTGTAGTGAAGCTGAACTTATAATTTCAGCTTCAATTGCAGCTTCATGTTCGGTTTGCTTCCCAAAATTATAAAATCACGGTTTTGGACCTGGTTCTTAAAAAGCATTTTGGATTAAACTGATTGTTAACACTTGAAAACACATAACGTTTTTCCTTCTTCGGTAAATCTTCTACGACTTCCATAGCTTGAGTTTAACGGATATTTTGACACGCACAAGTAAGATAGTGACGTCATCTTAAAAAATGAAATGGTGTGTTTGCTTTGAACTTGCAATGGAATATGATAGTGCGAAAGTCAGATTTCCCGAAGAGGCGTAGCCAACTTACACTCCACTTGATGTTAAAATCGCAAGCTATTATTATATATATTACTGGGCTGCATAGACTTTGCGTTTGTAGCACGTTACAAAACTGTAGTGGCGAACGAGTCGCCACAAGTCTGCAACAGCATGAAATTGTGATCAAACATATAAACTACTATGGTAGCTCCATTGTATTTACAAATATTATGTTTTCAGCATTTAAGAAATGGAAGACGTCACAGTTTAAAAAACTAAGCATTAAATGTTTGATCACAATTTCCTGCAGAAGTTCAAATTCTGTGATGATGCACCTCTGGCTTTAATTGCAATGTTTGTGCGTGTCATTGGTAAGTTTAGTAACTTTTTCTGAAAAATTTTGGTACTTTTCTTATTTGCAGTATTGTCCGTCATGGCACCGGTATCATTTTTTTACATTCATTCATTTTATTTGTCGTCTTCAATGTCGAAGACGACAAAATTGTGTTGATGCAGGTGGTTGCAAACATATTAGTAGTTATTGACAATAGTTTCCACAAATTCGACAGGCAAACGTGACAAGGCCTCTGGGGAAAGAACTTGCATTAAGGACCGACAAGAGAATGTAAAAAGTTATTAGCGTCAACACGGCCACCAAACCCAAATTACAAATACATTATTTAAATTATTTAACACAAAAGCACACAATTTAAACACATTTAAAATAAAACAAAAGTTAGGTCATTAAGACTTGTGTCACCGTCAAGAATCAAGATGGAACCGACCTGTGTGTCTGGATGGAAGAAGAAAACCCCCACTAAAATGAACTCCATACATGGGATCAGAGTCCCGTTCAGGTGGCATGTGTACGCGGTAAGAATCTTTTACACAGGTCGGTTATGAGCGGAAGTAGAAGAATGTAAGATACATCACTCATGTCCAGCCAGATGGTTTGATCAATTTGTCTGAATATGCATACATCGACAGTGATGTAAGTGCCAGGAAGAGATAAACATATCTGGTGCCCGGTTGGATCTTGGAGCAAGCGATCTTGAAAATCTATTTTTCATGGTTAGGTCTTCTTTACCTTGGTGTGAATACGTTACTATTTTCTATCCAAAGTTTTTCTGTTTGTGTTCTGAAAAACAATATTTACAACGCAGGAGAGAGTACTGGACTTTGATTTTACAACAGCGGTTAGCCTATTTAGAGAATAATCGACATACAGAAAAAACAGATGTACAGCAGAGTGGCATATGATGCAAGAGAAGGAGAGCAATAATACTAATTTTGATAGAAACTACAAACGAGGTAGTGTTGGTATGATTAAGCAAACATAATTGCATCCATTTCTGTTAGACAATTTTTGAAGTCATTTGACATAAATGAGGAAAAGTAAAGGTCTAAGAATCGATCCTTGTGGAACTCCATGTTGCATTTTGCCAGTTGAGCCAGATAAGGTTCCAATAAAATATACTATTTGGTTACGATCAGATCATTTTTTATTATTCTTTATTATTGAGACCGCTATTTCTGCAGCACCGGCATTAAGAAAAACACAAGAATTCTTTCAAATTGGCATTTTAGTTTCCTTTTCTTATGTGCATGTGTTTGCCGTATGTGATTGCAACAAGTTCTTAAATTGAAGTGTTCGGTCGCTTATGTTTGTAACATCTGGTCGCTTACTCCAAACGCTCCAAAAATAATAACATTTACTTTGTTTGACAATGTCAACTTGTAAACTGACCGCAGTGTTTTCAACGTAATAAATACAGGGTGGCGCTAACACAAATATTGTACAGACACTACATCTAAATTTTGCTTACATTAAGCAGACACAGTTCACTGCACCTAAAACAGAATCAATAAAGTTTTCATAACCGAGTCATATTCAAATTTCAACACTGATTTGAGTTTCCGGTGTTTCCACATTATCACAATCAATCGCATTACTATTGGCATTAAATTTCTTCACATGCGCCACATTACCTTTATACTGCACATCAGCATTATCAATTACAATACTGTTTTCATTTTTTCTATAACAACAAAAGGTTTTGAAATAAGTTAGCAAACGTTACACGATTTGCTAAATCGTTCACCTTGTTTATCAATGCAAAGCCACAATACCTGTTCACGCAGTGGACGCACATTTATAAACACCAAGCACAGCAATTCTTGATTCAATGAAATCATTGTTTGTTAAGCGGACATTACAGTATTTCTGATTTCTTCTAAATAATTTTGGTTACAATATCAGAGTTTTTATTTAGGCTTACATTTTTAATGCTATGATTGTTTTAGTTTAAATCTGCGTACATTACATTACATACGTTACAGTCAGGAGACATTGTATGCCCACTGACTTAGAAAGTTTGTTTTCAAGTCCAATAACAGCAGCCTCACTTGACTTGCTTTTTAATGTTCCGAAATTTGAAATACTCGTTGTCTGTTGTTTATATAAGATGAAGATAATAACTAGGGCAACCAAAAGTCAATATGGTCAATTTTTTTTAACCTGCCCAGAATGTTATCAAACAAGCACAAAACAAATTTCAGCTTTGTACGACGTGTGGTATAGAAGTTATTAGGTCAAATAAAGTCAAAATGTTACGTTAGGTCAAAATACGGTGAAATTGTTTCTTTAGGTCTTTTTTTTAGGTCAAAATCTATTAAACTTGTAATTTTGTAACCATTTTGTAATATTATTCTTCCGTTTTTCTCTTTTCTTGTACCGCAAACAATTCCAGTGCCGCAAATTTTACTTAGAACCAAAGCCACAAAGAGAGGGAAGGCTTTTCAGCGCGTTTGGTGACGTCACGATGTGACGGCATTGCATTTGAAAGTGCAAGTTGTCAATCTTAATACGCAGAAGCGAAAAAAAGTCAACACTAGAAAAATATTTTGTCATTTTTAAATGCAGCTTTAGATTAGAAAGTTGCTGTAGACAGTGTAGAGACTATCAGTATAGCGTTTTTCAAAACGAGGTCAAAATTTAAACGTTTTAGGTCAAAATAAGGTCAAAAATTAAACTTTTTAGGTCAAAATAAGGTCAAAAATTAAACTTTTTAGGTCGAAAAACTGGTTGCCCTAATAATAACCTTTGATCAATATTTAACAAATGACAACAAGAAAGTAAAGCATCACTATCATTTACCGGATTGTCATTACATGAAAACTGGATCTGCAGAGCTTAACTTATCTGTCTTATGTTATGTTAACTTAATTTACCTGTTGAATTATGTGACTCTATTGTTGCGTGCGGTTAGAATACTCTACCTCCTTGTCAGGCGAAAGGTTTTAATATTACAACAGAAATAGTTTACAAGAAAAGGTTTTTATTGTAGGTACTGTACACTTTCTCAATATTACGCATAATGAAGAACATTGTAATAACACTGCTTATAAGATGTCTATTGAGTTGCAATAACCATGACTAGCATAGAAAGCTCATCTGTTCGTTTCGATGATTTTCTCTATCTGCCTCTCTGTGTGTCACCGTCTCTGCTCGCCGGTAGAAGTGTGAGCTTATAAGACGTGAAGCGATGTGTGTGTGACATTGTTTAATGAAAAGTTAATGAAACACTTTGCAAACTTTATTTGATCAAATATAAAATGGAAACTTATTGTGTATGTGACTAAATATGTTCCAGGAACCGAGGAAAATCTTAAAAGAAAAGGAAACAGACTTATTTTACAACGTGTGTGTGCTAACTGTGGTATTCTTAAAAATGGTTTCATTAAGCATAGCTTCTTTGGTAGCAATGGTAAAAGGGGAGGTTTATTAGATGCCCATGCATTCATAGGGAAATTTCCTAAGCCGAAAGATGGATTTACTTTACCAAATCATTAATATACTGGACCGTATTACCCCTCGACAGACAGCTTGATGCTAACGATCAACCTTTACCTGGACAAGAACCTTTTAATCAAGTAGATGCTATTGTAATGAAGCATGATATTTGTTATAGAGATATTGGAAAAGCCAACGGTAACTTTAATGATAGCAAGAAAGGAGAATTGAAATGTGACAAGGAGACATTGATGGATCAGGGAGATCCAAACCTTATCAGACGTTTCTGTGAAAACATGCAAGGCGTGTTTTTGCGAGTTTTATCTCTTTTGGGATGGCGATGTTGATTGTTTTGGTTGGCCTAAAACCAATGGCTTTAGGCCAAGGTCTTTCTACTAGAACTCCTTGACTATTTTATCTTTGACTCCGTTGCATATGCTATCTCTGATTGTTTCTTTAAGTCAGCACAACATTCATGGAGTCAAAAATGTTAGCCTATATTTTCCAAAATATAGTCGTAGTCACATCAGAAACAGTTTCATATCTATTTCTCATCCGAATAGAGCTATCACTTCAATTGAATGATGAATAAGCGAGAAGGGAAAAAGAGAAAAATCAGAGGTTTGAACCAAGCCTAAGTTTTTATATCGCTATATGAGCCAATCAGCGAAAGACATATCACTTGCATCATCCTACGTATAGATCGTATTTTTACAATAATAACTGAAATGTAACATATTCTACCGAGGCTTTTCACCACAAGCACTATCAAACTTCCTACACTTTAAAATGTGACTCTACTTGAAAACCCTCCTATGCTGTGTCATACATGTCGGTTTAGGAATTCAATATTTGAATAACATGATTAACCAAGGATAAACAGCTTTCTAAATATTACATTTCATCTAACTGGAGAACACACAATCGCTTATTAAAATGTCAATTATAGGCTATAGCTTATTACAATTCACTGTTACAATCGCCATACTCTAATCAGACTAATGGTTATAATATTTTGTAATGAAATGATTGTTTATCGTTCGTTAGCCTGTAAGGACGACCAAATCACTACAACGTTTGTCTGTGGAATTGTTGTCTGTCCTCGATGATAAATGAGTCTCAGGTCGTTGTTTCGCTTCTCTTAATCTTAGAATCAATTGTACACCATGACAACTGTATAAACTGTTTATATTGTTTCTTGTTTAAACGATTACATTAAATAAGACATTGGGACAGCTACATAATAAAGTCGACCACTTTCTAGGGTTAACTTCGTAGACTGTGACGCAATGAATAGCTGTAAATGAAAGATTAACTCACGTCACGAATTATAACGATACACCGGAAGTCATGCATAGGCGACACGTAACGCAATGCTTTGCTTTGCCGATTTCCGTAGTCTATGCGGCATTCGATTTGCAAACAATTTTATAAAATCATCACAATTTGAATGGAAACTGGCGGGGGATTTGAGCCTTGGTTCTTGTTGGTTGGTAATGGGTGGAAACTTTCTTCCCTGAGAATGGTGCACTTTGCTGGAAAAGCTTAATTCTTGTCTTGTTGTTATCTTTTCGTTTTTGGCATAAATCTCTGACATGTCCTTATTCCTCGCAGTAGTCACATGTGTCGGACTGTTCCGCGTATTTGACAATAAACCAGTAATGACCAAAGTAAATTTTTCATTGGTAAAGGGTGAGCCTCCAAATCGGAGCGATTGACTTGAAAGAGTCGATGGCCATCTTTCTTTCAGTATTGCGTTGAGTAGCAAACAAGGCTGTATTGTAAGATTTCGCGTTCATTTTGGCGGATAAAATTTTCAATCGATTCCTTGGGGAACATGATCGGCATTTCGCACACAGTGATTGTTGAGATTGTGACGGTTACGTCACGAGTCATGACTCATGAGTTGTTACTTTTCTCACTCACTTGTTAAGACTGCACAATGACGTCAGATAAATTACCTCGCTTAAACTGGTGTGCCCTATATGTATACAATTGTGTTGTATGCAAGAAGCCCTTTTTACGTGATTGATTTCATTGTTACTAAGCTCAATGTAACGTTCAGTACGCTTTGCCCGAAGGTGAAAGCCTTTGTGTCTGATAATAAATAAAATGGGAACTTTATAATTTAGTAATTTGTGTAGATAGAATTAAACAACTAACAACAGAACTCATACCATCGAAGCAGAAGTAAAACAAGTTATCACTTATCAGTTATCAACCATCAATCGTCCTCGTTCATATTCCAACAATAGCCGCCAGTGTACGTGGTCATTATAACAGAATATGTTTGTTGTGTAATACTTCACACAAGTAATACAGCAACAACATTTATTTGTCATAAGATCTCCGAGTTAAGTTCCCTCACTACAGCTTCTTGATGTGACAAGCGAATTGCAGCCTTCTGGGCGCTGTCTTTGCTGTCGAAAGTGGTGTCACTAAGATTTTCAGGACGAATAACACTGCCTTCTTCGGCGGCGATTGAGACTTAAGCCTTTTTCAAAAGCTGATACATGTCAGCTGTTCGATGTTTTGTTTTTAGCTTGATCGCTGCTTTTCGATCCCTGCAATATATTGGAGCAGAGCCAGCATTTGGTTGAGGCGTTGCGTCCACGGGGTAACCATCAAAGTTGAATAGCTTGCGAAGTAATAATAACAGAGGGATGATTATGAAAATTATGAAAAAGTAAGATATGTGTAATTGTGCTATAAGTTATAAGTATTGTTTAAATAGTTTTTATCAAAACTACATTTTGAAATTACAGTAAAAAAGACTTCATTTTGAAATTGCGCTGTTACTTGTATTTTTGTGTGAAAACAAATGCTGGTATCGATTTTGTGCTGTTTCTTTCCGTTTACCAATTTTTGTGCTATGGATAAACTAAATTAAAATCTGATTATCTCGGAAACTATTGATTTTAGACCTAAAAAATGTTGCGCAGTTTTTCATGTTAATGTATTACATCAAAAAATGCAATAAAATAAATAGGCAGTTTTTGACCAGTAATCTCCAAAAAATTGGCAAGGCAAGTGCTTAATAGTTTTTATTAATTTAAAGTGATTGATAAACAGGTGTAATGAAAACTTATTTGAATGTTTTTTGCGGAAAGTGATTTTTCGAGCCGCTATATTTGATCCGCAATTTGGCTCTTATCAATCCAAATGCAAGCGATCGTTTGTGAGCGGTGAGGAGTACTGAGGACCAAAGTTAAGTTGCGAATTAGTTTGAGTTTAAAATATAAAAATAATGGCAGTAAATTTTTTAATTTTCCATTTTAGAGTGATAGATGAACAAGCGTGTGGAAAAAATTTTTGGTTTTGTCAATGCGGAATCGTATTTAATTAGCAAATTTAATTTAGTCGCATATTGAAAATACTATGCGAAATATTTGTATGAAATTAAAGGATGATCTGGCAAGATAAGCCGTATATTTTTGATTTAAGATGTTTTGTTGCCAATTGCATATTTTGCAGTTTTTTCCAGCTTTGTTTGAAGTAATTTTGTTACACGACATAAACTGTAGACGCCACATCACAAAAGAAAAAGTCAAGTTGGCTTCACCCTGATAAGGAAACAGTGATTAGTAGCATTTTAGAGATATTTTAAATAAACTGTACTGCTTCTAACAGCTTTCTAGCCTACCCCTAGGCTATTCCTTTCTCTGGCTTTTTTTAACAGTGCTGGCCCGGACTTTAAAGTAGGGTAGTTTTCGCTGAAGATCTCGTAGCCTATGAGCAGAAGCAAAATTCCAGTGGGCAAGGAAGCAGCTGGTGTGCAACTGTGCACTGCGGCTCATGGCCCAAGGCTGCCCGGCGTTTGTGAAGGCAAGGTGTGGCCCTATAGGCCTACACGCTAGAAATCGAGGGAATAGCCTAATTAGCGTTTCGGTTTTTTTTCTTCGATGGATATCGGTTTTAAACACTAGTCTTGCAGTATAAATCGGAACAAAAGTTATTGTCTCCTTTTTTGGAAACACCGGTTTGCCCTGTTGTGCAATGTTGTTTTAGAAAAAATCTCGGGTGTGCACTTGCCATACCGGTACTCTGCAGTCTGGTTGTTGGCATTTTAATTCATAATTAGGCAGTGCACGTTGTTCTCTCTTTACGCCTTTAGGATGTGTCACTGTGCTTGCTTGTAAAAAGAAGTTATGATCAAGCTTGTGCAGTTTGTAAGAAAAACAAAACTTCTATTATTTGCCGTGTCAAGCTGAAAAGTAGTTAGCCCTTAAAATTAAATATAATTTGCCGATAACTATGTCTTTGGTACCTATTGGTACCTTGTCTATATAGATTAAATTATAGACAATCAGATTTTCAGTTTTATTGTTTCTCCCAAAATATCGTTGTATTGATAAACGTAGTTTATCTGATAAAGCATTTGTCAGTGATTACATTTTTTAATGGACTAAATGTGTCTTTGTTTCGTAAAGAAATTAAAATTTTTCTTTCGGGTTTTGAGTGCATTTTTATTGGATCGAATTCTGCATCAGAGTTAACTTTGCTATAGGTGCTTGGATTTCCATACTGCACGAGGGCTGTGTAAACTGGAACCTTTAAGATTGGCAAAATTTATGTTACATGCTGTTATAAGTTCATGTTGGACGGATTTGAAAACGTTTCACATTAGAAAGTACTTAAAGAAATATGAAGAACCACGGAAACAATGTTGTCAGTAGACTGGTAAACCGCGGGATGTTGGCTATACTTAAAAAGTAGAACTTGGGTCAAAAATAGTTGGGTATCCCTGGAATATATTTTTATGCTGAGTTTGGTTAAATGCAATGTCATATTTTTTACGTACTCACGTTAGCGTGAATCAAACTGTGGATACTTTCATAAAGTCACGCAATGAGACGAGTTAGCAAAAGCTTTTAGTTGATATAAAACCTGTCAATAAATGTGAAAAATGTTTCAGTCATTATACACTGACCTTATCCTATTTACATATTTAGTGCACCTGTTTTAGCTATGTCAACAGACGTCAAGTTATTGTTACTAATCATGCATGGCTATGAAGGGTTGCATGACTTCATATTTGTTTCTAGTTCGGCAAATCCCTAACATCGGCCCAGGAACATCTTCAACAAAAATTTTCTAGATTCGTCACTGGTGCTCATTACTTTGCTTTGACAAGATAATCAGTAGTTCAATACACGACTGAGTTTTTGCCTTTGTTTTTGACTCGTCCCAGCCCTTTTATAATAGCTGGTTTTCAATTAACTGAGTTCATCGGTAATGCAGACTGTCCACAAGTTCATATCTTTTAATGTCATTAATGATATTGTTAACATATATACTCAATTAACTTAAATCACTTGTCTTTAAAGTAGGGATGGGCCAAGTCGAATCCGATTCCAGTTACTCGTTTCAGTATCGGCATGTTTTCAATACTTGGTCTCGATTGAATATTGGTTAATACTCGATGACGTGACACATGTCGGTCACGTGTAGTTAGACTTGAATAAATTTTTTTTAATAACCAAACCATTTAAATAGTAATCTAACGATATTGCTTTTTCATCATTCAAGCATCTTTAAAAACAAACAAGATTAGTCCATTTCTTTCAATAGGTTGTCAGTCAATGACATAAAGTTCACATCCGTGGTTGCTTCATATTTTCCTTTGAAATTTGATGGTTCATCGATGTTCGCTTTTGTGAAAACATAAAAGTTATCGTTGTTCGTTTCACAGTTTAGGATCAGGACCACGTGTATAGTAATAAGTTGATAGTTAAAATTAAAAGTTGAAACAATAAATTCAGCAAGTGGCATAACGTAGCAAGTCATCAAATGCAGTATTTTGACAAAATATTCCTGCATATGAAGTCTTTGTACGAATGCATTTCCAGTTAATTAGGCAACAAAACATAGTTTTTTCTTTTTAAAATGCGTGCAGTTGGTGGTAAACAACATTGTTATGTTTTGTACTTATTACGTAACAATACATATATATCCGCTGCTGCTGAGATTTTATTTTTTGGATTTTTCTTCCAATTGTAAAAGTTAGGCGGTTAGGAAAAACTTTATGCAAAAGGTTGATTCTAGTTATTTAGGGTTCGATTGAAGTTAGATTTAGACTGGAAAGAAGATTTAGTTAAGTTAGGTTAACGAGAAATAGCGTGGAATGCACCATTCTTTTTCGGTAAAAAGTGACAACAAAAAATATGAAAAATTGTTTTTTATGATAGCTTCAACAAATCTTTATGCCGCTAGAACTACATAGTAAATAGCTTTACAATATTTTTTGCCTTAAACTTTACTGGACTTTAAGAATAAATTAACGTACATATGTTCATATTGTTGGCCATACAATCACATTTGTAAACCATCGAGGTGGCAGTAGTGCATGGCTTTGTCCCAATATCGGGAACGAAAGACATGTTTAACTTGAATAGCATTTTTAATCTCTCGCGTTCATGGTTTGTTGATGTCTTAGGAACAATAAAAAACGTGTGAAGATCTAAGGGCACTATATTATGCTTTAAGTTTATAGAACAGAAAAGAGTAACCTGGGTCAGGCAGAGTTCTGTTTTTTTGAGTGTTAATTGTAGTTTAATTATATAATGATGGATATAACAACCTTGGTTGTAACTGTTTTTGCAGTATCTACATGTACCACATATAAGCATATTTGCAATGCCAAAAAAGAAACCTGGACCTTTAAATCTGCCTGGTAAAGGACAAGAAGTGGTTAGTGATGTCGGAAAGAAAATGGAAGAACTACAGATAGATGATACTCAGAGAAAAAGATTAGATGATTTTATAAAGCAAAAGCAAAAGGTTGGGTTAATGGACAATGCTCAAAAGGGTGATTTCACTAAAACTGGTGAATTGGGTGCTGGTAATGGCGGTGTTGTTCATCTTGTGAAGCATAATGCTTCCGGATTTGAAATGGCAAGAAAATTGATACATTTAGAAGTTAAGCCTGTTATTCAAAACCAAATAATGCGTGAACTTAAAGTGTTGCACGATTGCAGTAGCCCATATATAGTTGGGTTTTATGGAGCTTTTTCAAATGATGGGGAGATAAGTATTTGCATGGAAAGCATGGATGCAGGGTCACTAGATCAAGTGATGAAAAAAGCTCATAGGATTCCAGAGAAGATGTTAGGTATTGTTAGCAGGTCTGTCATATTGGGGTTGCAATACTTGCGAGAAACACATAAAATCATACACCGCGATGTAAAACCGTCAAACATACTTGTGAACTCACGAGGTGAAATTAAATTATGTGATTTTGGAGTGAGTGGCCAGCTTATTGACTCAATGGCAAATTCATTTGTTGGAACTCGGTCCTACATGGCCCCAGAACGCTTGCAAGGCTCAAAATACACAGTTCTTTCAGACATATGGTCACTTGGACTTTCTTTGATAGAAATGGCAATTGGACGGTACCCTATTCCACCCCTCTCTTCAAAGCAAATGGAAGTTATTTTTGGGTTGACAGACAAAACTTGTATGGATCAATCAAAAGACAGACCCCCGAGTTTGCATTTTGATAGTGGGCCAAGACCAATGGCCATATTTGAACTATTGGATTACATTGTGAATGAGGTAAGAGTTTTTAAAGAAAACAATACAAATTGTACCTTTCTGCAAAAAATAAATGCTTGTAGCGTTGGACTCTGTCTTTTGAAACATATATTGACATAAAAGCTTCTTTTTAGAATGTAAATAGCTACCAAAAAGGATGCTTGTATGCTAAACATAAATTTTTTTCACATAAATCCTCAAAAAAGCAAAAATTGTAGTTATTTTTTGAAAATCTACAGTATGTATGTTAAGTTTGAATCAGTATCCAATTTAAGCATCGATATATACCTGCAAATGCAAAGTTTATATCCAGATGAAATCAGTTATTCACATATCCATTTTGTCAGACGTTTTATACGATTAGGCTATCCGATATATGTGTTTAAATGGTCTGCTCTAGAAAAAAGGATTACCATGAACTGTGTACTTTACAAAACTACACTCTAATCTCTAACAAAACCATACAAATTTCAGGCCTAAAAATAGGTAAGGGCTTGTAGTCTTGTACGCCAGAGCTGAAGTTTGGTCAAAGCACTTTATGTATCAATGCCCAAAATACCACATGTGTGATAAATATTACCCAATGTCATTATGGTTAAAACAACAAAACCAATGAAATTCACTTGCAAATTAATCGTTAATGTCTGTTTGACTTGTTGTTAAAAATCACTGATCGTAGACGAAATTGGAATGCCTGTTTGACCTACATTTAACTTGCAATATGTTCATTGTAGCACTCCTAGCCTATTAATGTTTAGGTTTGGTTTTTTGAAATACTGATGAAAGTTGTTGCAGCTACACCATTTGACAAAAAAATTAGGATAAAACGCTGTGATTTATTTACAAATAAATGTTTCACGTAATAGGTTTTTCACCATTGTTCTAAAACGGTCTCTTTAATATTATAAACATTGCCTTGATGCGAACGCAGTTACATTTTTTCTGCATTAATCATTGCTGCTGCTTATGTTGCTACTTAGCGTTGCATTGTCATGCTAAAGATAAAAACAATGCATTGCATACCATTAACTGTAATGGAAGACGTAATCCCTTGTAGTTGTAGTATATACGTGTGGAAATCCATCCGACTAGGTCGACCACACTTTGCAGCATAAAGACTTACAATGATATTAAGTTATCACGGTATCAAGTTGCAACTTAAAACAAACGAAACAAAACCAGATGTTACATGACATGACAGATGATGATAACGATGTTTATGACCACTTAATGAGCATTGCAATTATTTTGCCTGTTTTTTTCATTGAAAGAAAACCAGCTACGAATTTGACAGAACTGAGTTATTGCGTAATGAAACACATAACCTGCAAATATTTTTATTTTAAAATATTGAAATTGTTCCTCATGCAATAGAAAATATGCAACTAACTGAATGAAACCAGCAACTAACACAAAAACTTCTTGCGATAAACTGATGTTTTTACTTAATGTTAGATAGGATTTGTTTCGGGACTTTGACGACGAAACGATATATTTAAGCCGTTACACGTCTGTCTGGTCGCGTCAACTCGACTCGTATAAATTATGCAGTTTAACATGTTCAGAAGCCAGTTGAGGTATTTTACTGCAATATCACAAAATATTGATAACCTAATTGCTTTTCTAAGAGATATAGTAAAAATTAGGAATTCGTGTATAGGGTTAAACATCAATTTATGGTAGCATGTCAATCATTTAAAAAAGTTATCGTGGTCTTGTTATCGCATCGTAGGTGCTTTTCTACAGAGCTGGGCAATTTATTTTTCTTTTAAAAAGAGTGTTGGTTATGCTCTCGCTCACCAATAAAAAATTATTTTTGCTTGTGCTGTTGTTCTATAAAGAAAAGAGCACACTCATTTTGCCGCTCGCGTTTCCACTCTTTTTAGCAATTAAAGAATATTTCACTTTGACGCATTTTTGAACTCCAGTCACTATTCATACTTGGCAAATTTGTGTTGTAAAACATGTGTCTAACTGCAGCTCTATAATCAGGGTTGCCATACCGTCTTTATTTTAAAGGTCCGTGTCTTAGAAATGTTTGTCCTTTTTTTCTAAGAAATGTCCTTATTTTTGTCCTTACTTTTAAGGCAGAGGTTCGTATTTTGGGTATTTTGACACCTTTGTATACCATTTTGTACCAAAGAGATACCAAAATTGCAGATAGTGTCTTGTTTTCTTTTTTTAAGAACATTGGTTGCTTTCTCCTGTTGTGCACTGTTTAAGGTGGTATTTGTCTTTCGTTTCCTAGTCGTCCTTATTTTTGAGTTGAGACCGATGGCAACCCTGTCTTTAATTGCTTTTCATTATGTTTTGTTAATGTTAGGTATTTCTAACATTGTAGCTGCCATCGTTCAGCAATTTAATATTTTAACTTTCAAACATTGTTGCACGTAATTGACAATAATTATAAAAATTACGTTAATGTAGATGTAGTTACAGAAGAGTTACAGCTTATGTAATTATGAACATTTGTACAAATTATGGTACAGTACTTCCTCGATTATCCGTCCCTCGTTTAACCGGCATTCGATTATCCGGCCGAGTGATCAATGACTTTGGGAGGTGACAACCTGTTCAGTGTTCACTGAACTGGTAGGAAAAAATCAGAAAATAATTTTCTACTTGGTTCTTTTCTCCTTGTAGCCACTGCAGTGAACACATTGTGAACCGGTAGTAAAATGAACCGCAAAGTTATGAGCAGCTCCGTCCTGCTATAATACTAAGGCCCACTCTCATTAAAAATCTTACTGTACTTGTAGCTCATTGTTCAAAACTAGATCAACACTGATCAATGACCTGTATACCACCTAAAAGAAAAATCTATCACACAATCATTTCAATTATGTCATCACAAGCAATAATTGGTGTGCCCAAACTTGTCGATTTTATCGTTCGCACATTCTGCAATGTTCGTGTATTTTACGCCAGATATTTCCGTTCACACCGCTCCACGCTGTTATAAGCTAAAACTTCTGCGCGAGTAACCGCTCAGACAGAGATACAGAATCGTACGAACGTATTACGTTAGTCGTGTTAATTGTAATTCGTTAGACTTGTTTTAAATGGTGAATGTTAAGTTTGTGATTGTGTCATATTCGGAACCTGTACAGTTCCTACAATAAAGGACCGTTTCTGATAAACTGTATCTGTAATATCGTAAGAGCTTTCGGCTAGTAAAACGTTAGGTTAGAGAATTCTGACCGCACGCAACCACGGAGTCAGATCATTAATACAGAAGACGCAACAAAAAGAGCACAATGCCCTGTTTCTCATGCAGAAGCAATGCGAATGTTTGATCAGTGTCTGACGTGGCTACGTTTTCAGCCAGAAGCAACAGTTTCAAACACTTCCACGTTAGTACAACTTCGTGAGTTAGCTGCCGAAAAACGTGAATCTTCCCGCAAACAATCCAAGATTGATTCATTTTTTAGTAGATTTGCTGTTGCAAATGAAAATTAAGCGTAAATTTTTTGTAAACTGCTACATTTCGATCAGTTTTTTACCATAAAAGTGCTGAGTTATGACATTTTTTTCTGTACATTACTGTATTTGTTCTCTCTGTTTCTATTTCTATGATGTAAAAATACAAATTCAATTATCCGTTTTTTTTGCTTATCCGGTCAGATTTTTGAAAATATTGACCCAACTTGACCGGATAATCGAGGAAGTACTGTACTACGCAACTTACTTTTTTAGTATATAGCTAGACAAAATACCAATAGCTAGCTTATTATCTATAGACATTTACTGTGTAAAAGCTATTAAAATGGGTGCGATATCTTGTGTCGGCTCTTGGCCTACATTGCAGTTTTCCGAAACTGCGCAATAACAGAAAACAGCGTAACTTGTAATGCGACATAATAACCATACTTTGATTACTATTGTTATAACCATAAATTAAGTATGGAAAGTATTAAAAGTATGGCATTGATAAACTGTTAAAGTGATATCACACTACATGAAGCCAGCGAGGAATATTGCTTTCATGTCTCGTACAAAAGTAGGTCACATTCACACACTATGCTGATAAATTTAAGTTTGGAAAAACGTTTGTCTGAAAATAAGTTTGATTAATAATGACTATAATAAATATATACCCTTTATTTACATTTCAACTTGTCTTAAACATAAAATAAGACAAAAAGACAATTTTTTTCCTGGGTAAGCTCTGGTGACTGCCATCAAAAAGAAACGCGATTTTTGCGAAACTGAAACTCAATATTAAGCAATTACTTGTGATATAAACCTTCTTTGACAATAAACAACAATGATACCACAGTATTACCATAAAACAACATGCGCAGTGCCATGCAGGAAACATTGTGTAATTAGTTAGGACCATATGGCATGTAATCTACATAATTAAATTTCGAGTTATGTGCAGCACTGCTTTCAAACATATATCGGTTAAGTCATAAAAATAACTGCAACGTAAAGCGAATTACGACACCATGATGATAACTCATCCAATTGTTGCCAGCTTAAAAAACAAAGCGGTTATTGTGGACTGCTGTGACATGGTTCTAACGTGTTGCGCTCAGTGTTTTTGTTGAAACGCAAAAATTTGCGTAAAATTAGTCTCAAAGCAGCCATTTTTTATTCACTACATAAAATTTTAGTCTTACGGCAGTCCAAAAACATAAAATTGGTTTCAATCCTACCATTTGTGCCCATTTTTTGCGTTCACAGCGTTGCTTGTGCCAAAAAAGATAACCCTTAAAAAGGAGATCGATTATTATGGTTCCATTCTTACATTGAAAAACATTTCTTACAGCATTTCATTGACAATTTGTCACATAAAGATAATTAATATTCTATCAAGGTTCATACGTTCATCTTTTGGCTTACGACACTAATCATACTGTTATGTTGGATTGTAACGTTATGATGTTATATCGTTTTTTGCCATTGGCGGGATAATTACAAGTGTTTCAATGTTACAAGAAGTGAATTGCAATTTAAAACTATAAAGTGTTAATCCTGTTCCATTGTACCACGGACACTTAACCTAATTGTGCAAAACTACTTAAAAACGCTATAATACAGCCTTCTTGGTACAAGTAAGCAGTGCAGTTTTATATGTGACATGCAATGAAATGCTACCAAAATGTAGATTTATATTTAAACCAGAATTTCCGTTTATATCTCCCTTCTCCCCCCAGCTGACTCCTCAACTGGGCATATTTTTTTTCTTTGAATTAAGAACAACTTATAAACTATACACAATTTAACAAGACCCTGAGGACTTACGAACTGCTATTTCTTAATCTCCTGAAAACTACTGTATTTCAAGAAATGTTTTCTTTAAAGCATATTGACTTGCAGTCTATTAATTATTATTGGACATTGGGCTGTTTAGCTTCAAAATTAAATAAAAAAATTTAGCTCGACCTTACTGCCAGGAATTAAGACTCTTCAGCTAACTAATTATTTTTGACGGAAGTGGACATAAGATTTCAATATTCCAGAAAATACAGGACTTTTGAATAATCCAAACTCACAAATGAAACGTTTGTGGGTACGCAATAGTTTTGTGCTGATGATTTTTTAAGTGTAGATGAGGCACTTTAGTTTTAGTATAACGACATGCAGAAAAGTGCTGAGTTGCAATATGGTTGAATACCTGGTTTGGCTATAGCTAATTTGATCTTATATCAGACAACATGTTGACACAGAATGAAACAAACCTGGTGAACAATGTATGGTTGTTTTCCTAACGTTATAAATCACATTCAAAGCTTTTCTTTTGATTGCACTGACCTCAATTGGCATAAATATGTGATTATAAAGTATGGTAATGCGATTATAAAATGAAATATGCCATTTTTGGCACAGAAATTTTAATTGTTGATGCAACATGGTGTTATCTGATGTTGAATCTTTCCTTTAGGCTATATTAAATTTTTTTCATTGGGCACATGTACAACGTATATTATCATGCAGCAATCCTTAAGTTGCCTAGGACTTATGATTGGTCCAAAATTTACAGTCTGATAAAACATGTTCGATTCAGAGGTCGAAACTCCACACAGTTAGCTTATCTTAATGGTATAATTATTTCATGAATTATAGTGTCCAAAAAGGCCAGCAGCAGCAGATTTTTGTTTGCATATTTATTCAGTATAATATAGGAATACTGTAGCTACATTTAAACTTGGCTACATTGTCAGGGGCAGCCAGTTTGAAGAAGGTTGGATCCCCAGTAGCGCCCATAAAAGCAAGTATAAGTATTGACTATTAATGGCTTATAACTTTATTTCAGCCACCACCAAAGTTGCCTGCTGAAATATTTTCACCTGATTTCTGTGAGTTTGTTGGAAGTTGCTTAAGAAAAGACCCGAAGGATCGTGCTGATCTGTGCACTTTAATGGAAAGCAATTTTGTAAAGGACATCAAGGTTACTCAAAAGGAATTTTCGGATTGGATATGTAAAACAATGGAACTTCCAATGCCAAAATATGATTGATCAAGTAAACTTCAAAGTATATGTACATATATGTATTGTGGTGAAGTTACAGCATAACACGAACAAGAATACAAAATTGGTGATTGTGTATATAAGAAACATCTTTATTGCAATGTGACTACTGTTTAGCCGGTCTGAAATTGCATTGTTCGATCTAAGAGTTGAAAATTTGCTAGGAAGAATGGAACAGTTGGTTGGTTGTATTTTCAGATTCAGTGCAGTAAGCCAGAAGGTGGACGTGTAAACCTTGATAGAGTATTAAGTTATCTTAATGTAGTAAATTGTCTTTTGTCAATTAGTTGTTTTTGTCAATCTAACCATTTTTTTGCAAATACAATGATGTTTTGCCTTTTCTTTACTAGCAAAGTATTTGCATATTTTGTTGTGTTAATTACCCAAGTGCTGTTTGTAACGTTAAACCTTGTAATGTTGGGCTGACCTTAAGTACGGTATGAAGGTCACAAAAAGTTCACTTGTTTTATTATTATTTAATGGCAAAGTGCATATAAATAAAAAATTAATTGTGAAAATGATTTTATTTTCTCACAGTTTATTCCAGGGTCGCTTAACCTTAATCCTAATGCTGAAATTAAAACAAAATCACGTAATAAGGACCCATAATTACTTTTGATGATCCTTTGCTTATTTATCTTTTGTGTGGTGGGATTATTCCGTAGTTGGAATATAGGCGTGATTTATTATTCTATAACCCCTTTTTCTGTTTAATACCTGTATAAGCAATAGAGCGAGCAGCAAGCAATACGCTCTCTGCCCGTTTACCATTACTAGTGTAGCCGTTATGTATTGTTACATCACCATGGCGGTTTTGCAATTGCCCAAACTAGTTGAGGTGTATGTCTGACTACAGCAGCTCTCTGATCAAGTTGAATGACTTTATGGACAGATAAAAATGAATGCATTTTCGTTATAATTGATAATCGTTATATCGTCGTTTTACGAACCCCTTAAAGCATCTTTACGCACGCCTTAGGGGTTCGTGGACCCCTGGTCAACCCCGCAGGACGTTGATTAGGGTGGGGATTGTTACTGTGGTCAAGTTGTATTTTTAAAGCCAATCAGTGCTCATTTCAGAAATATGACCATTCAGAAAATATAGCGATTAATAACACTGTTTAACTAATTAGATAGCCAGTTCAGAAGTGAACTTGGACGAGAACATAACGGCATACTGCATTACATACAGTAGTTGAAACCTGATGTCAGACTTAATCCGAATAGCAGGTGCACCGCACGCGTGATAAATGTTGTCAGTATTTTGGAGTCTGCTAAATCCCTGAATTCGCGTCAAGCTTATAGAAGTCTTTTGCTCCAGCCAGTTTCGTAGGCAGTGTCGTTCGCGGCGAATACTTTTGTTTAAGTGCGTGAAGTCAACACATATTCTGACATTATCGTTCTTTTTTGATACAAATTTCATTGGTGAACATTATCATCTTGATTTAGTCACTTTCGATTAACTAGAATCGGTAAATACAGATAATATGGCATCTTTCAAGAGAAGGAAGTTTGACAATGAAAATCGTTTGTTCAAGGAAGAATTTGAAACAAATTTTGAACTTTTGTAACTGGACCTTTACTAAAAATAGTTGAGTAGCCCTGCATTATATATTTCAAAAAAGTAGTTAACACAACTCTTGATTTATTATGGATAAAACAACATAGTGTTTGGATTTAAGATTTTAATAGATTCATGTTTAATCAAAGTAAACAAAAACACAAACAAGACTTCTGTAGATACTGTCTTCAATGTTTTAGTACTGAGGATATTCGTTGAGTACATACACAACATTGCATTGCTATTGAGGGAAAGCAAGCTATACAAATACCTAAGACGTAGTTTTGTTAAATTTCAAAACTTTCACAAACAATTTCAAGTTCCATTTGCTATATATGATAACTTTGAAGCAATAACTCAAAAGATTGACTACTGTCATGAAACGCGCCCGGAGAGTAACGCAAATGATAAAAATTCTTACAAAAAAAATATCAAAAACATATCGATTATGAATATGCTTATAAGTTAGTTTGTTGTTATGATGATAAATTTAGTAAACCAATTGAATTACATATAGGTGACACGTCTGTTTATAAATTTTTGGAAGCTATGTTGGTAGAGGTTAAATATTGTCAAAAAATAGAAGAAGAGTATTTCAATCAACCCATGAATTTAACTGATGATGAAGAAGGAAACTTTAAAGAAGCGATAAATTGTCATATTTGTAATAGATAATTCAAAGAAACTGATAAAAAAGTTAGAAACCACTGTTCATATTACAGGAAAATACAAAAGTGTAGCACATAATAAATGCAATATGAATTGGAAAAATACATGGCTTTTTTCTTAGGGAGACATTTGAAATTTATTCAACCACAAACATTGCATAAATGCGAGACTTCTGCCAAATTAGTTATTTTTTAGATAATATCATGCTGGAAACCGTCTTTTACGAAAATTGTTTTTCTGGAGAAGTCATTTCGATGGCGTGAGTTCGGATTTTACCACTGCCACTATAATAATAACGGGGTCGAGATCTCTGTTGTAACTTACTAAGCTTAGAAGACACGGACTTTTGTTCCATAGCACGTAATTGCAATGATAACACGCGAAGTAAAGGCACAGAGGAGCATGGCTGCCCCGATGCTACTACACAAATATAGATATCATATTTTCCAAACCTAAAACATCTTGCATATACTTCAGAGTTGTAACATGCTTGAGCATGAAAATTAGAATTCTAGGCAATTTGTGTTGAAAATCCTGCTTGGTAGTCTGGAAACATGGGGCAATGTTACGGTGTTTGTAACGAATACAAGACCAGTAGAGCGATAGTTATCATATTATCCCAAACTATGATCAACTCGCACAACGAAACATAAAAACTGGATTATCCTTATCCAGAATACTGTGCAATCAGTCTTGATGAACCGGGAAACACAAAAATATTATGTTTGGTTTGCAGTATACATGGTTGTCCATTGCTTGTGTAACAAACACGTGCTTTTGTTACCTGTTAGGCACCTTGATTTCAAGTATTTTATTAGTTTTTATGTAAATATCGCAGAGTCGTAACCAGTAAGTCATCAAAGTCGAGTCTTAAGTCACTTGTTTGATATGTAGTATGGTAAAATATTTGTCGTCATACACTAATTGGTTTTATTTCTATTTATCTTGCTCAAATAAAATTTAATCGCGTAGAATTAGGTGTCCTACATGTAAAAAGCTGGGCACAAATGGGTTAGTAATAATCTTACCTTAGAAGGTTGGTTAATAAAGTTATAATGAATTGTTTACAGGTTGTCATAGCTACAACATAAAATATCATAACAACCATCTTTGACTGAATCAAATACTGACAATCTGTGACCTGAAAAAGACCGCTTACCAATAGTAAGCCTAATACTAAGTTAGTAAGAGAGACATCGGAAAACGATGAAATTCTGACGTTGTTGGTATTATGTGCTTCCGGCTTAGTGCTTTGGGAAAACATGAAGCTCTCATCCTTATATTATACGTAACAGGAATAAGTTACCAAGCAGTTACAAAACTCGTCTTTTCCTGGGCACCTTTCGATAACTTAAAAACACTCACGGCGACCTAGTTACCCCATAAATTACAGGTATTCAAATGACCGTGAAATTGTATAAAAACATGTTCAGTTAGGGTACGGGGACAGTGGCTTGCCCTAAGGTTAAACTGACAATTTTTGTTGCCTTTCTTTCCATGTGCCGTGTCTATCGCGCAAAACTGTATGTGTTATCGTTCCCAAGGGATTTTGGGCAATGAATTATATTCTTGAAAAGTGGAGTGTATTGATATTTGGAATTTTACTGCTATCTTTAACTAGAGTGGGCAGTATACCTGCATTTCTACATATTGGTAACCAACGCTTTATGTAACCATATTGGTTACCAACGTGGTTTAAATCGTCTGGGGTTGAATCGACCGTGGATTGAATAGTCCGACCACCCAACTTCAGTTGCTGAGCGTTTTTCCAACTTGAAAATAGCAACTGTTTTCCCCTTCACCTTACCCTAAATCTGTAGTTGCCAAACTCTTGTTATTAATAGCAGTAAGCATTCAGCATGCGCGTGATTAGTTTGGCTGACAAGCACTTTCATGCGATGACACTGCTAGAAAACTTTTAAAAAAATTATATAAGTTATAGGTTGCAAGTATCTGTTTATTTATTACATAATTTACAACCCAAGTTATAACTATTTGGAAGATGTTTTGCAATTATTGCTGGCCGCTTTTATATATTTCTAAAATCTGAGCCTGGAAACGGTTACTAAATTGAGAACTCGCTCGATTTAACTTGTTTTTTTTTAACTTATGTTTGTCTATCTTTGGGTCTAGCCGCCGTGGTGGTTGTTACCAGCACTTATTAACATTATTATTTTCTTCTTATTATTATTTAATAACAATTGGCTTTATTTTTATTTTCGTCCTCATAGCGCTATTTACGAAAAACAAAATGGTTGAATGATTGGTGGAAGGTAAGGTTTCTTGTTGTCTTGCGCCAATGGCACTATTGAGACTAGGCTGACAAATTATATTTTCTCAATCGCTTTCTGCTTTTGGCATTATGCCTACCCATATTATTTCAACCTAGGTAGTATTGAGAGAGCATGTTTTCGATGTCTCAACCAAACGAGTTTCGAACCTGAATTTCATGATTGCCAGGCGAACGTGTTAACCACTTGGCCATTGCCTGACCTCGTCGGATAGGGGAATACCCTAAAAATGTGAAATACGATTAGGCTACACAAAGAGATTTAAACACGTTTGTTTAAATCTGTGTGTTTAAATCTCTTTGGGTTGTGTTGCTTTTCTACTATTACTGTGTTACTATTATTCTATTATTTCAGATGAATGATTTACGTTAAATAAAGCTAAGAATAACGGCATCATTTAGTACAATTTATTTAACGTAATTTGTAGGCTGATAATAACATGTCTAAAACAAGTGCGCTGAAACCTGCCAAGCTAGAAGTTGACATCAACTGCGAAACCGCCTGCAAATTATGGAAACATTGGAAAAGAACGTTTGATAACTTCCTAGCTGAACTTGCGCAAGAACAAATTTCTACAGCTCCTCCTATCAACAAACTTCAACTATTGACGAATTTTGTGTCCGCGGAGATATTTGAATTCATAGAAGATTGCAATACATACGACTCTGCTGTTGAAATCTTGCAGGAATTACTTGTCAAGAAACCGAACGAAATCTTTGCTCGCCACTTATTGACAACGAGAAAGCAGCAACCAAGCGAGTCCACAGTAACTGTGGTCTGTCTTAACTTATGTTGTTTTGACTTAATTTACCTGCTGAATTAATTGCCTGACTCTATTGGTGCGTGCGGTTAGAATCCTCTAACCCAGGGGTGGGCAAACTACGGCCCGCGGGCCGCATGCGGCCCGCCGGCACTTGCAGAAACTCCTACTCATCACTTATTGTTTTAATTAAACAGGTTACATGACAAATTATTACCCTTTACGAGTGTGTTTTTCTCTTCACTTTCAGTGCGTAAACACACACACGTCAGTCGCGCATGTATTGCAACATGCTTTCAGCAACTAGCCGTACACTTCTCACGCATTGTTTGATTCAATTGTTTGATCATAAAATACAAATACGGTAGCGGCTACCGTAGGCCTTTGGGATGAAGTTGCGTAGCTTTAAACGTAACTGAGTGTGAAATGCAAAAATTGTGTTTAATATGAATATGCGTTTATTTACACACCGGGTAAATTTCCCTACTTTGTAATGAGAGTGTGCGGCCCGCCGGCTGCAACATTTTTTCTAATGCGGCCCGCAGTACAAAAAGTTTGCCCACCCCTGCTCTAACCTCTTGTCAGCCGAAGGCTCTTACGTTATTACAGATACAGTTTACCAGAAGGTCTTTTTATTGTAGGTACTGTACATGTATGTTCCGAATATTACACACAATCGCAAACTTAGTAAAATCACCGTTTAAAACAGGTCTAATGAATTGCAATTAACACGACTAACGTAATACGTTCGTACGACTCTGTATCTCTCCGTCTGAACGCTTACGCAGATGAATGATTTACGTTAAATAAAGCTAAGAATAATGGCATCATTTTTAGTACAGCGGATATGATGAAAGTGTCCATGGAAAGTTATGGGATAGGCTTAAATAGTGGATATGATGTCAGTTTCACTATACTTTTCTACCTTACGCATGGAAAACTCGTCACTTGTACATTTACGCATAATGCGAAAACTCGAGTCGCCGGTCGCTCGCCGGTAGATGGCGTTGGCGGTAAAAATGGCGGTGGATGGCGGTAGGACTCCTGGGGCCCCAAGACTATACTACTTATGAGTTTTCTAAGCTTGGTGTCTCTGTTCTAAGCAGGATTCAAGCGCGGTTTCTTTTAGAGTAAGGTAAAATAGCATCCTGCTGAATGCATGTTGCCCAGGCTGGGTGCGAACAGATATGGGTGGGCCAAAAGCTTTGAAAAGTCCAGAAGAGGGCGTTGAAACTACGGTGTATCTTGCACTTCTTTCAAAAGGAACATCTGCGTCAGATAAAAAAGTTCAACGATGGTAATTAATGCACTTGTATACAATGTTCCCTCTAAGCTGCGCGCGTACGCGAATGCGCACTGCTGACACGGTCTCCGCACAAGAAAAATTTCCAACGTGAATTGAAAATAAAATAAACGCATAATAATGGCCACAGTGCGCACGTGGCACGTCTGATGTTGCTCACAGTGGTCTAAGGCCGTGGTTCCCAACGCATGGACCCAAAGTTTGGTCGCCAGGTTATTGTTTTGGGTCGCTTGCTTTTTAGGCATATTGTATCTTGAGCGAAAAATTACATTAAAAATATTGAAAACTTGAAGAGATCACAAAACTTGAAAATATAAACTCCAAGACATGAAGCATTTTATGTCGTGAATTGAGAAAGCTCTTCTGCGTGACGCTTAAGTAATTTCGCATCAGTTGCATTTTGTCGTACAAAGAGCTCCCGCAGTGAAAAAGTTTTGAGCGCGTGGTGTGAACTTATTTCATGCAATCCGCAAATGATCCAAACTGTGTGAATAAGCCTGTTGAATTTTTTAAGAGCAAGTTGAAATCGATTCAAGATCAAAAAAGTACTATTAAAAATACCGTTGCTGTTTACTCTTCGTATGTTGCGGCCTATCAAATTTTTAAGCAGAAAAACTACAGATGGTGAGAATTTGATAATGCCAGTTATGAAAGAAGTAGTAAAAATAATGATTGGTGAGAAAGAAAGTGAAAAGTTAAATGCAATTTCTTCATCCAACAACACAGTGAAAAGACGCAAAGTAGAACATGGCTGATGATGTTCTTGAGCTGATTCTTATCCAAGTGAAGGAGTCTCCCTTTTATTCCATTCAATTGGATGAATCTGCCGACATTGAATGTTTGCCCCAACTTTCCGTCTTTATCAGCTTTATCAACAATGAAGCTGTATGAATGAAAATATGCTATTTTGCAAACCGCTAAAACTGCACACCAAAGGTGAAGATATTTTTCAATTGTTGGATTATTTCTTTACGGAGTATTCCATTCCTTGGGATAAATGTACTGTCATTTGCACCGATGGCGCAGCAGCTTGTACTGGCATCAAGTCAAAGACGAAGCCCCAAATGCTTTGTGGACTCATTGCTTTCTCCACAGAAAGCCCGTTGCTGCAAAAAATATGTCTCAAGAGCCGCACGAAGTGTTGAATAATGTTGTGCAGTGTGTAAACTTCATCAAAGCAAGGCCACTAAATCAGCGTTTGTTTTCGTTTTTGTGCACTGACACGGATTCGGATTATCAAGTTCTGCTGCTGCACACGGAAGTGCGATGGTTGTCACGAGGTCGTGTCTTAAAGCGAGTTTGTGGTTTGCGGGAGGAGAATGCTATCTTCCTGAAGCAACACAACTATGTAGGATTAGCCGAGAAGTTTTTTGAAAGAAAATTTCAACGCAAAATTTGCTTACCTTGCCGATATATTTGACTGTATGAATTCTCTAAATTTATCTATGCAAGGCAATTGTTTTACGGTGATTGATCACGCCGCCAAATTTTCTGCTTTCCACAAAAAACTCATACTCTGGAAAATTTATGTCACTAGAGATGAGTACGATATGTTTCCTGAGCTAACGCAATATATTTGTGGCAAGCAAGTTGATATCAAGCAAACTATAATTGGACACTTGGAACAACTTTCCCAAAAGTTTGTGCACTACCATGGTGAATATCTAACACCTAATAGCCAAAATGATTGGATAATTGATCCATTTGCTGGAAAGGACCTGCCTTAACTTCCCATCGATGTAGCAGAACAGTTTATGGACATGACGACAGAAGCAGCAAATCGTATTTCTTTTGCGTCCTTCAAAGACAAATACCCCAAATATTCTGCAAATATCAACTTTTGGGCTTCCATGCACAAAGTGTATCCCACACTTTCAAAATATGTGATTCAAAAACTGATTCCATTTGCAACAACTTGGCTTTGTGAGACTGGATTTAGCGCCATGTGTGCATTGAAAACTAAATAGCGAAACCGTCTGAAAGTTGAAGCCGATTTGCGGCTATGCTTAAGTAAAATAAGCCTCGATTTCAAAAACTCACTGAGAGCAAGCGAGCACAGTTATCTCATTAGTGTGATATAGGAATTGATAAACATATTATTTTCAGAAAAAGTTGCTGCTTTTGAAGTGCTGTGTATTTGCAACGCAATCTTGTGTAACTTTTAAATCTTACGACAATTTACTTGGGTCGCAAGATTTTATAAATCTGAATTTTTTTAAAAAATGGGTCGCCTTAAAAACGTGTTGGGAACCACTGGTCTAAGGGACCGCTCAGGGAGTTGTGTGTTTGCTCAGACTTGTGAAAAATTAGAGGGAACATTGCTTATATATATGTGTGTGTATATTGTTATGAGAACAACATAAATTGAGTGTATTGCCTAAAATCTCTTGTATATTCGGTACTTTCTTTTTTCTGAATTTTGCTTGTATGTCAAACTATAAGCAAATGTATTAAAGCAGCATTACTTTCTTCTTATTTTTAAAAATATTGGTTATGGAGTTGTTGTGGATATATTTCATTATATTGCATAAGCTTATTGCAATTAAGCGTTTGTTGAAATGTTTTTTGTGTTTATCACAGAAAATTATGGCGAGCAGCAGGGTAGAAATTGTGACTGGTGGGAACAAGGGAATTGGATTGGCAATAGTTCGTGCTCTTAGCAAGGTTTTTAATGGTGATGTTTGCTTGACGGCAAGAACAATGTCAAAGGATTGGAGGCTGAGAAATTCTGACTGAAATTCTGGCTGACGAAATTCTTAACCAGGAGTGTCTTGATGTGAAATATCATCAACTTGACATTGACGACAACTAGGGGTGCATAATACAAAATATCGAATCTTAGAGATTCGAATCTCAATGTAATCGAATCGTATTTGCAGTTTATTTTCGGATATCAGGATTCGAAAATAAATCTGTTAAATGAACAGTGTGCGACGTTAAACAAATGTAAAGTTGATATTTTCCGTCTTGCGCGCCGCCTTTTTTCTTCATAGACTGTTTGTTCCAAGTGCCTATTGTCTTCCTTCATATAGGGTTCACGCAGTTATCAGAACTGCAGACACCCAGTGCGTTCCCGTACGAGTATATATAATTTGTCCTTCCTAGATTTTAGTTTAGGCCTTGAACCATTCGAAACATCCAGTCAACAATGCATAAACATAAGAAAAATAGAAAAGTTTAGCGCTTGGTACTCCGTATACTGTATTTACGAAAGAACAATTGCTTGTGAAAGTATGTGAAGACTGTTTTCGCCTCAAAAGGTAAACCGACAATAGTTTGAATTTTGAAGTTTACAAAGCATTTCTTCAGCGTTTAAATTAAACAGAATAATCATTAAAAGAACCGGACTAGTTTTTGCTGTTTTGCAAAGCTGTTTCATTGCCAGCGCACAATCCCTCGTTTTAAAACTGTTTTAACCTGCTTTCAAGATTGAAAACGAACAGCCTTAAAGCAAAATTGCGAGATTGCTTGAATTAACTTATAGTTGCGCAATAGAACAGGATTGTTCTTTTTCTTTCTTTTACGCTTCCTGTCTTTTCCATCTTATTCTGGTTGACCAAGTTAAGTCAAGTTGCTTAAACTAGGCCAGAGTGCTTGGTATGTTACCACTTGTACGCTATAACTTGCAACACAAAGTTTACAAATGTGCAATTTTGTAAAGGTTGGAGCGCGTGTGGGGTTGACTGAAGGATTTAGCCTGTATCAGTGCTGTAGTAAACGTTTCTGGGAAGGTTTCTGGCGTTAGCTGAAATAAAGATTACAAGCACGTGGCAGCATGCAGCTTGTTTGCGCGTTGGCCCTGCAGGCTGCGACAGTTTAATAAGCTACTCACGCCACTAATAGTTTTCCAATCTTTTTATTTCAGTAGTTTGGTACGTTTTAAATTAAAAACATAGTTTTTCAGAAACAAATACTACACTTCGTGATACTGAGTGATAAGCAATAGGCCTATAAGCTGCGAAACAAACGCTAAGTAGACCAAGATAGATTGTGCTTTCCACAAAAGTAGTAGGCCTATACACGAACTATAGTCTTGGTAGAAGTGTAGTAATGTGGTCGCTATTGGAAAAACTCTCTGAACAGGTAAGTTACAAGTTACGTGGCCATCATTTGCTACAATAACTCGGCAATTATTGAAAACGATGTTTAAATTTATTTTGTAGTTTTAAATCACGGTTGTCACCTGGCTATAAAAAAGTCAGAATGCATGGCATTTCGCCACAGTAGTTTTTACCGAATGCCTATTACTGTATTATGAATTGGATAATTTGATATGTTATCGATTAATTGACAGCTTTCATAACACTAATAGTAAATAAAGCCAATTGATATTTTTACAGGCAACAAAGTATAGCACCATCTTGGGTCAAGTCTGGTATCTTCTGGTGTTTCTTTTTCGTTTGATAGTAGTGGTTACAGTTGGTGGTACAGGTAAGAGTTTTTAACATATGATTGAACAATAAACTAGTGTCGATTTATCGCTATTATTATGGTTTTAGTAAGATTATCAACTACTGCTTTAACAGTGTACGGCGACGAACAGTCTGCATTTGTATGCAGTACGAAAGTTGTTGGATGTGAAAATATTTGCTATAATGAATTCGCTAAGATTTCTCACATAAGATTTTGGGCTTTTCAGGTATTTTGTGAAGGTTTTACTAAGCTACCATGTCTATTGGTATCTATGTGTTGTAATTCTTTACAAAATATTTTTTTGGATAAATAGTTGGTTTTTGCAGCTTTTAGCGGTTACTGCGCCCACTGTGCTGTTTCATTTTGCCGCAAGTTATTTTTCTGGTGAAATACAGAAGCTAAGAGTTTCAGAAAACCAACTTAAAATGCTGGAAGATGGCGCACTACACAGTATAAGGGTAATATTTTTTTGTTTAATTTAAGCGATTGATATAAAAATATCGACAAATTGACGTCTCGCGAAGGTGCTCAAGTTGATTTCAATAAAGCGAAACTCAATAAAGCGAAATTCAACAAACTACAATTATAGGAAACAGTACAACCACAAAAATCGAGTTGGAATTAACATTAACCATTTTTCATGTGATTTCGAGATATTTTGTATGAGTATTATTATTTTTTTAATGATAATAAAATTCTCATTCCTGTGAACGTTGCCAGTCCATCGGTGGAGCAAGGCTGACAGAACTTCATGCCCAACAGGATGGAATTACTGTACATGTTGTTTTAGCCAAGGCATTACGCGTGCCTGGTGTTGCAAGGCGCTGCGGAAACTTGCGCAACATGTGTAGGGATTTTATTTATTTTATTTACTTTTAAAACGATTTAAGATAAGAAAAAATCTTATAATTACATTTTATTTTGCAGGACAGTTCAATTAACGAGAAAGATATCTTGAAAATGGCGAAAAGAAAGAAAAGTGTCGGTCAAGTAAAAGTACGCCGCGTGTATTCAGGGAACGAATTAAAGGAGGTATAGCTACTGAACCGAATTCTATCCTCACCTTTAACCCGATTAATTTAATCTTAATTAAAGTTAATGCGATTTTAGTAAATTGTAGTGAAATGAAAACATGTATTAATAATAATGGAATATCGTTCTTAAATGATCCGTGGTAAATGGATTAAGTAAGTTAATGCTTTTAAACTGTAGTAACTGACACAGGAAGAAATCCATACACTGAACAACACCAGCTGCTATTCTGAGTTTCGATATTTAACTTTCCTATGCTTTTACATCCAGGTGCCGTATACGGACAAAATTCGTGCTTGCTACTTTGCCAGCGTGGTGGCGCGTATCGTCATTGAAGGTCTTTTCATATATTTCGGGTACATTCTCTTTAACAACGAGGTAATGTATCAGCTATTCCACCTGTTTTTGCCTGGAATTTTAATCTATTTCCAAATTTTACATTCATTCCATGAGATTAATCATCACTTTGACCCACACACGTCTGACACGTGTTAACTGAAAAGATCGTTTGATTACAGATCGTTTTTTTAGGACGGAAAGTATTTAAGTAGCCTAACAAACAAACAAAGCGTTTCTTGACTCTGTTAATCGAAACACAAAAATGCCTTTCACTTCTCCCAAGCGATATGTTTAGGCTTACCATATTTTTGTGTTTGAAAACAGGTACACTTCAGAACAACGAGCCCTATCAGATAAATGTGGTTCATATTTTACTAGAAGTAGGCAACTATTTTGGATTCCTATCGTCAGGGACAACTGAAGTAGTAAAACACCAAGAAAAACTAAAATAATGGATTATACTAGGAAACAAAACAATGTTCAAGCATTTGTAAATTTAGATAATCGTCCGATCATACTTTTCTGCAGACAATGCTTTCTTCCAGAAGTCTATACAGTGAGACCTCGATAATCCGTACCCCGATGAACCGGAATCCCCGCTATCCGACACAAAACTGCCGGGAACGGATTTCTTCCTATGCATTTTACCCCTTTAATCCGGAAACCCCGCTGTCCGACTCCGACACAAAAGTTTTGGAACAAATGTGCTAAATCAATAACAATAAAATCCGATAAACCGGATTATTAACAGATAAGCGAAAATGATTCACGATTGTCCTAATACAGTAGCCTATGTAGTTAGTTGAAGAAACAATAGCCGATTAATTATTATCTATGCATAATAACGTTGCGGTCAATTACGTTGCGTTGCATAATAACGTTGTAGCAGGGGTGACGGACCTATTCGTTGTGGCAAGCCACTTTGTCAGTTACAGCTGAATAAGCCGCACAGCTTTTTAGTCATACTATGAAATATTGTACAGTATTTCAGAAACGAAAAAATAAATTGTTCATCAACACTAACACCCCATTCGTCTACTTTCCCGCCATTAAAATGGTCCAGAGTTCGGGAATTTTTCCCCATTGTAATGGTTGAAAGTATGCCGTTCTTACCCTAGGGCCTAGAGTAAGATATATGCCTTTTGAATGGGGAGAATTTTACTTCGGCACAAGTATGGTTTGTGAACCCCATTCGTCTATTTTTCCGCCCATTAAAATGGACCTGCTTTCAGCAATGGGGTTTCCCACAAACCATATTTCTGCCGAAGTAAACATCTTCCCATTCCAAATGCATATTTCTTACTTTAGGGTAAGAAAGGCATACTTTCTGCCATTCGAATGGGAAAATATTACCGCATTTCCACCCATTTCAATGGGCGGAAAGCAGACGAATCGGGTGACACTAACAAAAAACGCTTCCGCGATCGCAAAAAAATACGTACAGTACATCGGTTGAGTGCGGCAATCTATTGAAGATATACTGCTGCAACTCAATTGTGCTATCAGCTTTTGATATCGCATTGTGCAAAGATTAGAAACAGGTCAAAGAAAGTTCAAGACTGCTGGTCCCGCCGGAATGCTTCGCAATGCAAGAGCGGTTGTCAAACCGACTTGCGACCGCATGTTGGTCACTTCTGGCTTACAGCATTCGTCTTAAATACGGTGGTTCTGGGGTTCAACACTGGGTTGGTTCATACAAAAAGTATAATTTTATTTTAGTTGCTGTCCAACCAGAAACTCGGTACTTAGAATTGGAGTAAGGTGCATACTGCGTTTTGAAAACGGTGCTGCATTTGCAAGATTGATTGATTTTTTACTTTCCGATAATCCGGATACCCCGCTAAACCGACATTTTTTGACGAACCGAAGTGGTCCGGATTAACGAGGTCTCACTGGTATTCGACTTTATTTTCTCATAAAAATCAAAGCAGGATAAGTCAGTTTTAATTTTGCTGTTGATAAGGGCTTTCACATTCAAATGGTTTTTGCAGAAGGAAATGCAAACAAGTACCGGTGCCGTACGAAATAAGTTCTTTCAATAACGTACTGTAACTGCAAAAATATCATCTCCTAGCCTTCTATTACTGAACAAGCGAATGCGCTAACAATAAATTCACTACTGTACCAATTACCCGCTACAATGACGTAACAATTACTTTCACATTTTTAATACAATGAAACAAGAACACGCATCACTCTTAAGGAAGTTAGCTAAACAGAACAACCTCAGCATGCTAATATTCGTGTAGTGTGGGTGAATGCCAAAGGGGCACCTTCGTTTGACTGACCGGGACTGTCCCGGCTAAAACGGTACGTATGGTAAGCCTAGATATGTTATATGCAGCTGATAGATTTATTGATGGGAGCCTGGGAAATAAACCTCACAGTCAGACGTCACACTTGACTCGCGTGGATTGAATTATTCTTTCACCACCCAAATAACATAGAGCAGCATTTGTTACACTTTTAGTGCGCCTTGGTCTTAAAAAATGGTATTTCAGTATAGCCAAATATGACCACACTTACGGAACAACCAATGAAAATCAAGTTACGCATTTTCCAGAATCCATCTTCCAACGTATTCAGCTTTATATGGCTGAAAGTGCCGGCTAGTTATCGATGCCAGGGTGACCCGGGTTCGGAGTTGGACGAAGCTTGTTTTAGTCACTTCTCGCCTGATAAGTCGGGATTTGTTCCCTGTTTTGTGTCAAGATCTTTCGTGAGTTGATCTTTTATATTCTAATAAGCTATGCAGCTCGTAGTCGGATAGAAATAGTAATCATACTCGGTATAGGTACAGTAGATAGTGATGGAATGTTTTCATGGTCGTTTAGGAGAAGACCGTCTTCATTCGTTACATGAACGTTCTGGCCGCAAGTTGTTTTGTAATCTCCGTTTCGGAGTTGATTTACTTGATTCTGAAAACTCGTTGGAAGAGCGCACCCCAGAACCCCAGGAAATTGTGAGCAATTATCAAGTTTGTTCTTTATTCAAAATTGTTTATGCAGCATGTTCTATAACCAAGTCTTGAAAGCCACTTTGTACTTTAGAGTTGTAATTTTACATTGATGAAAGTTTTTATTGTTGCTGTGGTAACAGCCAAAAAGTGAGACTTAGCTTAACATCCTTTCCAACTCACTTGCTTAAAAGTATTTTACAAGTCAAACTCTGTTCAATCAGGCTCTTTTTTTCGATAGCAATCGCTTTCTTCCTCGCTCGGATCCATCGTTTTACAGCCCCGACCCATCAGAGAGCGCCCTACTTAAAACTTACAAAGACCATTTCTACTCCAGTTTGGCGGTTCCTGTCCGAATCTCTGCAAGCAGTGAGTATGTAATCAGTTGAAAATTTTCAGTTCAATTTTCATTCTATTCCCGGCACCGCATGCTCGCGTGGTTTCATTCTAAACGTTGGACTTCCTGGAAGTCTGTTTTCGGCGCATTTGCTTCATTTTATCAATAATTAATTAATTCTCTTGTACGTCGGTGGTCGCCACACTGTGTTGTGAATGTGCAGAAAAATATACGGCTTATTAATTTCCTTGTTGGCATGCGACGCTTTTATGCAAAATGCTTGCTTTGTTTAAGAAAGCACTTACAAAGCTTAGGCCTTAGGCAGTAGACTATTCGGCCTGGATAGCCTTTGCCATTGTGCTATACATCATTTACATGAATGCGGTTAATGGTTTGTTTAATCGCTTGTTACAGCTTTTTCTCACGGCAATGTTTTTATTTATTTTGTAGAAGAAACCTTGATCAATCTAAACAAAAAGTCCCGGAGTAAGATGGATGAAGATAAAGATGTTGCATCCGGTAACGCCTCTGTGAAAAGTTACGTTTGATTTTAATCTTAGTTACCATGACTACAACACAACCCGATAACAAGTTGTTGTCAACAAATTCGCATTTGAAAGTTAAATTGATAAAATAATTGGTGATTAAGAAGCTTACTCTTGTACAGTTGGTTTGCGTTTGTTGTTGTTGTTGCCTTGAAACTTTTTGTTCACCTAATGCTTTTGTTTTTAGTTATTCAATTCAGTTCATTCATTCATGCTGATTAAGCGATATTACGTAAGACAGCGTATCAGCATAGTTTCTCGGTGCCTTCATTCATTCTGTAAGAATTTTCACGGTGATCCTTAGTGTCTGGTGTTGGTTTTTAATAAACTCTTCGGCCAAGGTGAAAGGATTTATGACAAATCGTTTATTTACAGAAACCTATTTCGAGTTGCCTATTCCCAGCTGCAAAATACGTTAAAAATAATTCGTCAAAAATCAAAAGCATATGCCAGAAATATAAAAAATCTCCATATTTGAATTACTTACATAATTACCGCATGCTGCTACTCCCAGTAAAACAATACAAACTCAACATAGTCAAAAAGTACGCAGTTGTGATATAAACGGCTATTCACACAATGGGTTTGTCGAAACCATCCATGTCCCTTTAACACTAATACAATGCATTTCGCTTGGGTAAATAGATTTAGGCAAATGTAACCGCTCTATGAGCATTCACAGTTAAACCGTCAGATGGCGGCGACAGTGAGACTAATAAAAATGGCAAAATAGTACATCTAATTTCGTGGTTAGGTAAAACTTTTCAACTTTTTGACTTATTTGTACATCGAAACAACAGAAATCAGAAATTACATAATTAATAAGGCAAACCAGGTACTGTATATGAATCAACTGCGCATTGCAACTTTAAACCCAAATTGTTTCAGCCTAAAGTAAACATACCTGCACACAACATAATTAATTCCTATAATAATATAACAAAAATAAGTTACATTGTTTAAGTAGCAGCAACCTAGTCGGGCAGTTATTGCAGGGCTAAATACGTTAAAAACTTGCCGCTATGCACAAGATTAAGCAATTTTTTCAGCAGCAAAACAAAATATTTTCCTAATTCGTTCGTAAATCAGCAGCAAAGGCAACTTAATACCTCTAATTCGTTCGGTCAAATTCTAAGAATGCAGCAAACGAGACGTGTTAACTGAAAACCCTGCGCTTCTTCCTTTCTTTCATAAAGTAGCGTTTTCATGAGTAGGGTTAGCTGTACACTAAAGAGTTTAATTGAAAATTCCGCATAAGTTAGATAATTTCATGCAAAAAAACAACAGATTTTTTGCGCATACAGCTAACGAGCTGACTAGGTGCGCAGATATTTCTGCCACATTTGATGAAATGGAAGGAACGTTCTCATACGCGACACACATCACACAAGGACATACTTACTATGTGCGATGCAGATAGGAACGGCCAAGCTTTCACCGTAGTAAGCTTCAGTTTCGTTAAAGCTGTATTTGTCTGGTCCGTTCGGGGCAAACGGCGCAGGTCCGTAAAACACCGACACGGACGACTGGAACGATAGTTGTTTCCGAATAGATGCCTGATGTTTATGAAATCACTTAAGTGTCTATTACGTCACAAAATTCTTTTTAAATTATTTGGTGCTAACCAAAATTGGGACAGAAGTTTTCAAAATTTATAATGTTTCTAAATAGACTGATTGAAGGGTTTAGAAGTACCTTTCTACAAGTAGCCTATTTAACTGCATTACAATAGCTAACAATAGCTAGCTATTGTTAAGTTAAGCATGGGGTGGGCCTTAAAAAGCAGAAGTATGCTTACTTATGCTTTGGCTTTCTGTTCTTGAAGAACCGTCTGACTGTGACAACGACTAATTCCAGTGCAGAGACAAGAAAGCAAAGCCCACTTAGCACGCTCATGTAGCAGAGGAAAACGGTTTTTTCCTGAAATTTAAACCAATTCGTTGACAAGTTGCAAGAGCCGTTGTAACTAGGGTTGTGCCGTGAAGAAGATTATTCGGGTTCGTGCGAAACCGAATATCATGAAGGTCGACACGAACGAATCCCGAATCTATTCGTATTGGAACCAAACAATAAAATTTCATCCAAAATTTGTCAATTCTTGCTTGTCACATGATGTAATCGATAAACAAATCGCTTTCTTTCGTGAAATAATGTTTAAAAACGATTGACAAAGCAAAATCGTTGGAAAAACGACCTTCATTTTACGTATTGCTGACCGTAGTTTAGCTTTGTCGCGAAACTAGATCATCATTTTTAACTAAAGTCAGTAAATTTATAAGTAATATTGTATTCGGGTTCGCCGTTGTTGGTATTCGTGTTCGCCCGAATCTTGCATAAAGGCGATATAGGCTACGGCGAATCTATTCTGGTTTGGGTTCGTATCGGCCCATCCTTAGTTATAACACATTCGCCGCCACTTGAAAATAAGCTAATTGGCGTTTTGAGCAAAGTAGTCCTAGCACAGCACTCACGTAAGGTCGAGAGACTAAGCAAGGACAAGGTACATATCCGCCGTTCTTGACGTGCATTTTACATTGCTAGTACACTTCGGTGCCTGGATTTCCCCGGCATCGGTACATAGCGGGTACTTTCATCCAGAGGAAATAGAACGGGTTATTCTGGCTCTCGCACCATGGTCCCTTTGCGTCGAGTTCGCAAGTGACATCCGGAACATGAGAAGATCTTTAACAAGCATCAACAACTCTGGGAGCAAGTTTCAGTGACATCAAGGTTGGAGTGTATTGTGCTGGCTTGCAGAAGCGACGAGCACATAAAAAACCTATTTGCTCGAGATGCTGTGAAAATGTGTGAAGTGCATGTTGAAAGATCTGACATTGTTTTAAGTAAAATTTGTTTTACATACACTTATATGTAGTGTAGCTAGTGCATTGAGGAAAGATATTTAATGTAATGCCATGTCTAGCGTTTGATGCAGTGTTTGTTTTCCATGAGATGGTTTGATGCAGAACTTCATAAAATTTATTGGCGAGTGAGCATAGCATAACACTGCATCTGTAACAAGCTATTAGTGCAAACCTTCACTGTGGTTTCAGATTAATATATGTATCATTACAAGTATCAAAATTTCAAATGTTCATGTATGCACAAATAAGAGTTTTTTTGCAGAGTGTTCCCGTAAAGAATTACGTGAAGGAGCAGTACCCACTTTGTGTATGCCTAAGCTGACTTTGGCACAGGTAAATTTAAGAAAGCCGCCGAGGAAGGGTATCTTTGAAAGAAAAGTAGCCTACATTTCAAATCTGTTTCGTCCTTGAAATCTGCTCGCTTGCCGGAAGGTTGGCAGAGGTCATTTGAAAACAAAAATGTTGTTTTTTCTTTTTATGATGGTTGTGATCAACCTAAATACTCGATTGGAGTATTATATAACATGTCATTAAGGATATGCTATTATGGTTGGAAAGCACCTCGCTCAAGTTGTATTTACTTCCTGGACATAACTACTCAAACACTACACGGCACCATAAAAGTTGACCTTCAGTTGACCTCAAGTTTTTGTTTATTTCGTAAAAGCATGCTAAAATCAACCCTTGCAATTTTCTTTAAAGGCTCTGTTTGAGTCTAGCTGCTAAAAGTAAAAGTGCCTATGAAGAATTACGACAAAGTGGCATTTTACGATTACCAAGCTCACGCATTCTAAATGACTATCGGTAGCGTATGGGTTCAGTTCTCTGCAATTTGGCTACTACTAGCTACCTACGAGCAATTGTTTCACTTGCTCACTTTTGTACTGTTTTCAGAAATGTTTACTGCACTGCACCTGGCATTCAAGATAATGTTTTAGAAGAACTGAAATCCAAAAGTCTCAGTCTAGCATCACATGAACGCTTTCTCGTTATATCAATCGATGGAATGAAAGGTGAAACTTTTCTTGGTATTTTTAACACTATTAATCACACTGTGTAAGATTCTTATTCATGCTTTATGACAAAACAATGACACAAGTAATTAACTGTATATGCACGAGATATAGCCTATAATGCTTCAGAAAATATTAATACTGCCATATTAATGTTGCTTATTTTGTTTACACTTTACAGTGAAAGAAAATATTGTGTATAATGCAGCAACAGACCGAATAATAGGATTTGTTGATCTGGGTGTTGACAGACAATACAATAATGAAGCTCCTGCCACACATGGATTACAATTTTATGGTAGGAGTATCCTTAGCAATTTTTCCCGGCCTATTGTCTTTTATGCCACCAAGAATACAAAGGCATTTCACTTGGTTAGCATGTTCTGGGAAGTGGTTGAATCCTTGGCCAGATGTGGTTTTACAGTCTTAGCACTTGTTGCTGATGGTGCATCCTGCAATCGAAAATTGTTCCAATTGCTCAATAATTCCAATTTGACGGTCCCCTACAAGTGTATTAATATTTATCAGCCAGAAATGCCTATTTTTTGATTAGTGACCCTCCACACTTGCTGAAGACAGCCTGTAACTGTGTGAGATCCAGCCGTCCAGGTGGAGCTAGAATGATGAAGTACAAACAACATTTCATTTTGTGGGAGCATTTTTGCCATGTTCCCTACCTATTTGAAAGTTCAGAGTTGAGAAGTTGCAAGTTGACTGATGGCCATTTTTCTCAAAAGAGTTACGCAAAAATGCGGGTTTGCTATGCTGCACAATTGCTCTCTGGAACTGTCTCCAGTTTAATGAAGAGTCGTGGTGGAGAAGAAATGAAGATGAGTGCGTGGTTTGCTGGTTTGATGAATAAGTGGTTTGACCTCATGAACACCAGATTAAATTATTCATACAACCCAGACTTGAAACCATATACAACGATTGATGATCCTCGTCTGAAATGGCTTAATACATTCCTCTCAGAGTTAAAACAATGGAAAAGCAGTTTAACTGGGTCCGTTTCCGAACAGTCAAAGCAGTTTCTGAGCCATCAAACCTACGACGGTTTAGTTTCCACATCCATGGCCATTGCTGAATTGGTGAAATTCCTGTTGGAGAACAGCCCAGAAGGTTCATACGTCTTAATTAAGCGCTCAAACCAAGACCCACTGGAGGCATATTTCGGTCATATGAGACAAACTGGCCGTCGAAATGAAGTGCCTGATATTCACCAATATGCACAATTTGAAAATGTGATAATGTGCAAAAAGAATATCAAGTCACTTAAGGGGTCAAGTGTAAATCACGTTATTGACTGGAAACATGGTGATGTTTGCGATGATCCAATGCCGAAGCGAAAAAAATAACTTGATTTCGAGTGAACGCCACCCACTGTTTCCCACCATTCCATCAGCTTTTCTTTTGTAATATTAGTGCTAGAAGATTCTGCGAGAAAAGTGTAAAATAAAGTTTGTTTGATTTTTTTAATCGGAACTGCCAATGATAGAGCTCCAAATGAAATAAGTTTCAAACACTAAACAAATATACCGTGAACAGTTTTTTGATGAGCCAGCAAAGTTTCATCACTTGTGCAGTTATGCAAACATTGTCCACATCTGCAAATAAATATCTTCATTATCAGATTAAATGACATCAATATATCAGTACAGTATTTCTTCAAATATTCGTTACGGCTTACATTAATTTGTTGTTTTGCTTGTTTGTTTATTATAAATTGGCCAGAACGTACCCTCTGGGTGACCGCCATACAGGAAAAGCTCAACAGCAGTTGGCTAATTGAATAATAAACATATCGTATCTTACATGAAGTTTGCTG